>NC_139143.1:64203496-64738496 GCF_964270905.1 Leucopleurus acutus
TATTGTTTTCATTAGGGACAGAGAAGGTGTATAAAGAAGAAAAGGGGAGTAATTAGTTACCAAATATGTGCTTGTCACTGTATTACTTCATATTCCTCACATAATCTTCCCAGGAACCCTTTGAGTAGGAATTATTCTCATATTTTAGGTAAGAAAACTAAGGCTTTACTTCTTACAAGTTTGTCTGACTGTAAGACTTGTCATTCCCCAGTAATTCTATTATAGGACGGGATTTTACCTTAATGAGAGTTGGGGGACTTGAAGTCAAGGTGATACTTTACCTGGACAGCAGTATTTGGATCCATGATTAATACTTGAACAACCACCAGTAGTTTCTGTATGGATATTCATTTGTTAAGTCCTCCTGAGCTAAAGGAAAGTATATCTTGCCTTCTAATAAGTAATCCTTACTTTCAATTCAAAGTATTTCCCATGGACTTGATACAAAGCAAGAATTACTGAAATGTGCCCAGCAGTGCACATTTCAGTAAAGTACCTATTCTTTCCTATCTCTGAGGGACATGGGGCAGAGTGGGGAGTTTGAGATGTGGTTGCTTGACCATCCAGGATGATATTGAGGCTACCGTAGAAATAAAAAAAAATTTGGTTTTTTGATTTGCACTTGAAATGGCCCCACACAAAGCTACGAAATCCATCATTCTGTGTCCTCCTACTCTTCCTTTTCTTTCTCCTGTGGCAACCACTACTCCCAAGGCAGCTTCCAGGAAAAACTAGCAATAAAAAGGTAGAAGGGAGAAGTAGGTCATATTCTTGAGCTCTTCTACCTGCATCTTAATGAGCAGAATCTGAGCCCACGGACATTACTAAGCTTTACTTAGTATCACAGCATTACTAAGCTTAAATGACTGTTGGCAAAGGCCAGTAACACATGCTGTTGGTAGGTCTAGTGCCCAGGGCATGTGAAAAATTTTCATTTCATGATCAAGTGGAGAGAGGACAGAGAAGAGTTAAAAGCAATTGCTTTGCATGGAGGGGGTGTGCAGGACCCAGGCAAGGGGCACTTCCACCACCCTTTGCCCTAGTCTATCCATTGAGCAAGAAAGGAAGCACCGAATTGCCAATCCCTCCTGGTTTTGAAAAATCAGGGAAACCTTGAGGCTCCATTTCCTGCCACAGGTATGTTGTGATAACTGCCAGCTGCTATATTCTCTCTGCTCTTGAACCCCAGCCCCATCTGTAACCCTCTTGGCTACTAGTATTAGCTTTGCCTCATCTATTCCACAGGGAAAGCAGATTCCAACCCTCATGGAGAAAAAACAGTATTTTCTTCCTTTCATTCTTCTCAGAATCTCTCCCTATCTCTTTCTCTTCATGTGTTTCTAGACATATTGGAAGGCTGTTGCCCAACGCTGAGCTAAGGAATCTTTTTTTTTTTTTTTACCCTACCCTCCTTAGAGTGTGAAAATGAGAATGGTTTCATCATCACATCCCCAAACAAGGATGGAACCATGAAGGTGCAAAACAACTCAATCATCATCAACTGTGATGGGTTTTATCTCATCTCCCTGAAGGGCTACTTCTCTCAGGAGCTCAGCCTCAGGCTTCAGTACCGGAAGGGTCGAGAACCCCTCTTCTCCCTGAGCAAGGTCACATCTGTTGACTCTGTCACGGTAGCCAATCTGGCTTTCAAGGACAAAGTCTACCTGAATGTGACCACTCACAGTGCCTCCTGCGAAGACATTCAGGTGAATGGTGGGGAATTGATTCTCATTCATCAAAATCCTGGTGGATTCTGTGTCTACTGAGGACCTGATGGCTGCATCTAAGCCAGGCACCAACATGAATGCCAAACTGGGGGTGGACAGGACACAGATTCTTCCTTGGGAGTGGAGGAGTTATCCCAGCTCAGCCCTCATATATGGCCACTTGAGATGTGACCAGAAGATCACTCCCTTCCCCACTCAGGGATATTTAAATCTTTATTTTATGTACCAATTAACTTTATGTATTTATCCTTATATCTTCTAAATCACCTAGCCCTCATCCCTCAGGATTGCCTCAAGCCTGTTGGCACCTCCAAGAGAGTGAGAAAAATAGGTGCCTCTTCCTCAGGATGTTGTTTCTATTGATCAGGAAATTATTGTAATACACTTTCATTATTGAAAAAGACACTTGACTACCATGTGCTGGATATTTGACATCTGGTACTGTCAAAATGAAGAAGACCAAGGAGAGGGTTTATGAATTTGCCAAAGGTGGTGGATTGACCCCTGGCAGCCAAAGGTGCCTCTTCAAGATGAAATTGGTTGAAGTTTGCATATTGCCTAAATACCTCTCTCATGTGGCGGAGTTCAAAAGGAAAATCAACTTGTGAACAGCTGTCAGGACTTGATGAAGATAGCTGGCTAAGGAATACTCTGTGCTTTTTTCTTTCTTTTTCCTCCATTTTGCTTTCCTAGCCTCCAAATGTTCTTGATAGAAATTTCCCTTCAAAGAACCATCTCAGGGATGTGATGCTGTGAAAAATGTAATCAGTGACTTAAGGAAAACTGAGAGAAATTTTTCTAAACTGGGAGAGTGAGATAATTTATTGTGAGGGTTATCTTTATCACTCAGGAGAGCTGTGAAACTGGACCTCTCAGGGTAACAGTCAGTGGGAGTTTAAACTGTCTGGGAAGGAAATCCCATTCTTTGCCACAGAGAGGCGAAGTAGCACATGCCCATCCTCCTGCTTATGCTGAGCTACATACTCAGCCCCACACCTTGTACTCATGGACCACCTTGTCTCAAAAAAAAAAAAAAAAATGAAGCAATTCTATGATCAGTTGCCACTTTATGTCAAAAAAACATTGAGACGCCATTACATCTTATGAAAAATAATGATCTCTGTCTAGAAACACCATAATATCACATATGATCTCACATTGATAGTTGAGGCTAGAAGGACCAATAATCAGCCAATACCAAGGCTTTCAAGAGAATAAGATCACCTAATGTTTAGTTTAAATATCCCACTTAATGTATCTGGCTTATGGCATTGTGGACAAATGTGATTTTTCTTAATTTCCAGATGATTTGTAAGTTTTCTGTGTCAAAACTTTTACAAATTTGAATTTTTTTATAAAAACTTGTTAGAATGGTAGCAAGTGTTTCCCTGCAGTTTTAAATAGAGTGTGTGACATATCATAGAATATTTCTGGATGATTCTGGGTCATCATAGTAGTTGTACTGTGGTGTGCTGCAGTGATATCTTCAGGGTCTCCAGAAAGGTGGAAGGCAGTTTGGCCCTACACTAAGTGGTCTCAATTACATTTGGATTTTTTTCTTGTCTGTTTGATACAATTATTTTCCATCTCCAATTAAGTGCCGGTCTGTCTCCAACTATATTCCCACCACTCAGTTTTAATCTGTTATAGGCAGAAGCTAAATCAAAATTCTAAATAAAAAGAAGCTAAATAAAAGAAACTGTGCATAAGGTAAGAGTAACCAAACTCTGAGTGGCTGCCCAGGTACTCACATAATTGTTATAATCCTAGGTAAACATCTATGGAGGGCCTGCTGTAGACCAAGCGTTAGGCTAAATGCTTTACATGAATTGGCCCCCACCCTTCCCCAAGCCGGCTTGCGGGATCTTAGTTCCTGGCCCAGGGCAGTGAAAGTGCCAAGTCCTAACCACTGGACCACCAGGGAACTCCCCTACGTGAATTGTTCTGAGCAAGATATTCTATGAGACTCGTCTTGACTACTCAGAGGATTTAAACGTGTGTGTGTGCGCATGTGTACTTCTTTGTTATTGACTATGTTCTCAAAGTCAAAGTTATTCAGTATTACTTATTCTAAGTAAATGTTTATGAATATAGATAATATTTAAGAAAATGTATGTTTATTTTTTTTAAGTTTGGAATTTCTGACGATATTTCTTCTGGACTACACATTCCAAGCCAAAGCTTGTTTTGTGGGTTGGTTGTCTTTGGTGTTACGGCCCCTCCTCACAGGCACCCACTCCCTGTGGGTACACATGGCCTGCTCTTCCCATGCTGGCCTCCTCCAGCCACACAGGGACATTTCTGCCATCCACTAGACTCACTCCCCCAGCTGCCACCCGTCAAAGTATGTGTGTCCTATGTAAATCATTCCTTCAAAGGGATAATTAACCTTTCTCCGAAAACAGTGGAGTTTTGTGGAAATGAAAAGTCAGGAGATTAGAATTCTAATTTTGACTCAGTCACTAACTAGCAAGGGACCTTGGACAACTAATTCCCCATTTTTGGATCCTGCTTTTTTCCTCCCTTGTTGAATGATCATTTTAGAATCTTATGCTCATAATGCTAACTGTGAATGTACATAGTAAATACCTATGTACTGGTTACTGTGAGTCAGTATGTATAATCTTCTCTTTTACTGTATGGAGTTTTTTTTTTTCTCCTACAAACTAACATTTTTCCTCAGCCTTTTTGGTGATTCCTTTGAGGGCAGTTGCCAATTGTTACTTAGTGAGTTAGTGACTGTTTAGGGACCGGCTTAAGGGATTCCAGTCTTGATTCAAATTGTAATTAGTTCATAAGCATACCAGGCAGGTCCCCTATTTTAAACCATAGTTTTGTATTTAGTGCTCTCCTGGCTCTCAGAGAGTATTAATATTAACATTAATAATATAGCTAATAATAATATTGATATTTACAGGGAAACAAATAAAAGATCTCAGAATTCACTACTGGTTAGAGTGTTGAGAGTTTTTATTTATCCTTCTCTTCCTTTCCGTGTTCTGATCAGCTAGTTCCCTGATGAGGGGAGGACAGGGTAAACTTTCTGGTTTCCTATCTGCCTCCAATTCCAGCCATCCCAGTTGTGTCCAAGGGATGCTTGAGCTGCCAAAGTCCACCTTTGCTTTTGAAAAGACATTCACTGGAAGTCCGCAGGGCTGCTCTTCATGGTTCAAGAGACTGATACAAATAGAATTCTACTATGTACTGTTGTCCTTTCCCTTGGGACTTCTTGTCTTGTCTCTAACTGTGGGGTGGTCTCTTTGAGTATTATGTCCCCTCTCCTTAGTAGTAATTACATCTGCAGTTTTAAGTAGAGGTCCTAACACTTAATGAGTTTGTGTGCACAAACTGGCCACAGTGATCCCTGTGCCACCTGTGATGGTGTTAACTCTCTCCTTCCTGAATGCTCCTCTTCCCTGACTTTTCTGAACTCACCCCTTTCTGGTCCACTCTTTCCCTCTCTGTTCGCTGCCTGTCTCCATCTCCTTTACCCCTCCTCCTTCTCTACCCATCATTTTTACAATAACGCTCTATAGAGCTCCATCCTCAGCCCTCTTTCTCTGCAATGGGGGTCACAGTCTGGCATCCAAGAAGCCACAGTCTGGCTTATGTATGTGTTCAATTTGCTTTTTAAGTTTGGATTTAGTTGCTAACACTTAAACATTGGGGAATTTTTGGCTTCTTTTGACAAAACGATGCAAAACAGGAGATCTGGTGATGCTGGGCCCAGTTTTGACATGACAGGAATCATCTCAAGCAGGGTAGCAGCCTCCTTCTTTAGAGGGACTATGCACTCTCCATTTCTCCAGAGTTCCCCCCATTTCATACAATGTGCAAATGTGCCTATACCAGCTCACTTCACTCACTCACTGCCTGGCCATGGGGCATTTGAGTTGTGATCTCTGTTCCGTACACTTGCCGATTTCATTGATTCTTATGACTTCAACCTCTGCTCATATACTGATATCTAAAATCATTCTCCAGCTCAGATGTCTTGCACTCCAGAGTCAAACTTACTGTAATCATCTGTATAATTAGTAATAAATGCCATTCATTGAGTACTAATAGGCCAGACATCATATTAGCCATTTTATATGAATTGTTTAATTCTATCTTCCTAACAGCTCTTTGCGGTAGATATTATTATTCCTGTTTTATGTATGAAAAACGGAAATTCTAAGGGGTAAAGCAATTTGCCCAAAGACATGCAGCTTATAAGTGGTGGAGCTCAGAATCAAGACCAGGGATAGTTGACACCAAAAACCATGCTTTTAACCACTGCTACCCTGCCTCTGGGAAACTCCATGTGGAAGTAATGGGCACTTTACTCAGGATGCTCACAAAAGTATGTCCTCCCCCCTCACCAAGCCTGCCCCTCCTCCTGATTCATGATGTTGTTTAAAGACATCATAATCATTGCTGAAGCCAGAAGCCCCAGTGTCATCCTGTTTTCCTCCTTTTCCCAGTCCCCACCCATGAGCCTGTGGGCTATGGCTTCTCCTCATTAACTCTTCTTTAGACTATAGAGATAACCTCTCACCAGGCCTACATGCCTCAGTGAGTTCTCATTGGATTAAGAAAATGATACACTCTCGTTCAATAAATGAATGAGATGGATGGACAAAATGAAGCAGAGTGCTATGGTGAAAAGCTCATGATGTTTGGAACCTAGTTTTAAATCCTGACTCTGTCATTCTCTAGCTCGGTGACCTTGACAAATTTTTCTTTTTTTTAAACCTCTCTGAATCTTACTTTCTTTATCTGTAAAGAGGGGATATTAACACATACCTTCTGGGTTATTGTGAGCATAAGAGTACCTAACATATTGCCTGGAACATAGTTGGTCTCAATACTCAATTATTTTTATTTTTTCTGTTGGTTTCTTTATCTTTTTTTGTATTTTTTTAAACATCTTTATTGGAGTATAATTGCTTTACAATGGTGTGTTAGTTTCTGCTTTATAACAAAGTGAATCAGCTATACATATACATATATCCCCATATCTCTTCCCTCTTGCGTCTCCCTCCCTCCCACCCTCCCTATCCCACCCTTCTAGGTGGTCACAAAGCACCGAGCTGATCTCCCTGTGCTATGCAGCTGCTTCCCACGAGCTATCTATTTTACATTTGGTAGTGTATATATGTCCATGCCATTCTCTCACTTTGTCCCAGTTTACCCTTCCCCCTCCCCGTGTCCTCAAGTCCATTCTCTAGTAGGTCTGAGTCTTTATTCCCATCCTGCCCCTAGGTTCTTCATGACCATTTTTTTTTTAGATTCCATAAATATGTGTTAGCATACGGTATTTATTTTTCTCTTTCTGACTTACTTCACTCTGTATGACAGACAACACCATACACAAAAATAAACTCAAAATGGATTAAAGACCTAAATGTAAGGCCAGATACTATCAAACTCTTAGAGGAAAACATAGGCAGAACACTCTATGACATAAATCACAGCAAGATCCTTTTTGACCCACCTCCTAGAGAAATGGAAACAAAAATAAACAAATGGAACCTAGTGAAACTTAAAAGCTTTTGCACAGCAAAGGAAACCATAAGACGAAAAGACAACCCTCAGAATGGGAGAAAATATTTGCAAATGAAGCAACTGACAAAGAATTAATCTCCAAAATTTACAAGCAGCTCATGCAGCTCAATATCAGAAAAACAAACAACCCAATCCAAAAATGGGCGGAAGACCTAAATAGACATTTCTCCAAAGAAGATATACAGATTGCCAACAAACACGTGAAAGCATGCTCAACATCATTAATCATTAGAGAAATGCAAATCAAAACTACAATGAGGTATCGCCTCACACCAGTCAGAATGGCCATCATCAGAAAATCTACAAACAATAAATGCTGGAGAAGGTGTGGAGAAAAGGGAACCCTCTTGCACTGTTAGTGGGAATGTAAATTGATACAGCCACTATGAAAAACAGTATGGAGGTTCCTTAAAAAACTAAAAATAGAACTACCATATGACCCAGCAATCGCACTACTGGGCATATACCCTGAGAAAACCATAATTCCAAAAGTGTCATGTACCACAATGTTCATTGCAGCTCTATTTACAATAGCCAGGACATGGAAGCAACCTGAGTGTCCATCAACAGATGAATGGGTGAAGAAGATGTGTCACATATATACAATGGAATATTACTCAATAATTATTAATTTACAGAAGTCACTCCACAAGGCAGAAAGTGAGTACCAAGTGAATAATGGAATTTATCTGGTTTAGTGATGGGGAAGTCACTAAAGCAAATGGAAGAGCCTTGCAGAATTTAGATTGGAGAAGAGGAAAGGAGAACATAGCAGGGGGAGAACAGTGTGTGCAAATGCCTAGAGGTGGAAATTCTCATGGTGTTTTCTGGGGACAAGGAACTTCCATTGTGGTTATGACACTCATTCTCTCATTCCTTTATTTGAGCATATTCTGTTTTCCAGGACAGAAATCTGTGTTTGGTCACGGTTGGAGGTAAGGATTAATTAGTAGTTTGAGGATAAAATATTGGAGGCATTAAAGACATAGCTAAGAATTTTAGATCATATCCTGCAAAGGGAAACAATCAAAGTTTTTGAATAGAGAGAATTTATCATGATTTGGGGGCACAGCCTAAGTTCTTGTCAATGTCACTTTTCATTTTGACCCAATTCATAGGAGTACTGTTCTCTGTCAGTTGAACAAAAGCTTTCAATTACTTCTACTAGAAGAAAATAAGAAAAGGAAATGTCATAAAAGTTTTTAATACTTTTGGCAAAAGGTATACAGAGAACTTCTTATTAAATTCAGAATTAATGTTTAATGAAGACCACAGTGGGTGGTTTTTAAAATATTAATTTTATATATATATATATATATATTATTTTTTTTTTTTGCGGTACGCGGGCCTCTCACTGCCGTGGCCTCTCCTGTTGCGGAGCGCAGGCTCAGCAACCATGGCTCATGGGCCCAGCCGCTCCACGGTATGTGGGATCTTCCCAGACCGGGGCACGAACCCGTGTCCCCTGCATTGGCAGGCGGACTCTCAACCACTGCGCCACCGGGGAAGCCCAAATTATATATTTGTTAAAAAGTAGTATTTTCAGATATCAACCTGAGAGATGTTGTGAGCACTAAAGAATAATCCCTGAAGATTTCAACCACTGTGCACATTTATTTGCTTGCGACTTAAATATATCCTGTTTCTAAAATTTAGTTTTTGGCAGTACTTTGGAATTGCCTATCATCTGTCTATCTGTCTATCATCATTATCATCTAATCTATCACCTATCTATCATCTGTCTATCTATCACCCATCTATCTATCTATCATCATCATCATCTATCTTATCTATCACCTATCTATCATCTATCTATCTATCTATCTATCTATCTATCTATCTATCTATCATCTATCTATCTATACTTTTCCCCTGCAATAGCCTCCCTCACAGAGTATGTGGGTAGCCTGGGACTTCCCCAAGAACCTCCCTAGTAATTAGTCATGGTGGCTCTTATAGCCACTCATTCAATCCATAATCCATGGGATCAAGACATGGAAGGATATTGTTAAAATTTAAATGTAAATATTACTTAGGAGAGCTGACACATGAAGCCTATTAATGCTTTACCATTACCACTCCCCCCAATAAAAACTGGTTAGATGGTTTATGCCAATCTTGAGGGCATGGGATGTAAGGTCCTTTAGTTCTGACTGATGCCTGGGGGACAACTAGGGTAACATTCAATCCAGAAGCAAGCAGGGAGTTGCCTTAGGCAGAGAATGTTGAGCTTCCAGGGTATTCTATCATTCTGCTACAGCCCTTCAGAACTCTGGAGCCACTGTACATGGGGTGTGGTTAAACATGGGCCTTGACCAGCATTTTGTTTAATGGAACTCATTGACTTTGTTCATCTTCCTATGGTCTGTCTGTGGGAGGGAGCAGAGGAATCTGGGAGCTGAAACAGACTTTTAGCATTTGGATTTCCTTGGAGTCATGCCAAGGTTGAGAAAATACTTTTATGTTCATATACATTCTCTTTATTGCTAATGGATATAAAAGACCTTTATTTTCCTCCTGATTTATTCAGTCTTGACCTTTGGCTTTTGAGGTCTGAGGTTAACAGAACAGTAACCAAAAAAGCAATCTATATTGTAGAAATATAAGCAGGAAATAATTTCTAAAGGTCATTTCAGCCCAGCTCTTTACTTTTATTTAGGATGTACTATTTATTAGTAAGGACATATATCATCTTAGTGATTTTTAAGATATTACAATCTGTATCCTCCCTGTATAATCCATTTTAAGAGTTAACATTCTATAATCCTATGACAATTCCTTAAGACAACTTGAACCTTTTAATTTATTAAAATCTCATTCACTATTATAAATAAGCAACAGTCAGACAGTCAACATAAATATATTCTACTCCTACTATATGTCAGGCATTGTACTTGGCACTTAGTGATACCTTTTTTCCTCATGAGAAATGAAAATGAGCCATTATTATTGATCTTTTACTCTCAAACCCCCAATACTTGCTGCTGTTATGTCTATTGTCCATCCCTCTCCTAGCACACATGCATTACCCAGATGCATTATAGAATATTATCGAGCAATAAAAACATTGATATAATGTACCACATTATTTGTATATTTTTCATTAAAACTATTGCTATCCCCTTAATCATGTTAATACTATTTTAATCTCTTAAAAATTGATGCAAACACACTTTTTTTAGGTGAGTAATAAAAATTCTCATTTCATTTACAGTTAAAACATTTTATTAGAGGTCAAATACATAGTATTTTTGGAAGAGCAGATATTTGAAAGTTCAAAATAATTTTGTCTCTGAATTTTCATTTTTAGAGTGTTGAATTCATAAGATAAGGAGACCAGAGACAGAGTTAGTAGATTTCTGGTATAGCATTCCTTATATGATTGATGACATTTTATCCATTCATCCACAGATAATTATTGAATTCCTACTTTGTGTTACTGTGTGCCTACTATGCTAGGTACTCAAAATATAAAGACAAACACAGAATCATTTCTTTCCATGAAGTATTGAGGGTAGTGCATAGTATTAACTGGAGTGAGGAGAAGCTAGATACCAGATAAGATATCAGGATATCAGTAAGAAACTGAGTGTTGATGACTATAAAGAAAGGAATGGATCTGAAAGATATCAGGAACAAAAAACTAATAGGACCTGTTGATTTGTAGGATGTGAGTGGTAGATTTAGTGGTGAGGAATTCATTTCCTCATTCATTAAAACTACTGTTGTTTTGAGAGTCATGAAAAAATAAGAAACAACAAACAAAAAATGAAGAGAAGATGAGAGTGCTAAGAGAAAAAAAAAATAGTGGGGTTATTTACTTTAAATTGGGGAGAGACCTTGTTGAGGAGATGCCATTTAACTCAAGATCTGAAAATTTGAAGAAACCAGCTGTGTGAAGCAAAACATGTTAGCAGGGGCCAATGAGGTGGGAGTGAATGGTGGAAAAAGGAAGTTAAAAAATTAGTCACATCTATGACCATGTGACCAACTTCGGAAATGAGAACTATAATAGTTATGAGTATTTTTCCTTATTTTGATATGACCATATTTATGCACATATTAACCACGATTTTCCTTCCACTTTCCCGTTCCTCTGTCACATCTACTATAACATGTGTTCATGGTGTTAACTTTACATCTTAGTGTGACTCAGCTGGAAGAGGAATAGAACATCATCCAAAGATGGATAAGTGAACTTTGTATCTTATTTGTGGGAGAGAGTTAACATGTTTTTGGTTGCACAAGGGATAGCTGTATCATTGGTAGAAGCATCATTTTGCTATTGTCTTTATTTGGAAGTTAAGTATGATTAAAAGATACTATGTTGACAGGGGTGAACTGTGGTGGGTTCATATTAGTACCAGTTAGCTAAGGTTGAAGTATAATTCCTAGGATTCTTTCCCTTGTACAGGGAGAAGTTTGCATGAAATTTAGAAGGTGGAAATGAAGGAGCAGCCGTTTTTATACTTGAGAGGTTGGAGACATTGTGGCAACTGACACCCATTGGTGCTGATCTGCCAGGTCACCATGTTACTGTGAGGCAACACCCGAACTCACAGCTTATCTACCTCCTTCCAGATCTCCTTCCTCGGCTCCTCCAAGTCCTGGACCATATACTTGTGCAGCTCTGTGGTAAAGGGATCTAATTTCTCCTGCAGATTACCAGTGTCCTTAAAGTTGGTGGTGTCCAATGACAGATGTGGATTCCAGCTTGTCTTCCTGGGTCTAGTGTTCAAGAGAAAGTGATAGCATGGAGAAGAGGCAAGGAAGTACCAATATATAAGATAACAGGAGTCCTTGAAGAAGAAAACCAATTAAAAAAAAAAAAACAGAAAAAGTGCTAAAAACTATAGTTTAAAAAACTGTTCTGAAATCAAAAAGATTTGAAACCACATATTGCATGCATGGGAATACTGACCCTCAATGACCAATGCCAAGACATAGTGAAATTACTGAATTTAAAAAAAAGGGAAATCATTTAATAGGCACCTTGGCAAAAATGTTATCACCAGACTCTTTGAGACCAACACTCTATTAGTTTCCTATTTCTACTGTAAAAGATTACCAGAAACTAATGGGTTTAAAACAACCGAAACTTGTTCTCTTACAGTTCTAGAGACGACAGTCTGAAATGAATCTTACAGGGCTAAGATCAAGATGTCAGCAGGGCTGGCTCCTTCTGGAGGTTCTCAGGGAGAATCCATTTCTTTGTGTTTTCCAGCTTCTAGAGACCATTCTCATTCCTTGGTCAATAGCCCTGCCTCACCTCACATTTTCTCTCCTTGCTTCAATCAACGCTTTGCCTTCTTTCTTTTCTGTAGTCAAATCTACCTCTGCTTCTCTCTCATAAGGATATTTGTGATTGCATTTAGGGTCCATCTGGATAATCCAGGGTAACCTCCCTATCTCAGGACTCTAAATCACATCTGTAAAATCCCCTTTGCCATAGAAGGTAACACACACAGTCTCCAGGTATTAGGATATGTGTATCTTTGATGGGGGCTGGGGGAGGCATTATGCAGCCTACCACAAACACTTACACAAACAGCCAGAAGAAAATGGAAAACATTTAAAATACTCAAGGAAAGAAAATACAAGATAAAAGTTTTATATCCAGCAAAAATAACATTCAGATATAATGGGTATAGATAAATTGCTTTCAACTTTTAAGAACTCAGGAAATATTGTTCCCATAAACCCTTCCTGAAGAATCTATTAGAAAATGAGCTATAATAAATAGATAGACATTGACCTAAGGACTTGGCGGTGATCATGAAACACCTAGTTTTCATAAAGATAAGACTTGGAAGGAAGAGATTATAGTATATAATGGCTACATCCTCTGACAACATAATATAACTTTAAAGTGTGTAAGGGAGATGGGGAGGGTATATTAAAAATATGTTTTAAACCGTTCTTAGTAACCATATAGATGGTAGTCGTATTAGTACAGCTATTCTGAAACTGTGTTGTGTATAATGTGGAATAAAATTAATGTACAATCATCATTTAAGGATTAGCTCAAAGAAAACTCCCCTTTAAGTCCTCCTTTAATTCCACTAGGAAGAAGAAATCTTTTCCTTTCTTTGAATTCCCATTATAAAATTCTTTTATGATACATTTAAAAAAAATTTTATTATGGTGATTTGAAGCAAGTCTTTTTCTCAGGCACTACAGTGATGAATTTCTATACCTGACACAGTGCTAAGCATATAAGGTTGGCCAGTGAATAATATTTTGTGAATAAATAAATGATTTATCTCAAACTTAGCAGGTACAGAGATAAAACATGGGTATTACTAATAAAATTCTCATACTGGGTCCACATTTCTTTTTTCCCAAAGTGTTGTGAAGGATAGAGTATCTTCATTAATAATGTCTGCTCACTAAATAGTGAAATGTTCCTTCTATAAGCCAAGGTCCTGCCCTCTAGTTATTTGTTGTTGTTTAGATTGGTAGTATGGAAATAGCTCCCTAAGGACCCATACTTTTATTGTTTTCTGAAGGTAGTTTGTTCCTATGGGTATAATTTGTTAGACAAGCCTCATAAACCATAATTACCCACAAAAAAGTAATCCCACCTTTGTTAATCACCTGCCCACACCTTCTTTATAGCTGTAGAATTCATTCTGAGTCTGTAGCCTAGCCACGTGCTTACAAGCAGAAGATACTTGTAAGAGGAGACTTCTGCCAGTTGCTCTTAGATGAGAAAAAAAAGCATGACTTTCTTCTGGCTTGGCTGACTTCCCTGTTAATTTAGTGTTAGTTGAAAACATATCTCATTTGGCATGCAACAGGAGTCTTGCTGGAAGAGGAATAAATATCTAGCTAAGGAGACTGGAGAAAAAATAGTATCCCAAGCTAAGTCTAGATGAGCAGACAGTTGAGTCTAGATCCATATTCCATTGAATTAATGTTCTTCCCATAAAGTTAAATAGACAGGAAACTCTCTCAAATTGCAGTAAGTCATGCTCTTCATAAGACTTTTGCCAGAAATTCTCAAGTGGCTAAGTGGCAGGCAGCACAATGTATGCTATAATTTCCTAAATAAAAGCTTCCTTCTTAGGAGGGCTGAGATGGCCCTTGGGACCATCAAGAAAGGGAAGGGAATGCAGTGAAGGAAAAGCCAAAAAAAAGCAGGCATTGAGAAGACAATCAAGGAAGGGACAATATAAATGTCCTTCAAAAACAAAGATTTACAATAGAGGTTTATTAAACTTGAGGTTTACAATAGAGGTTTATTATTATTTCAATTCAATTTATTTGAACAAGTATTTGTTCAGTTTCTTTCACTAGGTGCCTGACACTGTAGGTGTTCTGGAGAATCTGAGAGATATAGAAAGGAAGTAGAATAATATGATTGGTATAAACCCAATATTTGGAGTCAAAGGAGGCTTGACTTCAAGTTGGGATTTTACCATCACTTATCAGCTGTGTCCTTTGGCTAATTACTTAATTGTAGGTCCCCTATTCATTGCCTTCCCTGCTCCACCACTGTACAAATAGGGATAATGAAACATATCTCACTGGATTGTTGTGAGGGTGAAATGGAGCACTAAGCACAGTTCAGTTCTCGACATTTTCAAGATATTTAATAATCTTTAGTCACTACTTGTAGAGTCTTATTTAACAGAAACCAAAGACATAAGAGCCTCTAAAAGAAGTAGAGAGAAAATTTTGTGGGTTTGCAAGAAAGATGAATAAGATAAATGGAATATTTTGCATCATTAGCAAATGGTGCAGACTTTATGATTTGTATGAAGTAGTAGGCCTGATGGTTTTTATTTTATTATTGAAACTTCTATGGGCTAAAGAAAGTTTTAAAAAAAGGCAGACTTAGCATTTTACAGACGAGAAAACTAAGGTTTACAATAGCAGAGACTACTAGCTAATTGACAAAACTGTTTCCTTTTCTCTCTGCCTCCTACTTGCAATACTCTATGCTCTTCTCCTATATACTGGCTGGATATTGATCTCCAGCGAAACTTTGAAGCCTTCTTCAGCCTGGGTCTGTAACTGACTGCATGAAATAGTCTCTTTCCTGTCTCTCATTATCAATCAGAAACACCTTTTTGGCCTACATACACAAGCAATTTCCACTGCTTTAAGTTATTGAGAGTCTAGGATTTTTTTTTTTTTCAGTAACTAGGATTGCTCAGCTAAAACAGTTGGAGAGAATAAGAAATTGACTATACATAGAACAACTCACAGAGCCATATTTAAAATCTCAGAGCATCAAGGAATCAGATCGTAAATCTACCTTTATCATTTTTTACACCTGTTGTACCTCTAGACATAGCTTGAAACTTGTGAAACTGTTGGTCTGGTTCCTAACTATGCTGGGATTAATGCGTATTGGTGGGGAATAATCCTGTTTATATTTGTATTAAAAATACAAGTGGTCAAATGTAAGCTTTACATCACTTCTGTAATTTGGTGACACTTGCTTTTGTGTACTTTCTAATGTCGTTGTACAGGTTAAGTCAAGCAATATGGCAGTACTACAAACATTATTCTTCAGAAGTGTAAATATGTTATACAACAATTTAAAAAGTCTTGCATACAAAGAGCAGTGGGGTCTTCAAATCAATTATTTTCCAAGGAGCTTTTCCTACTTTAAAATCATAGAATCATGGTTATGATGTTAACAACTAATTTTCATGGAGCTTATATCTTGCCATGCACTGTTTTAGGCGCCTGGAGTATAACCTTATTCACCACTACGCCAAAGAGACCTTAGACTCCACATCTCTGCTCAAAAGAGATTATAAATGACTCACTTGGAGTTTTTACAAACAAAAAAGTCTCTAGATTCCTTGCAGTAGTGATCAAGGAGAGAGATGAAAACTTCACCACTGACTTGTCTGGTTTAATTCATTACCTATGCTTTATTTGCAAGTCAACAGTTAAGGTGTCCTTTGTAACCTAGCCAGTCTGGTGTGCTAGAATAAGAGATGTACTTAAGGTAAGACCCTTGGGTTCCGGAATAAAGTCTGCCACACACATCACAACCCTGGGCCTTAGATCTGTAATTTCTTGTCCTAATTCTTATTGTCAAGAAGTTCTAAATCTATGGGATGGATAAATCTGTCAGTATAATCTCTAAAACTTCTGAATCTAACATTCTACTAGAGGACCAGCCATATTTAAGGGGAAAAGGTACCACCAGCACTGCCACCAGCACCACTACCATCAGTGTTGTCATACATCTACAGGCAATGGGATAGTATGGTGGCTAGAAACAGATGTGAAAGCCAGATGACCTCTTTGAATCTTGGTTTTACCATTCATCAGATGTGTGAGCTTGGGCAAAATACTAGACTACTCTATGCCTCAGTTTGTTCATCTGTAAAATAAGGAGGAGAGTAATAGTTACTTCACAGAATCATTGAGGAGATTAAGTTATTTCATGTATGTAAAACATTTAGAAGAGTGCCTGGCATATAATAAGAACTGATTACATATTAGCTATTAGTGTTATGGTTTTAGGGTAACTTATGTCTCTGGGGAAAATATAAGGCCACTGAGGTCGCATATTGCTGTCACCTCTCTCTATATATAAAGAGCATGGTCATAGGTGGCCAAAAAGCATGGATATTTTGAGGGCTTTTAAACATGAGGAAGTATTGCTAACATTCTGATTCTTAAGTTGGTTAGGGGGTAATGAGTGTTTTATTACTGTGTTCCATAATGTACATATTATTTTGCATGCATCAAATATTTCATCAAAAACAATAGGATTTGTGAAGTCTTATTTATGAATTTATATAAAATTATATA
The DNA here is from genome assembly GCF_964270905.1 of Leucopleurus acutus. Classification (NCBI taxonomy): domain Eukaryota; kingdom Metazoa; phylum Chordata; class Mammalia; order Artiodactyla; family Delphinidae; genus Leucopleurus; species Leucopleurus acutus. The sequence goes on from NC_139143.1 coordinate 64,220,557, forward strand.
AATGGATGTGCATATGTAATATGAATGGTTTTATAACATTTAAAAACTCATGGGACAAGCACTCTGATTACCTCAGTTGTAGAGTGACATCCAAAGAGCTGAGTTAAATGCAACGTTGGCTTGCTTTGCCCAGAAAATGAGACTGAGTGGGGATGAGCCATATCAAATACAATGGTAAGTGGGTGAGATTTGTCTTTGATGCCAACAAGATCCTTGTCTTTACTCTTTTATGCTCCTGGTTTTCCTTCTGGTCTCACATTCTATACTTAGCAAATCACAATTTTGGGCCACCATCACCTATTGCCTGGTTTTATTCAACATCCTCCTAATAGGTCCCCTTGCCACCAATCAAGTCTCCTCCAATCCTGTCTCTACCCCGCATGTAAGAGGTCCTTTTGAAAATACAACTTTGACCAGGTCACTTCTTTGCTTGAAACTCTTGGATGAGTCTCCATTGCCCTCAAGGTAGAATTAACATGGAATGACATAGCAAAGACTACTAGTTCCCTTTAATATTGTTTTCTCCTTCTTCCTTACTAACAGAACCTTGATTTTGTTAGGGAGAGCAATTGTGCTCAACTAAGAAACTACATTTCCAAGCACTCCTTACAGATAGGAATGGTTGTATGACTAAATTCTGGCCAGTGAGATATAAGCCAAAATGTCAAGTGTGGCATCTCGAAAAGTTCCACCAAAAGGAAACTAACTCAGGGGGACTGTAACCTGTTGCTTTTTCTCTCTCCTTCCATCTCCTTGACGGAAAGAAATAGTGGCTCAAGCTGAAGTGGCCATCGTGAGACCTTGAAATGGTCTTGTGGAGAGGGGTCCTGCCATAAAGATGGCAGAACTGAAAGAAAGAATGAGCTGAAATCTTTGATGGTTCCTCCATCATGGAAATAGTTGGGACTGTCTACTTCTGGATTTGTTTTACATGAGAGAAAAATAACCCACTATCTTATTTAAACGGTGTTTTGGTGACTGCCATTTCTCACATCCATACATAATTTCTAAATGATATTCGTGGCTTAAGGTCTGATATCTATCTCTTCAGCCTCATATTCTACCCACTTTTGTTCTCAACCCTCAAAGACCTATATCTAAAGCATAACAAATTAGTTTCAGTTCCTTAAGCCTGTTTTCTAATCTCTCTGCCTAAAATGCTTTCTTCCCTCCCTTTGACTAGTATAATGTCTACTCTTCATTCTAGTCTTAATTATCACTTATTCCAGGAAAGCTTCCTTTTCATTCTAAGTCTAAGCAGTTATCCTTCCTACCCATTTCCATTAAATCCTATACCTTCTATCCTGTCTGGTATCAACTGTAATTGATAAATTGCTTACCTGCTTCCTTTACTAGGTCTTAGGGTCAGTGATAGCAAGAACTGTGTCATGTCTACAGTTTTATCTCTAATATCTACTGCAATCCTGGTACCTTACAGCCAGTCAGTAAATGTGTGGTGACTAGTGAATGAATGAATGAATTCATACCAAAATGAAAATTATGGATTTATCTGCATGAGCTTCTTCTAATAGGGCTATTTTCCTGTAAAAAGAGGTCAGAGTGTAACTCCTATGAAAGAGGTGGGTGGTCCTTTTGGTCCCCCTGATGTCACATGATGTAGCCTTTTGTTCCACAGAAGCAAGAGAAAATAGCAGATTTCCACTTTTGTCTATGATTTGCCTTTATCAATATGTACTCCTCACTCTTCCTCCTTCTCCTCTTTTCCCACATACCATGGCTTAGAGGAAAATTCAATCAAGGATGGTTATTTCTTCAGGGAAAATATCATCTCTAATTTAAACCAAACAAAACCCAAGGGATTGGGCTGGCTCTTTTGAGGTTGAGTAATGGGTTTAGAGGAGAATGTCACCATGTGCCAAATATTGCACTGATACCGTCAACTCTTTGCGTAAATTTGACTTTTTTTCCCCAGCTTTTGTTACTCACACTTTCATCATCTCTTTTTCCTTTCTGAATAGATAATAATTTGCCAAATGTTAACTTGCCTTGGGGTCTGTGTCTATGGAGAGACTGAAACCTGGCTGGAAGTATTTGTTTGCCAAGAGTGAATTACACTGCTTATGATTTTCTTGAATAATTTTGTGTTTAAAATAACTAACACAAAATTGTTACTTAAAACAAGCCAAGTTCCCCAACACAAAGATGAACAAAAACTTAAGGAAATCCCACAACATGAAACTTAGTATTGTCAAAAGAAGTCATTGTAAGTTGGAGCTCCCCGAGACGTCTTCATGGATGTGGTAAGCTGTAGATGAATATTAAGATTTCTGATTGAGTAGCAGAAAAAATTAAAATGCTAGGCAGCTTGCCCTGCAACTTGCAATCTTTGTGGATCCTAACAGGCAGAAAACTTCTATTGCCAAGAAGAGTTACAAAACCTAGACATTCCTCAAGGCTTTGGAAAAAAGTCAAGAATTACTCCATAGTGCAATAAACAGGATGAGAAGCCAGAATAAACCAGAATAAGGACATCTGTCATTTGTGGCTGTCCAAAGTCTTTTAAATAGACTCTATACTTTGATTGTTCTCCTGTTATGATTCCCACCTTTGTTGAATAGGATGGTGCTGGCATGTAATCTAGATTCCACCAATCAGACATGTAACTTTGGAGTAAATAATGTAAGGAAAAGGGCTGGGTGCAGGTGGCAGTGGCTTGGTTCTGGGACCAGTGTTGAAAGTGCTGTTCTGTGGTGAAGTTCTGGGAGGAGTTTTTGGAAACTCAGCCATAAGTTTATTTCTCTGGACCCTTGAGCTACCTAATATCCCATAATAAATTCCTTTTCTGCTTAAACTAGCTATTGATAGCTTTTGCAACTAAGAGACCTAGCTGACATTCTGTTGCCTCTTGATAACATTTGTGGGTCTTGGCTTTAGAATTGCCCTTCATCCCTCACTGGTTATCGAGTGGATCACATGAAGTTGAAGCAGTAGAGTCACCATGTATAACTCATGATATAAGCAGAGTATGAGTTCATTGCCTCCCTCCATCCCTTTAATGTTTCTTCAGAGGAGGTACTCTTTCCTATTCTCCTATGAAAACTCTAGTGGATCCCAAGGCTTTTATGTTCAGGAGGTAGGGTTGCTTCAAGTAACAAACACAGTCTGAAGTCGGTAATTAGAATATCCAGGAGGAGATATTAAACAGATATCAAAATGTGATTTAATGGCTTATCTCCTCCTACTGGATCAGCCTGTCTCAGCCTGGAAGCTTCTAGTAGGGAAGGGGAATGTGGTTGGCTGCTTCTCCATCTCCCTATCGATACTCTCATCCTTCCCCAACCTGCTGGTCTGGGAGTGTAAAAGGGATAGAAAAAGCATCAGTTGAACCGACCAAATAGAGTCAGTTTATATATGGCAGCTGTTGAAAGCAGAGTCTTTCATGAAGCACTTTGGTGGCTCTTTGGAAGCCAAGATCAAGTCTCTCAGACTTCAAGTTCCCTTGTCCTGAGAAGACACTTCCCTAATCTAGATGGTTACTTGTGCCTCCTGTAGTTTCTGGTAATCTGGCTTTCATCTCCAACTTTTTGCTGGGGTTCTGCTGCCTCTTTTCCTAAAGAGGAATGTATAGGACAAGCACTCAAGATGAGCTCTCACATCTGGTTCCCATCAATATCGCTTGCCCTTGACAAACTCTAGTAGTGTTGGCTAATCTCAATGTAACAGTACTTCCCCTGTCCTTGCCACCAGAGCAGTTGGCTCATATTTTGAGTTGATATTCTCTGGGTGGACATTAGACTGCACACCCTTATGACCTATAGAGGTCATATGTTAAGCTATTTCAGTGGCCCCGTGGAAGCCCACACACCTCTTATGAGGGAGATGAAGGGGCATGTATCTCTTTCTAACATCTTGTTATAGAAATAAAGGACAGGTAAATGTTTTGTTAAAGATAAAATTCTTTCAAAATCAAACTAAATTCAGCAAACATATGTGCAGTGAGTAGCGAGTTAGGCCCTGGGGATGCTGAAATAAATAAAATATACTACTTCCTCCCCATGTAGAAGATTTATAATTGCAAACAAGAAATTGCAAAATGGCATGTGCCAGGGAGAAATGGTGGCATAAATCACTCTGCTGGAATGATTTGGTCAGCGGAGTAGATACTTAAGGAATGAGTAATGACATAAAGAGAGAGTATACCACACAAACTCAATGGGAAATGTCTGGATGTATGAGTGACATGGGAAACTTTGAAATTGAGAGAGAAGATTATGCTAGGAATCCGGCTCATTGAATGGAGAGTTTCCCTTTCATTTGCTACAGAGAAGTTTTAGATTTTACACTTCGAGTGACATCTAGGAGGCTCATGGCATCAGATATCTGCATACTTTGTTCACCTTTAGGTGTCTACATAAGTTTGAGAACATATACTGAGGACATCAGAAAATACAAACAAGACTTTTGCTTCTCTAAAATTCTCTCAGGGAAAATAGAAAACAAGCACAAGGAATTTCTTAATGAGTAGAATTAGTTTCCTTGGATCTGAATAAATTAACAATAGAAGAAATTCTCCAGGTTATATTCTCTGGTCACAGTATAATAAGGTGAGAAATAGTTATTAGTAATACTTTATTGCTATTACTTTTATTGATGTAAGAATTCAAATGAATAACAGGAATACCATATGGAAAATGTTTAAAAATCTCCAATATAACCACTAAAATAAGACATAAGCCAATTACTTAATAACAGACCTTGGAGTAAATAACAAAAATTAGAAATCTTCGTCATACAGAAAGTCTTGGGGATGGAGTCACAGAAATACTCAGAGGTCAATTCATAGTTGTCAATGCTTTCACTGTTAAAAACAATAAAGAGCAAATAAACAAATAAAGCATTTACCTTGATTACATAGGGGAAAAAACACATTAAAAGTCCTAAGAAAACTAGCAGAAATGAACTAAAACAAAAGCTGAAAAAATTAATTGTTAAGAAAAAAATGTTGGGACTTCCCTAGTGGTCCAGTGGTAAAGAATCCACCTTCCAATGCAGGGGACGTGGGTTCGATCCCTGGTCAGGGAACTAAGATCCTACATGCCACAGGGGAACTAAGATCCTACATGCCACAGGGCAACTAACCCTGCATGCCACAACTACTGAGCTCGCGTGCCTCAACTAGAGAGTCCATGTGCCGCAAACTACAGAGCCCACGTGCTCTGGAACCCGCACGCCAGAACTACAGAGCCCATGTGCCCTAGAGCCTGCACGCCACAAGTAGAGAAGAGAAAAAACCCACAGGTCACAACTGGAGGCAAGCCTGTGTGCTGCAACGAAGAGCCCGCGTGCCACAACGAAAGATCCTGCATGCCCCAACGAAGATCCCACGTGCTGCAACCAAGACCCGACGCAGCCAAAAATAAATAAATTTTTAAAAAAGAAAAAAATGTTAAAAGCAGAACCAACAACCCCAAGAGCTATAATTACACTTAGAAGACTGCAGATTTTATCAAGGAAAGAAAATGGAAGAAAAGGAAGAAGAAAAAGGAAGAAAAGCTGAAAAAACAACGTGGAAGAGACTGTTAGCAAGGGTTCCCTGAACCAAGAGGGAGGAAACCTGTCCAAGGGGACGGTGGCAGAGTCTCAGCATTGCAGGGCAGATGACACAGGTAATCAGAAGGCCGAAGCAGAACTTCCAGCCTTTTTGCCAATTAGGGACCCTTCTCAGGCAGGCACCGAGAATAAGGAGCTCCACCTGAGACAAAGACAGAGAGAAGGGAGTGGCAACGGCCCCTCAGGGTGAACCCCACACATTGGGGAGTGATGATGTTCTGTTATCTTTTCCATTTCTTCTCCGGTAGTTGATGGTCTGGATCATGAGAGGCCCCTACTGTGCTCCTCAGAGTTGGGAGTGAGGAGAGTGAGATTTAACACAGGGAACAATTGAACACCATTTAACACGGTGGGAGGCGGGGGCTGTCCTCACTCCTGGGACTGGGACTCACCGCTGTAGCTGCAGTGAGAAGTCAGGAAGCTCCACCAGGTGGGTGACCAAACAGAGGAATGCTGTGCCCATCATCCCAAACGCCTCAGTGCTTATATCCCCACAACGCTGGGGCCTCTCGGGTGCTGGATCACTGCATCCAGTTGCCACCACTGTCTTGAAACACTCATGTCTCAGGACCACACTCGCCAGACAGAGCTGCCGCAGGAAGATGGCCTTGCCTCCCTTCTGCCTTCCAAGTTTCACAGGAGAGCCCAGGCAGAAACTCAGTCACATCCAGGACCTCAGCTGAGAAAGAGTCTGGGAAATGTGGTCTATAGTTTTTCAGATTACCAACCAATCCAAACCCAACCAAACCACAGAAGGGGGTTGGAAACCAATGTCAAGTGCTGATGATGGTATTCAGCACAATGTGTCTAGATGTAGGTTTCCTTTCATTGACCTTGTTTGGGGCCTCAATCTGAGAGTAGATGTCGTTTATCTATTCTGGAAAATTCTCAGCCATTATGAACTTAAATGTTGCCTGACTTCTCTGGGTTCCCACCTTCTCCTGGTTTTTGGCCTCTGAAGATTCATCATTACTTTCTCTCCGTTGACTCACTGAAAAAAAAAAAAAAGTCTTTTTTGGGGGGAGTAATTTACCCAAAATGTTAGGTTGTTTTCAACCTTTCATTTGGACTCTACTGAATAATATAAGTAATAAAGATGTCCTGAGGTAAAATCTAATGTAGGTTTTATCACATGCTTAGTTTTCCCTCCTTCAACAATGAAAGTTTATTAAAGAAAAGCCAGGAGCTGAGGGACCATGGGGTTTATGGGGCTGTCTTTATGGTTTTTGTAGAGGCCAGGGCTGATCCACACTTGCTGGCTGAGGTTAACTATCAGGTCCAGCAAGGATGCCTTTGGACAGTGTTTAGTTAAAGCTAAATTTCGTAGGTAAATTGGTCTATGGCATACATCAAAGCTTATTTCTCATTAAAGAGGAAAGCAGGTAATGGAACATCAGTTCTCAGTGACAGGGGAGAGAAGCAGCTTCTAACTCTCTTGGTGATGTGGTTCAAGAGTGGCACGGACAATTCAGAGCCCTCGCCCTAGAGTTGCTAGACATGAACCATTAATTGGACATCACAGGTAATATTTCTGAGAAGGAAGCAATGAGCAAACTGACCTGCAGCAAATAGACAACATAAATAACAAGATTTTATTCCTCAAGAGGTCACATTAGGGAAGAGGTGCAAAACAGCTTCCAGTAGGGGTTACTTGATGGGGTTCAGAAAACATTACTCTGAAACATGGTGCCTTGACATCATTGAATATTGGAAGCTAGAAAAAATAGAGACCTGACAGGTGCAGGGAGAATTCTGAATGTCCCCTTCTCCCCTGAAGCAGCCCTTTCTATACCTGCAGGAAAAAAGGATTCTTATTTCCAAAGATGGAGGGATGCTAAGAGGAATCCAGAGGAACATGTCTTGCTAAGTTTCCCAGTTTACTACCTTTAGCTCATATCCCTTTGTTCTATCATGTTTTTCCATGACTTCCCACTCTTCATCAAACCTAGTATAGAAACACTCAGGCTTAACTATTTCTTCAGGTTTTTATTTCCCTACAAAGGCTCCAGAGTCATGTAAAACTTACATTAAATAAATATGTATGACTTTTCTCCTGTTAATCTGTCTTTGTCAGTTTAATTTTCAGGCCCAGCCAAGGAACCTAATACTTTTTCCTCCCCTGCACTTAAGTGGAGACACTCCTGCAGCAGTTCATAAACATGCAATTAAAAATAATTTTTTCCCCTTACTGCAGGGCCATAATGACTCCAGGAAGAGAAAGGAAGTCTGTTCCCTAGTACCTGAACTCCTTACGTGCATTCTCTCACAGCTAGCAGGGACACAGAACATGGTGACAAAGCCTCCTTGAGAGCAGAACCCACAGATACTTTCTACCTTTCCTCTGGGTCAGGGATATATGTATTCCACTAGATTCTGCCCATCCAGAATCCTAGATTAAAAGTGGCAAGGCATCCTAGCTGTTGATCTGGCTAAAGGCTAATGCTGGGGCCCAGGTCATGGCTGCTCTGGGCCTGAATCTTGTATGAGGCACAGAGGTGTAGAAGGGAGACGTAGTTCACTGATGCACAGCTGCACTCACTCAATCCCCTCCAAGCTTTCTCTGTCACATTACAGTGTGCTCATTAAAATATGCAGTTGTCCGGCCACTACCCTGTTTAAAATCCTTCAATGATTCCTTCATTACCTTCAAAGTAAAACCCAAATCTGTTATAGAAGATTGTTCATGATCTCAGCCAATGGTTACTTCCCCACTCCAACCATTCAAAACATTTTGGTTTCCCATGACTATATTTCATTGTTCCCAGTGTCTGGTCAGAGTAGACCATGCCCTGCGTCTCCCAAGCTGAATCAATGAATTCTCTGCCCAGGGACTTTTGGGCTTGAGGGGAGAGAGAGACAGAGAGAGAGAGGAGGAGGAGAGAGAGAGAGAGAGAAGGAGAGAGAGAGAGGGAAAGATCAGTCAGACCATCTCTGGTAGTAAAAGTTGCAAGAGGTCAAACTCAAGTGTTGGCTGGTGACCATGTTTTACCCCAATGTGGAGAAGACCACTCAGCAATGAGAGAAGATGAGATCCATGTGCAGAGAAATGTGAAAGAGACTGAAAGGGAGTCCTGGCAGCATTGAGTACCCAGCTCCAGCTGGGTTTCATTACATTGTTGACCTGGCTAACTCCTTATCCTTAAGAGTTGTGTGTGAGACATTTCACAAAAATAAGGACATGAGTTTCTGGTCTCTAGTGAGGGTGCCATAAAAAACGTGCCATGTGGAGCACTTTCTTCAGTTAGGTCTGCTTGGAATAGCATTTGCCTGAAGGACTGAAGACATCCAGTTATTTCTAGATTGCCCTTGACTCAAAAACATGCCTGAAGAAAATTTTTTAACATTTTTTTTTTATTTCTTGAGACATTTATTTACTTTGTAAAAAAAACATTTTGAGGCTAGTTCTTCTCAGCGACTAAGACAAGATCCTGAGCTTTATGAAAATACCTGGTATTTGAAAAAGGTAACATGTTGGAGCATTCAATGGAAAAAAACTTCCCCCTAGGTACAAGTCCAGGCTAGCGATGTTTGGAATGCAAGAAAGAATCTAAGGAATTAAATTAGAACTCATTATTATCTGCAGAGCATGTCTTTTAGGCTTTGGGATTGAGCAAGTTTGTGCTGTTTGAAGTTGAGATGTGGAAACATGCACCCAAGAAATTTCCCTTTTGCTGTTAGCACAAGTCAATACCTGGGAAGCTGGTCGAGAAGAGGTGCAGTGAGGTGTGCCCTGTGATGACTCCTTCCTTTTCATTCACAAGAACCTGGCTCTGCTCTCCCCACCTCAGGGCAGGAGGTGACTGAAGAGTCTGTACAAGGCTAGCAAAGTCAGGCAGAAAGTCCATGATGTCGCTCCACACACTGCAGCTGAGAAGGGAACCACTAGTTCAGTAAAACCAAACCTGAGAGAGAAGTGGGCAAAGGGAGAGGAGAGGAGCGGGGCGCTGGATCAGTGTAATAGGATGTTCATAGCTGGGTCTTCAAACTGGAGTCCCCCCTGAACCTACAGGTACACCAGAGATTAAGGAGAACATGCTGGGTTGTCCTTTCTGGACTTTCTCTATTAAAAAGAAAAAAAAAAAATCCTTCTCAGACTTTACATAACAAGGAACCCAAAAAAAGGGAAGGGGGTAGGTTTGGTACTTGCAAAGCCTCCTTTAATTAGGCACAAGTCAGTGTTCCACTGGCATATTTTGCACGATTTCAAGAAGAATCATTATTCCAAGTCCTCAGGGTGGTAGAATTACCTTGGCACCAAACCCCAGGGGTCTACTCCAAGCCCCTGCATCTCTCCAGGAGCAGGAACCCAGCCTGGATCTCCTGGTATTAGGGAGGCAGGACCTTATGGGACCACTAAAGAATCCGGCAGTTGGGGGAATAAAGGCGGGTCAACACAGGTTTGAGGGTGGGACAGGGCTCTGATGCGTGAAAGGAGGAGTCTGGATACGTTTCTGAGCCCAAGCCTCCCGCCTTTGCCTGGCTAACCCAGCAAGTAGCTGCAGCTCCTCAGGAGTGTGCCAAGTGAAAGAAGCAGATATTTGGTTTCACTTTTTAAAGTAATCACAACTTCGAGAAACTGGCAGAGGTAAGATCCCTCCAGGGCTTCTGCTTTGATGATGCAATTGGGGCTGGGAGGGAGCAGCTGTGATGCAAATAGCTTGGGCCAGCCCAGGAGGAATCTCTGGTGGGTGGAACAGTCTTTTGGTTAGGAAAAAAAGTGGCATCCTTGCCCAGTGGGAGGAAGAGGCAGCTCAGACTTGCTTTCTTGAATCTACCCACTGAATGGAGACACAGCTGCAAGGGATGAAATCCACGTTCCTGATCAGTCTGCTCCTCTGATTTTAAGGAGTAGATCCCCCCCCCCCCCCGCCTCTATGGAAGGGTCTTTTAACCACCTTTAGCAAAGGATAAAATAACTTGTTCTTCTCAGGACAGAAAATTGATCCTCCAGATCTGTGCCAGCACCTTTATTTCACACAGCTGATTTGTGACCCACCTGGAAAATCAGGAAGCTGCAGCTCACAGGAGGCTCACCGTTAAAGAAAGTAGAAGGCAGCCCAGGCTAAACAAATGCCAGCCCTTAAACTGCTTGTGCAGGAATTGAAGAACAGACTTCCTCAGGGGGTTATTCTGTCCTTCTGTGTCAAAACAGAACTGCTGACTTCAGCGAAAAAGACACATGCTTTGCAAGATCATTTCCAGTACTGATGACAGAGTTACGTTGCTCCGCAGGGCCTCATACTTTCGTTTACTTAATTTATAAATCACACCCTGCCTTCTTCTCCCTCAAAAAAAAAAAAAAAAAAAAACTGTGGTAGCATATTACAAAAGCAAAATGAGCATCATGTGATCACAATAGAAACAAGGTAAGACAGGTAGAGGGACATGTTTGGTTAGAAAATATGCCAAAAGGAAAATCAATATTATTTCCGTGAATTGTGCATTCAAGTTGCCAAAAGAAAGCAGTCAAAGGAATAGCCAAGTAGCAAAAGAAAGAAGGAAGGAAGGTGTATGATCAAGCCACTCAAGATGGCTGTTCTCTTGCTCTCTGCACCAACCCCCCCGGGACCAGTGCCTGCTTCACCTATACCCTACTTAGAATGGCTGACCTTCATTACGTACTTGCCCCAGACCCCAGCTAGTGATTGTTCTAATCAAAGGGGTGGGGCATGCCCCTCTGCTAGTTTCCCTGGTAACTGAAGAGCCAACCGGATTTCAATTCCCACTATAATTGGCAATCTTCCCTTCCTCCTAGGAGGGAAGCCTGCCGCCATGTCCTGCTGGCCGCTGTGGGAAGTCGCTCCAGGACCTTGCTTCAAACGTGTAAGCTCCCCCATCCATGAAACCGTTGATGTCTCTGTTGCTGACTCTGGGCTTTCTTCCGTCTTCAAGTTGGGCAAGTGCAGGCTTTGTAGGCATGCCGACTGCAGCCCAACAGGAGGAAAGAGGGAAGGGAGGAACCAACATTTACTGGATACCTCGCTCTTCTATCCTTGTGCTGGGCACTTATCTTATTTCCTCCAGTTCTTAGCACAGCCCTAGGAGAGATACTGTTTCCTCTATTTTACAAGCGAGGACAGAGAGATTAAATACATCAGTTCAGGATTGCAGGACTAGTAGATGGGATTAGGATACAGCTTTTTTTTTTTTTTTTCCTGTGGTACGCGGGCCTCTCACTGCTGTGGCCTCCCCCGCCGCGGAGCACAGGCTCCGGACGCGCAGGCCCAGCGGCCATGACCCACGGGCCCAGCCGCTCTGCGGCACGAGGGATCCACCCGGACCGGGGCAGGAACCCACGTCCCCCGCATCGGCAGGCGGACTCTCAACCACTGCGCCACCAGGGAAGCCCCGGATACAGCTTTTTTTTCCATGCTCAGTGAGGATCCGGGAAGACAGTGAGGCCCAGTGCTTAAAGAGTATGTTCTAAAGAACCAGCCACCTGGGTTCAAGTCCTGGCACCATCAAGTACTACCTGTGTGCCTTCCGACACATTCTTTAACCTCTTCCTGCCCCGTCTCTGAAATGGGGATAAAGAGGATTGCATGAGAAAATCTATAAAGCAAGTACTAGTATTTGGAATATAGTTAATGCTCGAAAACGGGTAGGAGTGGGTGGGGTACTGCGTTTTGTTTTGTTTTTATTTATTTAAAAATTTTTTTATTATATTTTTTTAGTTCCTGGATTTCTGCCTTAGTTTATTCAGACTCCTCTAACAGAAAACTATAGACTGGGTGGCTTATAAACATCAGAAATTTATTTCTTACACTTTTGGAGGCTGGGAAGTTCAAGATTGAGGCACTGGCAGATTCCATGTTTGGTGTGGACTTCTGGTTCACAGACAGCTGTTTTCTCACTGTGTCTTCGCATGGTAGAAGGGGTGAGGGAGCTCTTTGGGGGTCTCTTTTATTAGGGCACTAATTCCATTCATGAGGGCTTCACTCTCATGACCTAATCACCTCCCAAAGTCCTCACCTCCTAATACCATCACATTGAAGCTTAGGATTTCAACATGTGAATTTTAAGGGGACACAAATCAGTCTATAGCAATATCTCTTTAAAAATAAGTTTGAAACAGTGTCTGACTTACATTCCTCTACCGTAATTATCCCTACATTTATGACTGCATACTCTAACACCTCTTACTCATAAGGATTATTGATAATACTTTCTATAGAGAGAATAGAAAGATAATTCAATCTTTTATGGCTGATCAAAAAAAAATTTTTTTTTGGTTTCTGTTTTGCCTAGATACTTTTTTTAATATGGATGTTACTTTTTAGAGCAGTTTTAGGTTCACGGCATGCTTGAAAGGAGATTTCTATATATTCCTATATTCTCTCTACCCCCACCTATGCGTAGCCTCCCCCATTATTAACAACGCCCTCTAGAGTGATACATTTGTTATAATTGATGAATTTGCATTGAGACATCATAATCACCCCCATTCTCTTGACAGTATCTTTCACAGAGCAGAAAATTTTAATTTTAATGAAGTCCAGTTTATCAATTCATTCCTGGATCATGCCTTTGGTGTGGTATCTAAAAAGTTATCACCAAACCTGAGGTCATTTCTGCTGTGTTTTCTCCTATGTTATCTTCTAGGAGTTTTATAGTTTTTCCTTTTGCATTTAGATCTGTGGTCCATTTTGAGTTAACTTTTGTGAAGGGTGTAATGTATGTGTTTAGATTCTTTGGTTTTTTGGCATGTGATGTCGAGATGTTCCAGCACCATTTGCTGAAAAGACTATCTTTGCTCCATTGTACTGCCTTTGCCTTTGTCAGAAATCAGTTGACTATATTATGTGGGTCTATTTCTGCGTTCTCTATTATGTTCCATTGATCTATTTATCTATTCTTTTACCAATACAAAATTAGTTTTTTACTAATAGAAGCTGGGAAATTTTCTTTCATCTTCACCACTTGCTATTAAATGCCACAGCTATAACTTCTTGCCCTAAGATAAAGCCTAAGAGAACTCCAGGCCTGAGATCTCGAAGGACGTCTCCTCAATAGCTGACAGCTGCTGCCTCAGCAGGTGGTCTGAATTGGTCAAGTTTTTCAGCTCCCAGTTTCCCGTCTCCGCTGGATGAATTTTCAGGGTATGAGAAGACCGTGAAGCCTGAATCATAGTGGCTCACAAAACAACATCTCATTCAGATTCTTCTCCTTGGGGTCAATGATAGAGTTCAGATGCCTGACAAGGGCCATAAGGGGCAGGTTGTTCCTGGGGCCAGGTGCATGTGTAGTAGTACTGGCAGCCCATGGGCCACATGCTAGCCTTTCCTTGGCTGCCCCCTTCCCTGGTAAGGAGCTGGCAGGTCCAAGTGGATATGCCTACATGGAGCCTGTGGACTATACCATATTTACCTGCTTCCAGGCTTACTTGCTTGGGCTTTTCCCTGGGCCAGTCGTCTAGTGAGTGAACCACGCTTGTGTTGTGCCCTTCTTTAGGCCTCCGAGTTATCAGGGCAGCAGTTTACATCAAGGATGGAAAGGGTAGGGAGTGGGGAGTGCTGTGGACATACCTTGGATGTGTAAGTTAAGGTGTGAGATCCCTCAGTGTGTAGGAAGGAGCCAAGGGCTGGAAGAGCAAGGGTAGGGGTGCAGCAATCTTCCACACCAAGTTTGAAGAGGCCAAGAATTCTGAATTTGTACCTGGCCTTCCAGATCATTATGAAGGCATATTTGTCAGAGTAATAGGACAGGACATATTTTATTTAACAGTTTGATACTTGATTTTAACTTTCACATAGCTAGGTATATGGTATGAGGAAGACCATTTGTACTCTTTCCCATGGCTCCACAAATTTTGGGGGTGGACCTGTTGGTGAGTGATAGACATGGGACCACAATTCAGTATTCTGGGTTCCTGTGTTAAAGTCCTTTCAACTCTTTTAATGAGCTTGGCTCGTCCTTACTAAAAACAACTGGTTTGTTGTTTCCTAGATTTCCTCTGGTTTTATCCTGCTGGTCAAGTGTAAAATCTGATGGTGAATCAGAGAAAGTATAGTTACCCTAAATTAAGTTAAAATGCAGCTTGCTTTGGGCACCCACTCTCCCCTGACTCTTCTCTTCCCAGGCACATTACCTTGTGCTGTGGCCCATGAGCTCACCCTCTTTCTCCCTCTTTCTGTAAAATTCATCCAAGGGATGACCCAAGCCTAGGCCCAAGGGCTAGCCACAGAATTGCTATTTGTAGGGATAGAGACAGAGCTTGGACAGGCAGGCTGGGGTACTCACATGTGTTCATGGCTCATCACATTACAGAACAGATCCAGAGGTGGAAAGGGGAAGCAGACTGTGGGCTGGGGGTCCAGGGACCAGCTCTGTCATGCTAACCACGTTCAAGAACAGAACTCTGAGCAGAATGTGAAAATTTGGAATTTGAACTTGGTTTTCCAAACTATTATAATCCATGTAAGATGATATAAAATATTTAATTTAACAGCCTCTTACTTTGACTTAAAACTTTCAAATATGTAGAATGTGGTACATAAGTCTTGATTTATTTTTTCACACCTGGACTAGAAACTGTTAGGAGTAGACATCTGCTTAGAAGGATTTTCTCCCTGTAGGCTATGCTTCTCTTCTTTCTGGATAAAGGCCTGGTGATTTCCATCCTAAAGTCTACTGTCAGAGGTGGATAGAGACTTTCAAACCTGACCACTGGCTGACCTTTACTTTCTTGCTGGTTTAAGCTAAAGGGGTCTTAAATAGATTTTCAAATTGGACCTCAGCTTGTATCTGACCTTCCATGTTTTCTTAGGTCCTTCCTGAAGTTTTCCCCTATCCTGGGTGTGTTGAGAATTAGCAGAGGATAAAGTCCTCTGTACTCCACCCTCTCTTTTTTCCACTCCAACCTCAAAAACACATGCACAGAGCCACACAATATTCTTGTAAAAACTGGGGCTCCTTGTTCTCATCACTGAGGTTTTCTGGAGCTTCCTTCCTTCTCTTACTGCTCTAGGGCATTTTCCACTCAAAACCATTGACTTAAAAGAAAAAAAAAAAAAACACCCTTGATAAAAAAGAAAAGGGAAGGGTTCTTGTCAGAACATGGGAAACAAAATTCTGAAAATAACTCAGATTCTCCTACAGACATGATGCAAGTGTTATTAAGTTGAGGAACTGTTGACACCAATGACATGATTGCTGATCCTTTGCTCTTTTTCTCATTCTTTCCCATCAGTATTTCCTGAAATCTGGGTTCTGGGCAGTGACCCTTGAATGCAACCTTGTAAACAAGCACCCACAATGCTTACAGGAAAATCTTAGAGCTATGGCCCCCTTTAAACTTTTATTTAAATATATTTTAAATACAAAATTTAAATATACTAAATATGTAAGTGTATATTTAAATATATTAATAAATATAAATATATATATATATATATTTTTTTTTTTTTTGCGGTACGCGGGCCTCTCACTGTTGTGGCCTCTCCCGTTGCGGAGCACAGGCTCTGGACGCGCAGGCTCAGCGGCCATGGCTCACTGGCCTAGCCGCTCTGCAGCATGTGGGATCTTCCCGGACTGGGACACAAACCCGTGTCCCCTGCATCGGCAGGTGGACTCTCAACCACTGCGCCACCAGGGGAGCCCTAAATATATTTTTATAATATAAAATAATATAATTAAAATTATATTTTTATAGAGATAGATACCAACTGGGGGCTTATTTACTATAAATACCTCTTTAAATTTTCCTGGTATGGGGCTTCCCTGGTGGCGCAGTGGTTAAGAATCCGCCTGCCAATGCAGGGGATATGGGTTTGAGCCCTGGTCTGGGAAGATCCCACGTGCCACGGAGCAACTAAGCCCATGCACCACAACTACTGAGCCTGCACTCTAGAGCCCTTGAGCCACAACTACTGAGCCCACGTGCCACAACTACTGAAGCCCGCATGCCTAGAGCCTGTGCTCCGTAACAAGAGAAGTCACCACAATGAGAAGCCCTCTCACCACAACAAAGAGTAGCTCCCACTCGCTGCAGTTAGAGAAAGCCTGCGCGCCGCCAAAAATAATAAATAAATAAAATAAAAAGAAATTTCCTGGTATGGTGAAAGGGATTTAATGAGATAGAGATGGGATAAATGCAATCAGGAGAAAAATAAAAATTTAGGAACTAACCAGATGATAAAATTGGACACAACTCAATAGGTTTTAGGAGGCCAAAGACATTAAGATAATTCATTGGTCCATTCATTTATTCAACTAATATTTCTATTTTTGGTGCATTCATTTATTCAACTAATATTTCTATTTTCCTTCTTCTACTCTAACAAAAAGGATTAAAGCAGCTAAATTGTATTTATTGTGACTGGCAAGGACTGTGTACACTATTCTGGAAAATATAAGATTGTGACACAGCTGTTCAGAAGTTCAAAGCTGTTAGGAAAGGAAAACATGTATCTGAGAAAGTGAAAACAATATAAGACTTTATCAGAGATACTGGCCCTGAGTTTTATCTCATTTCCATTCCATATGTTATGTTATGACCAGAGTTAGCTTTCTAAAATGAAAATCTCATTGCATAAATCTGCCTAAAACCATTTGTGGGTTCTCGTTATTTATTGGAGAAAGTTGAAGTGCCTTAGCATTGTGTACAAAGTGTCCATGACCTTGTTCCTGGCTACCTTTCTGGACTCATCTCCAGTCACCACCTCTCCTCCCTGTGTGTAGAATGGGAGCTTCCAGAGAGCCATGACTATATCTTACTTATCTTTGACCTCCCAGTGTCATAGTGGAGGCTTCATGAGCACTTTATTTTTAATTAACAGAGCCTTTTCTATCCATGAATCTTTTCTCTAAACTACTTTATGGTGGAATTTAACACATACAGAAAACTTCATAAAACAAATGAACACAAGTGTAATTACCACTTCACTCAAAAACTAGAACATTGCTGGCTCACCAGAAGTCGTCTTCATGCCCTTTCCTAATCACATCCCCTTTTCTCTCCCCAAAGATAACCACTCACCCCACCTATTCTCCTGTTCTCAGCTCAAGCCCACAATCCCCACAGCCCACCTCACTTCTGGGATATTCTCCTGAGCTCATACAGACCTCTGATAACTTCCTTTGTCTCTGATCTTTAAAGCACCTATTTTCTTTAGCATTCATTTGGCACCTAGTCACCTATAGCATCTCTTTATAAAGTTACATTTATGGTATTCTTCTTGTATTGTTTATATTATTTTGCCTTCACTGTAGGTATCTTTATCTGTTCAAATACTTTTTGATGTCCACATTCTATATTGCTATTGTCTATGTTTTACGTTTATAGTTAAATATTCATTAAGTATCTATAATGAGATCTTATTGACAGAC
This sequence comes from Leucopleurus acutus, assembly GCF_964270905.1. Taxonomy (NCBI): domain Eukaryota; kingdom Metazoa; phylum Chordata; class Mammalia; order Artiodactyla; family Delphinidae; genus Leucopleurus; species Leucopleurus acutus. Next base: position 64,238,455 of record NC_139143.1, read on the forward strand.
ATATCAAAGCGTGTAAGAGACAGATTTACTCAACGCGATAAAGAGAAAGAGCCAAGTATAGTCTACACAGAGACACACAGAGAGAGAAAGAGAGAGCAAGATATTGTTCTGATGTAGTGCACATAAGTATTCAAGAGTTTCACACACTGAAAATCATAATTTCTCTCTCCCCTATTATTCATTTCCTCAAACCAGAGCAAGTGTTAGGAAATCCAGATACGCTTCAGATATAATCTTCAAACAGATTAAGGTTTTGAGTAAAGAAGACATTTAGGATCAAGCAGTACCTGTCCTCTTTAGCATTTTACTTGAGAGGAAACATTGCCAGAACATGGGCCACACTATTGGTTGAACTCCTGACGTGGATACTCCAGGAAGGATTCCACATTGTCAGGGAAACTGGAAGAGATGACACTGAAAATCCTTTCCTACCTTATGATGGCATAGATGAATGAAAGCCATTGCCAATCTAAATATAATGATTAAGTCTGTAGTTTTACTTAGAAATTAAGTTGGTGCTGAAAGCTCAGATCTAAGACATGGGATTGTGATTCAGCTAGCTCCCAGATTCCACCCACTAAATATGGTTAACACTTTTAGTCAACCTATATCCATCATTTCAACTCTTGGGTGGAATAATAAATGTTAAACATGTGAACGTGAATTATCTTTCCTTGCTTTTCACATACTGTCAGTGACCACCCCTCCGTGTCACCTATACTTTTCTTGCAGAATTTTACTCATTCTTTGAGATTCAAATAAAACATATCATCCCATATGAAATCTACCTTGATTTCTCATGAAAGTTAGGGCTTTGTCTATTCTGCTTAACAACACTTTTTTTCCTTAAAATACTCAACACATTGTATTTCAGTGTATTTATCTGCCCCACAGAATTATAAGCTCCTCAACTTTAAGGGCTGGGTTTTATTTAGTACTAGACCTGTGGTAGGTGCTCAATAATTTGAGTGAACAAAAAGTACAGAGTAGTAAAATTTGAGACACAGAATCAAAAGTAATAAATACCCAGTGCCAGAATTAATATCTTCTGTTTTCCAGTTACTAGATTAGGTACTGAGAAAAGGCAAATAAAACAGAACAGGCATCCGGAAGCTCACAGTCCAGTAGGGAAAGAAGAGAAGTAAGTGAACACATGAAATATTGTAGGAGGGAGGAAGATGGAGGTGGGTAGGGTGCAGTGGGAGCCCAGAGAACTGGTGTTTGACTCAAGAGGGGGAGTAGGAGACAGATGTGCAAGCTGATTTACTAAGGACAGGCAGCCCGTCGTATGGAGAAGGGGAAGAGGTAGGGGGCGTTCAAGGCAGGGGAACTTGAAGCATTGGAGTCCTCTTATGACCTTACATGGAGATTCCTAGCAGTGAGAACAAGCACAGAAATTTGCTTCTGTCTGGTTGACCATAGCCCTAGCACTTCTGTGGGGTGTACCAGAGAGGAAAAGAGAAAGGAGAGGAGAGCATACTTCTTCTGTCTGACTGGGAAAAAGTAAAAAGATGCAATTGGATCACATGTGAACTTGTACTATACTTAGATGTACAAAGAAAATTAGCTTCTTTATTTTCTAGTAAATGGCTGATCTTCTTTACAGTCTCCTCACATCCCCTTGGGAGGGGAAGGCAGAGAGTTTCAACTTCCTATTTCTTGCATCACAGGCTATACTAGTTTGAACAGTGTATTTTCAGTGACTCAGTCTCTTTTGGATAAATGCTTTTCAGATTTCCTCTCCCCATCTCTACTCCTGCCTCCATCCCTTGCTTTTTTTCCAAGGACAACCTCATGGCAACACAGAAGACAAATGATTGGAACTCATGTAGCATTCTCTAGAATCTTATTGGTCTCTTCTGGGTCCTGCCATGAGGCAGCCACTCAGCCTTTCAGGTACAGCTGGTTTTATTTGATGTTTTGGAGGATATGCAAGCATCTGTGACTAGAACTCACAGTCTAGGGCATTTATATGGTATTTTAAATGTGGCAACCACTTCATTCAGACCCTGGGTCTTAGCCAGTAAGCTGCTCCAATCAGCACCTCAACATCTGGTCACATTTTTGAGTACCATGTATGGGCCTTGGGAAAGAAGGAGAGATACTTTAAGACAGTCTTTCTGGGCACCCTCCTTCAGGATCTTCAGGCATGTGCATCTGGATCTTTCCATTGGGTCCCTTTCCTTGGGGTTCATCCTGAGTGGGGGAAATGAAGAAATGAAAGATCTTTCCATAGTACTTAGTCAACTCTCTTTTCTTTCCCATAATCCACCAGGATAGAAGGGGCAATTGATCTACTTCTCCTTCCTGGCATAGACTTCTCTTACATAATATTCTCCTGTTTCCTTCTTAATAGAAGAGAAGTACTTCCATATTGTGGGAGAAACTATAATTTGAAAAGAAACTCTAAACTCTGAGTTGGCCAGGTCTGACCCTTGATGGAGTACAAATGGACATTGATTTAACACCCACACATATTATTCTAATTACACAGGCACAGCCAGTATAAAAAAGTAACACTTAAAGTAAGTGTTGTGGAATGGCAGAGCGAGATGGTGAAACTCCTTTCTCACAAAAACAGAAAATACAGGCAAAACAACTAAAATCATTTCACGACTTCAGAAATTAACCAAAACCACAGAACAAATTGAAAATTGTCTATGCAAGAGAAACTAAACTTCTGTAAGGTAGCAGTATCTATGTCATTTTAACATGGGCTATTCCCATCCCCCTTTCATCTCCAGCCAGGTAGTGGGGTAGTCATGACAAGCCAGCAGTCTTGCAGCCAATGGAGAGGGATGACCAATTCTGGAACTTGATTAAAATACCCAACTGTATAGTACCATTGATATTTTGTCTGTATTTGCAGCTACCTGGAAAATTTTCATACCCAGGGTGTTGGGGCTATTTGTTTTGACTCAGAGCTAGCTCAACAACAACTAAAAGCTCTATCCCCAGGATATTACCTGAAATAATAGTAATCTGCTGGCAACATCATAGCGGTTGGTCTAAGGCTGTGATTTCAGTTGAGGCAAAAAAGAGTATGACCAAAAAATTTAAAGGAAGTCCTGGAGCTAGGTAACTAGAACTAAGGAACTTCAGAAAGCCCTGACATATTTCTGAGGATCTAGAAGGCAGTGTGTGTGTGTGCAGGACTTGACCTGAAAAGGAGAAGGCTTCAGCCATTCCAGTCCACATTTAGCTGACATTGACATTGCACAAGCAAGAAGTGAAAGCTAAGACTGCTTCATAAATTGCCTGAAATTTGAAGGCATGCCTTCGCACACAGATCCCTTTGGCAAAGGGTGAAAGACATGTAGACAAAGCATTTAAGGAAATCTTCCTATAGATCATTGGCTGGCCACAAGAATGACCCCTAGGAACTCAGATTAAAAATAAAAACAAGAACTTTAAAAAAAGCCTAGGAGAGAACTCATTGGCCACATATTTCAGAATACCGACAACAATAAGAAACTTTGGAGAGGAGGGTGATCTGATACCATAGTTGTTATATTATTCAATATACTATCTAAAGTATCCAAGTTCAAAAGAATTATGACACATGCAGAGGAAAATAAAAATATGACACATACGTGGATAAAAACAAAGGGAGCCAAAGAAAATGTCCCTGAGGGGGAACTGATAGTGAACTTAGTAGCCAAAGAATTTAAACCAACTATTATAAATATGTTGAAATAACAAAAGAATTAAAGGAAAGCATGACAATGATATCTTACCAATTAGACAATATAAATAAAAAGAAAAATAATCAAAATAAACCTCAGACCTTCTGGAGTTGAGAAGTACAATCACAAAAATAAGAAAAGTTTAGTAGAGGTGTTAAAAACAAATCTGAGCTTGCAGAAGAAAGAATGTCAACTTGAAGATAGGTGAATTGAAATTATCCAGTCCTAGGAATAGGAAAAAAAAAAAAAGAATGAAGACAAATGAACAGCACCTTAGAGACCTGTGCATACAATCAAGCATATGAACATACGCAAAATGAATGTCTCAGGAGGAGAGAAGAGATAAGGGGGCAGAAAGAATATTTGAAGAAATAATGGCCCCAAACTTCCAAAATTTGATGAAAAGCATTATTCTACACATCCTAGAAGCTCAGTGAACTGTAAGATAAACTCTAAATGATCTACACAAAGACTCACCATAATGAAACTTTAGAAAGCCAAAGACAAGAAGACAATATTGAAAGCAGCAAGAGAGGTGACTCATCACATACAAAGGATCCTCATTAGAAACCATAGAGGTCAGAAGATGAGATGAGATGACATAGTCAAAATACTGAAAGAAATGGACTGTCAACCAAGAATTCTATATCCAGCAAAACTATCCTTCAAAAATGAAGGAGAAATTAAGATATTCCCAGGTAAACAAACTCTGAGACAATTTGTCACTAGCAGAGTTATTTAATAAGAAGTACTAAAGGAAGCCCTTCAGGCTGAAATAAAAGGACACTAGATGGTAACTCAAACCCATACAAAGAAATAAAGAGCACTGGAAAAGGTAAATACATAGCTAAATATAAAAGACAATATAAACATATTTTTGTTTCTAACTGTTTTATTCTTTTGTATGATTTAAAGGCAAATACAGGGACTTCCCTGGTGATACAGTGGTTAAGAATCTGCCTGCCAATGCAGGGGACATGGGTTTGAGCCATGGTCTGGGAAGATCCCACATGCTTCAGAGCAACTAAGCCTGTGTGCCACCACTACTGAGCCTGAGCTCTAGAGTCTGTGAGCCACAACTACTGAGCCTTTGCCACAACTGCTGAAGCCTGTGCACCTAGAGCCTGTGCTCTGCAACAAGAGAAGCCACTGCAATGAGAAGCCCATGCACCGCAAAGAAGAGTAGCCCCCACTCGCTGCAACTAGAGAAAGCCCACGTGCAGCAATGAAGACCCGATGCAGGCAAAAATAAATAAATAAATTTAAAAGACCAGGAATAAATTTAACAAAGGAAGTACAAGAAGTACAAGACTTGTACACAGAACACTACAAAACACTGTCAAAAAAAACGATTTAAGTAAATGGAAGGACATCCTATGTTCATGCATTGGCAGAGTTAGTAGTGTTATAATGGCAATACTCTTTGTATTGATCCACAGATTCATTACAATTCCTGTAAAAATTCCAGATTCCCCTTTGCAGAAATTGGCAAGCTGATACTAACATTTTATGGAAATAAAAGGGATATATTGCCAAAAGAACCTTGGAAGAAAAGAACAAAATTGGAAAACTCATACTTCCCTATTTCAAAACTTACTACAAAGTTACAGTAATCAAGATAGTGTAGTACTGGAATAAGAATAGAAATATAGGTCAATAGAATATAAGTGAGAGTCCAGATATTAACTCTTATATTTATGGTCAGTTGATTTTTAATAAGGGTGCCAAAATAATTCAATGGGAAAATATAATCTTATCAATAAATGGTACTGGGATATCTGAATATTCACATGGAAAAGTATTAAGTTTGACCCCTACCTCACATTGTATACAAAAATGAACTCAGAATGGATCATAGACTTAAATATGAGCTAAAACTATAAAGCTTACAGAAGAAAACTTAGGAGTAATTCTGTGACCTTGGGTTAGACAACAGTTTCTTAGATATGACACCAAAAGTACAAGTGACAAAAGAACAAAGAGGATAAATGGGATTTCATTAAAATTAAAACATTTACTTCAAAGGACACTATCAAGAGAATGAAGACAACCCACAGACTGAAAGAAAATATTTGTAAATTATATCTCTGCTAAAGGATTTGTATCCAGAAAAAAAAAAATATATATATATATATATATATTTTTTTTTTTTTGCTGTACGTGGGCCTCTCACTGTTGTGGCCTCTCCCGTTGTGGAGCACAGGCTCCGGACGCACAGGCTCAGCGGCCATGGCTCACGGGCTCAGCCGCTCCACGGCACGTGGGATCTTCCCGGACCGGGGCCCAAACCCGTGCCCCCTGCATCAGCAGGGGTGACTCTCAACCACTGCACCACCAGGGAAGCCCCAGAATATATTTTTAATAAACCTTACAACTCAATAATAAAAAGACAAGCCAATTAAAAAAGAGCACAGAATTTGGATAGACATTTCTTCAATAAAAATATACTAATAGCCAACAAGAATATGAAAAGATGCTTGACATTATTAGTCATTAGGTAAATGTCAATCAAAGCTGTAATCACTTCATACCCACTAGGATGGTGAAATAAAAAAACAAACAATAACAAGTATTAACAAGGATATGGAGAAATTAGAACCCTCATATATTGCTTACAGGAATGTAAAATGTTGCACCCACTTTGGAAAACAATTTGGTAGTTCCTCACATTATTAATCAGAGTTACAATACAAGCCAGCAGTTTTATTCTTAGGTATATATCCAAGAGAAATGAAGACATATGTCCTCACAAAAATGCGTTCATGAATGCTCATAATAGCCAAAAAGTGGAAACAACTCAAATGTTCATCAGCTGATGAATGGATAAACAAAGGTGGTATATCCATACAGTGTAATACATTCAGCCAGAAAAAGAAATGAAGTATTGATACATGTTATAAAGTAGATGAACCTTGAATAAACACTAAGTGAAAGAGGTAATCACAAAAGACCAGATATTGTATGATACCGTTTATGTGATGTCAACCTATAAAAAACAAGAATCCAGTTCAAGAGGTTAAATGTTGATTTGGGATCAAAGAACTGCAGTTTGGGGTATACAGATTTAGGTAGAAATCCAAATAGTATCCTGATTACAGGAGAGGGAGGGGCTCAGGGTTTTAAAGGGGAAAAGAGAGGAAGATAAGTTGTTTTTAAAAAGGGTTAATTGGTGCAAGATGAGGTAATTGATCAAGTGAAGTCTTCATTGGTAAAAGATGAGGTAAAGCTAGATATGTACTTTATTAATTGGTCAGGTAAAGTGGGCATGAGGTAAAAGTTCACTTTTATCAGTCCTTTCAAGGATATTCTTGTTCTTGCTCATTTCTTGGCACATTGGTGGTTTGACCTAGTTCAGAGTTTCAGAAAATAGGATGTACAAGGCAGGTGTTCTGGAGTGTCTACTCTGGTGTGGTAGGATGAAAATGTTGTAAAACGAGATTTGGGAGGTGGTTGCAAAATTCTGTGAATATACTAAAAACCGCAGCGCTGCATACTTTAAATGAGTGAATTTTATGGTGTGTGACTTACATATCAATAAAGTTATTTTTTAAAAAAGAGAGATATAGGGGTGCCACAAAAAATGTTACAGGTTTTGTGGGGGGAGGCATGAAATCTCAAGCTCATCATCTCAGAGAGCATGGCTCTGTTAACCAGGTGTTTCGGGAAAGTCACTAATAGACTAGGTGAGTTCCCTTGCTAATATCTATTTAGAAGCCTAGATTTATTCAGATTTTATATTTCCAAGCACTAATTTTAAACTTAAACTAAATCTTATGGCCTACAGGTGACATTTCATATGTCAAAGTACTTTTACACTTGTCATTTTATTTGGCCAGAAAGACAAATATTATTAATGGTTAAGAAATTTTTAATTTCTTCTCCATAAAAATATTTTATAAGAATTATAACAAAGAGGCACAAATAATTGATTTAAGAGGCCTTTCAATAGCATTTTTCTAAATGTGTGCAGAGGAACACCAGCTTTGCTAAGTGTTTTGGGGAAAAAAAGACATCAACAGCCAAAAATGTTTGGACATCTATGTACAACATTCTTTTCTTGGAAATTGAATGGGCATGAGGTAATTAAAGGCTCTGAAAAGTTATTCACACTCACTCAACAAATATTCATTCAATGCCTCCTAAGTGTCAGGCACTGTTCTTGGCACTGGGGACACAACAGAGAACAAAGACACAATTCTTCATCTGATGGGGTTTGCATTTTAATGTTGTACAGAAAAAAATCTATTTTAATTTAGTATTTTTAATTAAGTTTTTCTCAACTTATTTGATCACAGAATAATTTTTTTCAAGAAATATCCATTAACATTCTGTGGAATACATTTTGTTAAATAGGGGTCTGCATTTATATATACCAACCTTCTAATAGAAATGCTATAAGACAGTCAGGGGGGAAAAGCAGCATATGCAAGCATCCTGAATTGTACACAAACTGTGGTTTTAGTCCTTGGTGTTATCAAAAGGTAATGGGAATTAAACCTTTATCCTTAAGGAGTATGACAGGATGGCCTGATTAAAAGTGAGGATGGGAAAGAAAACAAAAGAGATGAGCAATTAAAATATTTGTAAACATATTTTAGGTGACCCAGTTTCCAGATCTTTTCAATTATGAACAAGTTGAGAAAACCAAATGCAATTAATTAGGGTACTATAGAGGAGGAGGGACATGTGTATGAAATTAAGATATCATCTGAGAAATCTGAGTGTAAGGAATTGTAAATTTCCTACTGGGAAACTACTGGGAAATTTAACTACTGGGAAATTATAAAGGAATTACAAATCCCCTCTTAAGAAATGTATTCAAGTGACAGTAAACTACTAGAAATTCAAGTACAACAGTAGGTTGGACTGGATAAAACTAAGGCTAGAGCAAATTTTGGAGATAAAAAAATTATCCTCAAAGGCAATATTAAAAGTCATAACTTTACTATTAATTCCTATTAAAAAATCTTCTTTACACTTACATTCTTTTCTCTAATAAATTTCAGTTTTGCATAAGTGGAATCAATAAGTATGTAGCCTTTTGTGTCTTTATTTCAATGAGCATAATATTTTCAAGGTTCATCCATATTTTAGCACATATTGGAATTTCATCCCTTTTTAAGGCTGAATAATATTCCATTGTGCATATATACCTATCCATGCATCTGCTGATGGACATTTGAGTTGTTTCCGTTTTCTGGCCATTGTGAATAATGCTGCCATGAAAACTGGTGTACAAGTATCTGTTTGAATACCTGCTTTCAATTCTTTGGGGTATATATCTAGAAGTAGAATTGTTGGATAATCTGGTAATTCTGTGGTTAACTTTTTGAGGAACTGCCAAACTGTTTTCCACAGCAGCTGCACCATTTTACATTCTCAAGGAACAAGGGTTCCAACTCCTCCACATCCTTGCTGTATGATCAGGCCATCCAAGATGGCTATTCTCTTGCTCTCTGTACATCCCCTGCTCAACCAGTGCCTACTTCATTTACATGCTGCTCACCTGACTAACCTTCCTACATACTTGCCCCAGACCCCAGCTAATGATTGGTTTAACTTTAGGTACCAGGATAGCTTATCAAAGAGGTTGTGAGGGGCATGCCCCTCTGCTGGTTTCTCTGGTAACCAGTGAACCAATCTGATGTCAATTCACCCTATAACTGGTAACCTCCCCCTGCCCCTGAGAGCAAAGACTGCTGCCATGTTCTGTCCCTGCCACCTGCCACACACAGTGGGGTGTTGCTCCAGGACCTTGCTTCAGACATGTAAGCTCCATCTATCCATTAAACCATTAATGTCTCTTTTGCTAACTCTGAGCTCTTTCTTCGGTCACAAGGATGGGCAAGTACAGGGCTTGTAGGGCTGTGGGATGCATCCAAACACTTGCCAATACTTTTTATTCTCCTCCCCCTTTGTTGGATAATAGGTATCCTAATGGGTGTGTAGTGGTACCTCATTGTTTTGATTTACATTTCCCTAATGGCTAGTGATGTTGAATGTCTTTTCATGTGCGTATTGGCCATTTGTATATCCTCTTTGGAGAAATGTCCATTTAAGTCCTTTGCCCATTTTTGGATTGGGTGGTTTGTTTTTTGCTGTTAGACCATAGGAATTCTTTATATATTCTGAATATTGATCCTTTATTAGATATATACTCTGCAGATATTTTCTCCTATGCCATGGGTTACCTTTTCACTTAATTGACAGCATCCTTTGAAACAGAACAGTTTATAATTTTGATGAAGACCAGTTTATCTTTTTTTTTTTTCTTTCTTGTCTGGGCTTTTGGTGTCATATCCAAGAAATCACTGCTAAATTCAGTGTCAAGAAGATTTTCCCCTATGTTTTTTTCTAAGGGTTTTATTTCTTATGTTTAGGTGTTTGATTCATTTGAGTTAATTTTTGTACATGTTATAAGGTAAGAATCCAACTTCCTTGTTTTGCATGTGGATATCTAACTTGCCTAGCACCATTCATTGAAAATGCTGTCCTTTTCCCATTGAATGGTCTTGGCAACCTTGTTAAAATTCAAAAGACTGTGCAAAGGTTTATTTTTGGACTCTCTATTTTGTTCCATTTGTCTACATTTCTGTCCTTATGCTAGTACCATACAATTTTGATGATTATTCTTTTGCAGTACGTTTTGAAATCAGGGAATATGTGTTCTTCAACTTTGTTCTTTATTTTCAAAATTGTTTTGGTTATTCTGAGTCCCTTGAGATTCCATATTAATTTTAAGATGGGTTTTTCTCTTCCTGAAAAAGCACCATTGGGATTTTGATAGGGATTGCATTGAATCTGTAGGTCATTTTGAGTAGTATTGTCATTAAGAAAGTAGTATTGTCATTAAGAAAATTAAGTCTTCTAATTCATAAACATGGGATGTCTTTCCATTTGTGTATTCTTTAACTTCTTTCAGTAATGTTTTATAGTATTTAATGTACAAATCTTTTGCCTCCTTAGTTAAATTCATTTGTAGATTTTTTAAAAAATTTTGATGCTATTGTAAATGGAACTGTTAATTTCCTTTTTGGGTTATTCATTATTAGTGTATAAAATTATAACTGATTTTTGTGTGTCGAATTTGAATCCTGGAGCTTTCCTGAATTTATTTATTAGCTCTAACAGTTATGTGTGTGTGTGTGTGTGTCTTTAGAATTTTCTATATGTAAGATAGTCTCATCTTTGAACAGAGATAATTTAACTTCTTCCTTTCAAATTTGGATGCCTTTTATTTTTTTTTCCTTGCCTCATTGTCTCATTGCCTTTAATCACTATCAAATACCTCCTTCATCCAAAGCCTTCTAAGGGTATTCTGGATTATATTTCTCTATCTCCTTTTTCTTCTTCACAGGCCTTTCCTTTGTTGCCTCAGATATAGCTGCTCAAAAATCTTTAACTTCAAAATTCTAAAATGCTTTAACAAAACAAAAAGGAGCTGCCTTATCTTTTCAGGAGGTGTTAAGACCACCTTCTGTGGGTCCAGATTGAAATCAGTCATTTCTATTCTGGAATGAGTCTCAGAGTAAATTTCCCTTATTCAAATATTCCCTCTTATCTCAGAGTGCCAAATGTGATGGCTTGAGTCCTATATTTGAAATCAGTCCTATATTTGAAATTTGAAATCAGAATCTGGGTTTATGTCCCCATTCCTTCTCTTACTAGTTTTGGGTGAAGTGGAGAAGTCTCTTACTCTGAATGTTGGCAGCTGTAAAAGTTAGGTGCTAATAATATCTGCTTTACCTTATAATATTTGGAGAATCAAATAGAATATGTATCTAAATCTAATAGAATATGTAGCTCATTCTGTAAGCTCTTAAAGTGCCATCCAAATATATATTATTATTGTAAGTAAAACTGTAAAGTACTATATCTAAGTAAAACATTATCATTTGTTCCTTTATTTATTCTACAAAATTTACCAAACTTCTGTTATGTTCTATGAGGGAGAAGAAGGAAGTTTCTCGAAAGGAAATCAGACAAGTCTCTTTCTCTGGAGGGCTCATACTTTAATAAGAGAGAGAATGTGCATAGACAATTCCAGTTCAGCATGACAAATGGTATAGTAATGGTGTGAACAACGGGTACATTAGAATAACTGGTTCTTTTGGGAGGTGTTTGGGAAAGCTTCACAGGTTGTGTTTTGAGATGAGTCTGGGAAAATATTGGTGGGCTCACCATGGACAAAGGAGAGGACCCCTAGAGTTCTATAGAGAACACAGCTATCTTAAAAATGAAGTGATAGTTGTTCCTTTGCTTGAGATTAGAGCTCCTGACACTCCAAGAAAGGAAGCACGGAGGAAGCAGCAGGGAAAGCAAACTTTCAACAGACTCACTTTCAACCCCAAAAGCCTCTTTGATGGTAACCCTTCAAATTTCTTTTTTAGCCTCTATGTGAGTTTAAGTTTCTCTCAAACAGTTTGTCATTTAATAAGATAAAGGTACACCTGTAGGGTGAAGCAACACCTTTACTGTCATGAAAAAAAAAAAAAACAGTAACAATGATGATAAAACGTAATCAGAAGGTCACAGGGTGGAGAAAAAACCATTTTCACAAATTCAGGCCATAACTCCATTTGAATGGTTTTGAACTTGCTCCTGAACCCCAGGTCTTGGAACTATCATCTAACAACATTGCACTGACCTGTAGCACTTCCCCTGCCCAAAGAAAAGCATTCTCAACTGACAAACTATCTGAGTAGTTAACTAATTCCACAGGGGTTAGAATGCAGGGATCCCAGCAGCTAGATCAGGGTTTCTTTGAAAAAAATTTCCCTATTACTAGGGACCTATTACATTGTGGAGCACTCCAAGAAAAACAAAGCCAAGAAGTTTTAATCACCGACTTTCTTTAAGCAGAGAGTCCCTGATCGACAGTAGACTTCAAAAAGATGGGACACCTAATATTTTGTTGTATCTCCAGTACCTAGCACATAAAAGGGTGACAATAAATATGTGTTGTGGTCAACCGAATGGTGCAGAGGATCCTCCTTCACCAAAAAACATCAAACTAGAAGTGAAATTCTGGGTCTGAATTGTTAATAGAAAAACTTCAGCTCTTGCCTCTTTCTCACACCCTTCAGAGAAAAATTTATGGCCTGGAAAGGAAAGATGGGAGCAAGTAGGGTTGCCCCTTGGCCTCTCTTCTAGTTCCACAGCATTTTTGTTTCTTCTCCCAGACTGCGGTACACCCACATACTCTCCTGCTTGTATAGTGACTAAAATTTCTTTCCGATGGTCTCTTTTCTGGTCTCAGCTTTTGGTCAGTGTTCCACAGCTACCACCTGAAGAGTTAATAAAAAGCAGGGGAGGGTGCGTTTCTTAAGTCTTGACCAGTCTCCATTCTTTTTCCGCAATAGGCTTTTCCTTCATCATATTCCAAGAAACACAGTCTCTGCAAAGTATTGCATGAAAGGATTCCAAGTTATAATCAAAGATAGGTCACAGTCACAGTCATATGACACAGCTAGTTTGGCTCTATCATGAGGAATCTTGTTTTCTTTCCTTCCCTGACTTTCCTGCTGGGTCAACAAGCAGCCTCTCCCCTCAGCCCTTCCACTCTCAATTAACACATTGTTCTTTCCATGCTTCCCCACAGTGTAGGAAACCCAATTCTGAAATGCCCTCCTATTTAGGCACAGCACTGCCTTGGAGTCATATTCTTGCCTGGTCCATCTGTTAGTCACATTTCTTTTCAGAGATTCTCAGTTACATTAGCATATTTGAAATATTTAAGACCCTACATTTCCATTTTTTTAAATACATCTTTATGGAGTATAATTGCTTTACAATGTTGTGTTAGTTTCTGCTGTATAACAAAGTGAATCAGCTATACATATACATATATCCACATATCCCCTCCCTCTTGAGCCTCCCTCCACCCTCCCTATCCCACCCCTCTAGGTCTTCACAAAGCACCGAGCTGATTCCCTGTGCTATGCAGCAGCTTCCCACTAGCTACCTGTTTTACATTTGGTAGTGTATATATGTCAGTGCTACTCTCTCACTACGTCCCAGCTTCCCTTCCCCACACCCATGTCCTCAAGTCCATTCTCAACGTCTGCATCTTTATTCCTGCCCTACCACTAGGTTCATCAGTACCATTTTTCTAGATTCCATATATATGAGTTAACATACAGTATTTGTTTTTTTTCTTTCTGACTTACTTCACTCTGTATGACAGACTCTAGGTCCATCCACCTCACTACAAATAACTCAATTTCATTCCTTTTTATGGCTGAGTAATATTCCATTGTATATATGTGCCACATCTTCTTTATCCATTCATCTGTCGATGGACATTTAAGTTGTTTCCATGTCCTGACTATTGTAAACAGTGCTGCAGTGAATGGTACATGTATCTTTGTGGATTATGGTTTTCTCAGGGTATACGCCCAGTAGTGGGATTGCTGGGTCATATGGTAGTTCTATTTTTGGTTTTTAAAGGAATCTCCATACATTCTCCATAGTGGCTGTAACAATTTACATTCCCACCAGCAGTGCAAGAGTGTTCCCTTTTCTCCACACCGTCTCCAGCATTTATTGTTTGTAGATTTTTTTGATGATGCCCATTCTAACTGGTGTGAGGTGATACCTCACTGTGGATTTGATTTGCATTTCTCTAATGATTAGTGATGTTGAGCATCTTTTCATGTGTTTGTTGGCCATCTGTATGTCTTCGGAGAAATGTCTATTTAGGTTTTCCACCCATTTTTTTTAAACACATTTTTTTAAATTGACAGACTTTATTTTTTAGAGAAGTTTTAGGTTTACCGGAAAATTGAGCAGAAAATACACAGAAGTCATGTGCATTTTAAAAATCTTCCGTTGTTCTCAACAGCAATGCTGGTCTACTGCAAGATACTCTATCATATCAACAAGTGGATGTACATTGTAAGCAATACTTCTTGAAGGGATCAATATATTAAAGAAGAAACATTAACTTAATGTATACATACAGATTCTCCATGTTGCAAATAATATACTTATATATTTAAATATATATTATACAAAGAGCTCATAAGTTGATAACTGGAATAATACCTCAATAACTAGCTAAAGTTTATAAAAGTTTTAATGAGAAGCTAGATTTAATAGAGTAACATTTAATTTTAAACTGGTTAATTTATCAAAATGAAAATGAAAAAAAGTAGGTTTTGTCCATTAAATAAGTTATGATAACTGGTACACATGACTTCGTAGGAATTGGACCCTGACCCTTAATGCTGTTAGCTGGATTTTGCTTTAAACTGGAAAATGCTGCAATCAAATCCTGGTGCTACCACTGGCCTGACTATAAGAATACCACCATCTGAAATCCCTGCTGCTCTGCTTCAGTCCACTAGCTTAGACTTAGATAATGTCGGCAGAACAAATGAAGTGAGTCTGCCATACCCTCTTCAACTATGATTTGGTTTGCTCAGTACTCTCCTTAGTGCCCACCCTGTAATGAAATGAATTCCCATGTGCTCTCCCTCCCCATTTCTGACTTTCTTCCCTCTATACCAAGGTCCTATTATTCCTATGAGTAAAGTACATATGGGTTATAACAATATCCAACATTTATGAGGAAATATTCCACCCATTTTTTGATTGGGTTGTTTGTTTTTTTGATATTGAGTTGCATGAGCTGTTTGTATATTTTGGAGATTAATCCCTTGTCAGTTGATTCATTTGCAAATATTTTCTCCCATTCTGAGTGTGGTCTTTTTGTCTTGTTTATGGTTTCCTTTGCTGTGCAAAAATTTTTAAGTTTCATTAGGTCCCATTTGTTTATTTTTGTTTTTATTTCCATTTTTTTAGGAGGTAGATCAAAAAGGATCTTGCTGTGATTTATGTCATAGAGTGTTCTGCCTTGTTTTCCTCTAAGAGTTTTGTAGAGTCTGGCCTTACATTTAGGTCTTTAATTCATTTTGAGTTTCTTTTTGTGTATGGTGTTAGGAAGAGTTCTAATTTCATTCTTTTACATGTAGCTGTCCAGTTCTCCCAGCACCACTTATTGAAGAGGCTGTCTTTTCTCCATTGTATATTCTTGCCTCCTTTATCAAAGATAAGGTGACCATATGTGCATGGGTTTATCTCTGGGCTTTCTATCCTGTTCCATTGATCTATATTTCTGTTTTTGTGCCAGTGCCATACTATCTTGATTACTGTAGTTTTGTAGTATAGTCTGAAGTCAGGGAGCGTGATTCTTCCAGCTCCGTTTTTCTTTCTCAAGATTGCTTTGGCTATACGGGGTCTTTTGTGTTTCCATACAAATTGTAAAATTTTGTGTTCTAGTTCTGAGGAAAATGCCATTAGTAATTTGATAGGGATTGCATTGAATCTGTAGATTGCTTTGGGTAGTATAGTTATTTTCACAATGTTGATTCTTCTAATCCAAGAACATGGTATATCTCTCCATCTGTTTGTGTCATCTTTGATTTGCTTCATCAGTGTCTTATAGTTTTCTGCATACGGGTCTTTTCCCTCCTTAGGTAGGTTTATTCCTAGGTATTTTATTTTTTTTGTTGCAGTGATAAATGGGCGTGTTTCCTTAATTTCTCTTTCAGATTTTTCATCATTAGTGTATAGGAATGCAAGAGATTTCTGTGCATTAATTTTGTGCACTGCTACTTTGCCAAATTCATTGATTAGCTCTAGTAGTTTTCTGGTGGCATCTGTAGGATTTTTTATGTATAGTATCATGTCATGTGCAAACAGTGATGGTTTTACTTCTTCTTTTCTGATTTGGATTCCTTTAATTTCTTTTTCTTCTCTGATTGATGTGAGAGAAGAGAAGTCCACACACCACAACTAGAGAGAAACCCGCATGCTGCAACAAAGACCCAACATAGCCCCCCCCCCAAGTAACTAGATAAATAAAATAAATATTAAAAAGAATTTGCAGCAGAGTTTTACTAAAAGTTTGGGAATTAATGAAAGGAGTCTGTATATAACAGCTTAGTGCAGGTATCAACTTAACCGAATGTTAGATGTGGTCTCAAAAGTCCATCAGTTGATTTTTGAAGGCCCAGGGAATGCTTAGCTCCAATTTGCAGCCAGATGCTCTACTCTCTTGCTTTTTCAAAATATTTTGTGTAGAGTGGCAGTCTCTAAACCCTAAAATCCTGTTGGGTTTCCTATGAAGTGCAATTTGGCTCTCTGTGTTAGCTCTCTCCTCAAAGAGACCTAACAATTTGGGGTGGTAGATGGGTGGACAGAGAGCATGCTTCACAGCCAAGAGATTTCAAAACATTTTCTTTGAGAAAAGCTACCTCACCTATTATGAATTGTACCACTGCCCTAGTATATTAAGGTTGCTGCAGTCAATTCTTGTTTTATATAGATGGTGCTTCTTTCCATATAGTTCCAGAGGAAGAATACAAAGTGCAGTTGGAACACATAGGATGGGCATCTAACCTAGATTATAGGGGTCTTGGAGGAGATGACCAGCAGAGGTAATAACTCTATACTGACATCTTGAGGATAAGTAAGAATGAGCCAGGTGAAGGGGATGGAAAGAATGTTAAAAGTGTTAAAAATGTTAAAAGTGTTCCAAGCCAAACGGCCTAACCCAAAGCCCAGGGGTGAAAGAATACCCATAAAAAAAAAAATCCAAAGTTAGTTTTGTGTTATTAGAAATTAAAGATTGTTAAAGAAAGTGGTAAGAGATGAGGAAAAGTAAGCAAAGTCTTGGCAGTCAGACTAAGAAATCAGAATTTATCTGAAGGCAGTGAAGATACATAAAAAGTTTTATGGTAGGACTATCATAATTGAAGTTTCTTCCCTCCCTCTCTCTCTCTCCCTTCCTCCCTCCTTCTCTTCCTCCTTCCCTCTTTTCTCTCCTTTTCTTCCTTCCCCCCTCTCTCTTTCTTTTATCTTTATGGGAGATCTTGGTGGCTGCAGTGTAGAGAATAAATTGCCAGAAAGAAAGACTGGAGGTTACTGCTGTAGTAATTTGAGTAATGACTGTGGGGCCAAAGAAAAGTGGGATGGATTCAAGAGTTATTCAGGATGTGAATGGAGAGGTGGGAGGCAGTGAGGAAGAAAGAGGCGTAAAGAATTGGCTACTAAATGGATTGGGTGTGGAGTGATTAATTCACTAGGGTAAAGAATCCAAAAGGAAGGAAATAGTTGAATGGACATCTAATGAATTCAATCTTGGACATACTGATTAATAAGATTTCCAAATGCAGATGACCAGCAGGAAGTTGGATATGTGTATTTGGAGCTCCAGTGATATCTGTCTTGAGACACAGAGTTGGGATTCATCATCAAGTAGGTGGTAATTGATGCCCCTGGAGATAAGATAACCTACTTAGAGTGGCCACAAGAGAAGAGAAAAGGACCATAGACCAAATGTCAATGAATGCCAATATTTTAGGGTTGGGCTAGGAAAGAGGAGCACACCATAAATACTAAAGAAGATGAAACAGAGAGATGGGAAGTAGGACAGAGAAGCCAGAGTAAGAGTGTTTAAAGAAGGAGAAAGTAGTCAGTCATGTCAAAGCTCAGAGACATGTCTGGAAATGGTGCTCTTGTGAGTTGTTTCCCCAATTTGATTACAAACTTCTTATGCCATTGTTGAGTGTGAAATTTATGCTCAAGAAATACTTCTTGACTGACAGCACACATCCCTTTCCCCCTCCCCAAATATGTCAAGTCTCTGCTTTTCTTGTCTTTTTCTGTTGAAGTATAGTTGACTTACAATATTTTATTAGTTTCAGCTGTTCAATAGTTATTTGATTTCTTATAGAATATACTTCATACAAAGTTATTATAAAATATTGACTATATTCCCTGTGCTGTACATTACATCTTGGTAACTTATTTATTTTATACTTCTTAATCCCATTCACCTATTTTGCTCTTCCCCCCACCCTTTCCCCTCTGGTGACCACTAGTTTGTTCTCTGTATCTGTTAGTCTGTTTTTGTTTTGTTATATTTGTTCATTTAGTTTTTAGATTCCACATATAAGTGAAAGCATACAGTATTTGTCTTTCTCTGCCTGACTTATTTCACTAAGCATAATACCCTTCAGCTCCACCCATGTTGTTGCAAATGGCAAAATTTCATTCTTTTTTTATGGTTGATCAATATTGTGTATGTATACATCTTCTTTATCCATTGACTGTCAGTGGATACTTAGGTGTTCCCATATCTTGGCTACTGTAAATAATTTTGCTGTGAACATGGGAGTGTGTATATCTTTTTGAATTAGTATTTTCAGAGTACTAAATCAAGAAAATTTTCTTAAATCAAGAAAATAATCCCTTTCACAATCAAATCAAAAAGAATAAAATACTTAGAAATAAATTTAATTGAGGGGGTGAAAGACCTGTACTCTGAAGATTATGACATTGATGAAGGAAATTGAAGACCGTACAAATAAATGGAAAGATATCCCACATTCATGGATTGGAAGAATTAATATTGTTGAAATGTCCATAGAACTAAAGCAATCTACAGAGGTAATGCAATCCCTTTCAAAATACCCATGATGTTTTTCACAGAACTAAAGCAAATAATCTTAAAATTTGTATGGAAGCACAGACGACCCCAAATAGCCAAAGCAATGTTGAGAAAAAAGAACAAAGCTGAAGGTATTGTAATCCCTTTCTTCAAACTATACTACAAAGCTACAGTAATCAAAACAGTATGTTAGTGACACAAAAACAGACACATAGATCAATGGAACAGGATAGAATGCCCAGAAATAAACCCATACACTTATGGTCAGTTAATCTACAACAAAGGAGGCAAGAATATACAATGAGGAAAAGATAGTCTCTTCAATAAGTGGTGCTGGGAAAACTGAACAGCTACATGCAAAAGAATGAGATTAGAACACTTTCTCACACCATAGACAAAAATAAACTCCAAATGAATTAAAGACCTAAATTTAAGACTGAAAGCCATAAAACTCCTAGAAGAAAACACAGGAGGAACATTCTTTGTCATAAATCATAGCAATATTTTTTGGGGATCTGTTTTCCAAAGGCAAAGAAAACAAAAGCAAAAATAAACAAATGGGATCCAGTGAAACTTAAAAGCTTTTGCACAGTGAAGGAAACCATCAGCAAAACAAAAAGACAACTTACTGAATGGGAGAAGATATTTGTAAATGATTTGTCTGATTAGAAGTTAATATCCACAACATATAAAGAACTCATATAACTCAATATCAAAAAACCCAAACAATCTGATAAAAATATGGGCAGAGGACCTGAATAGGCTTTTCCAAAGAAGATATACAGATAGCCAACAATCACATGAAAAGATGCTCAACCTCACTAGTCTTGAGGGGAATGCAAATGAAAACCATGAGATATCACCTCACACCTGTCAGAATGACTATCGTCAAAAAGATAAGAAATAACAAGTATTGGTGAGGATGTGGAGAAAAGCAAACCCTCATGCACTTCTGGTAGGAAGGTAAATTGGTGCAGCCACTATGGAAAACAGTATGGGAGTGCCTCAAAAAATTAAAAATAGAACTACCATATGGTCCAGTAATTTCACTCTTGGGTATTTATCCAAAGAAAATGAAAACACTAATTTGAACCAGTTCATGCTTTCCTGATAGTACCTTATTTTCCTTTGTGAAGAAAAACTGGTGACTCTCAATGAAAACTTTGGAAAATCTAAGGCTGAGTCCTTTGTATAGATAAATATGGCAGCAATTAATTTCTTGGTATGCCATCTCATCACATGGGAAATAATATGTGCTTTATTTAGAAGAGTGACTTTTCTCCTCACTTTCTCTTTTACTGCCTTCTATGGTGCCTGGTTGAACCTCTTATTCTCTAAGGCAATTAAACACTTAAATAATTCATTCCTTGTTAATAAATATAGGAAATGGGTCACTGGTATGTGATGTAAGGAGTAGATACTTTAGGGTGTATACTGCAAAGAGTGTCTGGTGTCACATAATTTGCTAGAGCTGGTACTAAGGATTAATGAATGCTTAATTTTTGTGGCCCACAGAGCAGTTTCCACGTGCACTCAGTAGTACTGTGAATCAGCTGACTTCAACAAGTCTTGTCGCAGTTCTGGAAATTGGGTATCCCATCAACCACTCAGAAAGGAAAAATATTTCTTATAGTTAAAAACAGGAATAAAAAAAGCTTTCACTTCCTTCAATTAGTGTGAAACGTATTTGCTCAGGCTTGTGAGTGCTTGGAAATTGTCTACTTCTTTTTTTTTTTTTTTCCCATTTAAGCTAGTTTTGATTCAGGAAAACATTTAAAAGCCAACAAGAAAGTCTGTGGCTTTGGCAGTCATACTTAAGCTTCCCAACAAGAGGAAATAAATCCTAGCTGGCTGGGTTTTCTAAAGGGTGATAGCTGTGATACAATATTAAATTAGCTCAAAGTCTAGCTTGAAAAAGATATAGTCCATTTGCTTTCAAGATGTTCTGAGAAATCCAATCTTGTACAAAAGTTAGAGATGGTCACTAGACTACATTACAATATATTTGTTTGCTTACCTCATTGTCCTTCAGATGTAAGAAGATGAATAAAATACAATTCTCCCCTTTTTATATTTCTCGCTCCCCACTGAGTCATATCTATATACAAAATGACCTAATACAGTTTGTCAGCAGAGAGTAGGCCTTCTAATTTTCTGGATTTTATCAAAGTGTAGGTTCTTTCATTCTTTTCCTGAGAACTAACTCACCTGGATCCCATTATCAACTTCAACAGAATGACTTTCATCTGACATTTTATACATTATTTTTCTGCCTTTATAAAGAGCCATTTTGTACATTTGGACAGCATTTTAAAGTCATTTGGACAGCATTTTAAAGTTTTATGTAAAACCATAGTAGAAGATATCATCAGGTATTATCTACATGTGACTCATAGAGATACATAGGTCCAGGAAATACTTCTTTTCTTTTTTGTGTTTTACATATGATTTGGTGTATTAAATACAAGAAAATAAAAACTTCATCACTTACCACATTAAAAAAATATATTTATTCATTTATTTAATTTTTGGCTGCATTGGGTCTTCGCTGCTGCATGCAGGTTTTCTCTAGTTGCTGAGAGCGGGGACTACTCTTCGTTGCGGTGCGTAGGCCTCTCACTGTGGTAACCTCTCACTGCAGAGCATGGGCTCCAGGCATGTGGACTTCAATAGTTGCGGCTCACAGGCTCTAGAGTGCAGGCTCGGTAGTTGTGGCTCACGGGCTTAGTTGTTCCATGGCTTGTGGGATCTTCCCGGACCAGGGCTGGAACCCATGTCCTCTGCATTGGCAGGCGGATTCTCAACCACTGCACCACCAGGGAAGCCCCATCACTTACCACATTTGATTCCCTTTTGCAATAGCTGTCAGAATTTAGAGCCAAACATATTTCTCAATATCGTAAGCTAATTGGTCCTCCATCTGATAACACACATCATTTTCTGTTTGGTGTCTTAATGACTCCTGTACTGGAAATAGGATGGCCTGTCCACAGTCATACCGGGGTTCAAATTTCAGCTCTGCTTCTTGCTACTTATATGAAGCCACATTTGACTTCTATGTGCCTCAGTTTCCTTATGTGTAAAATAGATAAACGTATCCTTGTTTCATCAAGTTATTTGTGAGAATTAAATAAAAATCTGTGTTTTAGCCTTCAAGATTAGTTTATTTCTTTAAGATGGACTACCTTGAATTTTTATTCTTAAATACTTTGCTAACTTTAAACCTGTTCATGGTGGGGTGCTGACTCGAAAGAGCAAGAGCATCTTTGTAGCTAGAGCTTAAAGGCCCTTCATACAGAGGAAGAAGAAAGACTGTGGTAAGCCAGAAAGTTGTTTACAGTTTTCTGAATAATTTGAAAATTAAGCTTTCTTTGTACTTATTTGTAGCAGAACATGGTTTTAGAACCTGTTCAACATACAGTTTCAAGAAGCCACTACCAACTGATTGGAGTTAGAATGAGAGAACTAAATTCACTTGGCATACCTATGCTGTCACTTAAAAACCTTGGCATGTCTTTATGAATTTTTCTTCTAGAATAAGACAGTAATTCATGTGTCTTCTTCGATACTTTCTCATCTGATTTACACTATAATTATAGAAGTAATTTTCTTTTTTTGATTCATTATTTTTTAAATTGTTATTTACATGCAGAGACATTTTCATGAGATAAATATTAGCAGCAGAAACTGAAGATGTTATGAATTTTCAGGATTTGGGACCACTCAGTTCAATGTATTTGTTTTAATACAATCAAAAAATGTGTGAGGATAGCAGTAATTAAATTTCAATACATTCTTCCATTATACTAGGTTTTTTAAAATTATTTTTTTAAATTTTTATACAGCAGGTTCTTATTAGTCATCAAATTTATACATATCTGTGTATACATGGCAATCCCAATCTCCCAATTCATCCCACCACCACCCCCGACCCCTGGCCACTTTCCCCCCTTGGTGAGCATACGTTTGTTCTCTACATCTGTGTCTCTATTTCTGCCCTGAAAACCAGTTCATCTGTACCATTTTTCTAGGCTCCACATACATGCATTAATATACAATATTTGTTTTTCTCTTTCTGACTTACTTCGCTCTGGATGACAGTCTCCAGATCCATCCACATCTTTACAAATGAACCAATTTTGTATCTCTTTATGGCTGAGTAATATTCCATTGTATATATGTACCACATCTTCTTTATCCATTCGTCTGTCGATGGGCATTTAGGTTGCTTCCATGACCTGGCTATTGTAAATAGTGCTGCAATGAACATTCGGGTGCATGTGTCTTTTTGAATTATGGTTTTCTCTGGGTATATGCCCAGTAGTGGGATTGCTGGATTATATGGTAATTCTACTTTTAGTTTTTTAAGGAACCTCCATACTGTTCTCCATAGTGGCTATATCAATTGACATTCCCACCAAGAGTGCAAGAGGGTTCCCTTTTGTCCACAGCCTCTCCAGCGTTTGTTGTTTGTAGATTTTCTGATGATGCCCATTCTGACTGGTGTGAGGTGATACCTCATTGTAGTTTTGATTTGCATTTCTCTAATAATTAGTGATGTTGAGCAGCTTTTCAAGTGCTTCTTGGCCATCTGTATGTCTTCTTTGGAGAAATGGCTATGTAGGTCTTCTGCCCATTTTTGGATTGGGTTGTTTGTTTTTTTAATATTCAGCTGTATGAGCTGTTTATATATTTTGGAGATTAATCCTTTGTCCATGGATTCGTTTGCAAATATTTTCTTCCATTCTGAGGGTTGTCTTTTCGTCTTGTTTATGGTTTCCTTTGCTGTGCAAAAGCTTTGAAGTTTCATTAGGTCCCATTTGTTTATTTTTGATTTTATTTCCATTACTCTAGGAGGTGGATCAAGAAAGATCTTGCTGTGATTTATGTCAAAGAGTGTTCTTCCTATGTTTTCCTCTAAGAGTTTTATAGTGTCCAGTCTTACATTTAGGTCTCTAATGCGTTTTGAGTTTATTTTTATATATGGTTTTGGGGAGTGTTCTAATTTCATTCTTTTACATGTAGCTGTACAGTTTTCCCAGCACCAATTATTGAAGAGACTGTCTTTTCTCCATTATATATCCTTGCCTCCTTTGTCATAGATTAGTTGATCAAGGGTGCGTGAGTTTATCTCTGGGCTTTCTATCTTGTTCCATTGATCTATGTTTCTGTTTTGTGCCAGTACCATACTTTCTTGATTATTGTAGCTTTATAGTGTAGTCTGAAGTCAAGGAGTCTGTTTCCTCCAGCTCCGTTTTTTCCCCTCAAGACTGCTTTGGCTACTCAGGGTCTTTTGTGTCTCCATACAAATTTTAAGCTTTTTTGTTCTAGTTCCATAAAAAATGCCATTGGTAATTTGATCGGGATTGCACTGAATCTGTAGATTGATTTGGGTAATATAGTCATTTTCACAATATTGATTCTTCCAATCAAAGAAAATGGTATATCTCTCCATCTGCTCATATCATCTTTAGTTTCTTTCATCAGTGTCTTATAGTTTTCTGCATACAGGTCTTTTGTCTCCCTAGGTAGGTTTATTCCTAGGTATTTTATTGTTTTGCAATGGTAAATGGGCATGTTTCCTTAATTTCTCTTTCAGATTTTTCATCATTAGTGTATAGGAATGTAAGAGATTTCTGTGCATTAATTTTGTATCCTGCTACTTTACCAAATTCATTGATTAGCTCTAGTATTTTTCTGGTAGCATCTTTAGGATTCTCTATGTATAGTATCATGTCATCTGCAAACAGTGACAGTTTTACTTCTTCTTTTCCAATTTGTATTCCTTTTATGTCTTTTTCTTCTCTGATTGCCATGGCTAGGACTTCCAAAACTATGTTGAATAATAGTGGCCAGAGTGGACAACCTTGTCTTGTTCCTGATTTTAGTGGAAATGCTTTCAGTTTTTCACCATTGAGAATGATGTTTGCTGTGGGTTTGTCGTATATGGCCTTTATTATGTTGAGGTAGGTTCCCTCTATGCCCAGTTTCTGGAGAGTTTTTATCAGGAATGCGTGTTGACTTCTGTGAAAAGCTTTTTCTGCATCTATTGAGATGACCATATGGTTTTTATTCTTCAATTTGTCAATATGGTGTATCACATTGATTGATTTGCGTATATTGAAGAATCCTTGCATTCCTGGGGTAAATCCGAATTGGTCATGGTGTATGAGGCTTTTAATATGTTGTTAGATTCTGTTTGCTAGTATATTGTTGAGGATTTTTGCATCTATATTCATCAGTGATATTGGTCTATAGTTTTCTTTTTTTGTAGTATCTTTGTCTGGTTTTGGTATCAGGGTGATGGTAGCCTCATAGAATGAGTTTGGGAGTGTTCTTTCCTCTGCAATTTTTTGGAAGAGTTTGAGAAGGATGGGTGTTAATTCTTCTCTAAATGTTTGATAGAATTCACCTGTGAAGCCATCTGGTCCTGGACTTCTGTTTGTTGGAAGATTTTTAATCACAGTTTCAATTACATTGCTTGTGATTGGTCTGCTCATATTTTCTATTTCTTCCTGGTTCAGTCTTGGAAAGTTATACCTTTCTAAGAATTTGTCCATTTCTTCCAGGTTGTCCATTTTATTGGCATAGAATTGCTTGTAGTAGTCTCTTAGGATGCTTTGTATTTCTGCGGTGTCTGTTGTAACTTCTCCTTTTTCATTTCTAATTTTATTGATTTGAGTCCTCTCCCTCTTTTTCTTGATGAGTCTGGCTAATGGTTTATCAATTTTGTTTATCTTGTCAAAGAACCAGCTTTTAGTTTTATTGATCTTTGCTAGTGTTTTCTTTGTTTCTATTTCATTTATTTCTGCTCTGATCTTTATGATTTCTTTCCTTCTGCTAACTTTGGGTTTTGTTTATTCTTCTATCTCTAGTTTCTTTAGGTGTAAGGTTAGATTGTTTATTTGAGATTTTTCTTGTTTCTTGAGGTAGGCTTGTATAGCTATAAACTTTACTCTTAGAACTGCTTTTGCTGCATCCCACAGGTTATGGATCATCGTGTTTTCATTGTCATTTGTCTCTAGGTATTTTTTGATTTCCTCTCTGATTTCTTCAGTGATCTCTTGGTTATTTAGTAACGTATTGTTTAGCCTCCATGTGTTTGTGTTTTTTACGTTTTTTTCCGTGTAATTCATTTCTAATCTCATAGCATTGTGGTCAGAAAAGATGCTTGATACGTTTTCAATTTTCTTAAATTTACTGAGGCTTGATTTGTGACCCAAGATGTGATCTATTCTGGAGAATGTTCTGTGCGCACTTGAGAAGAAAGTGTAATCTGTTTTTGGATGGAATGTTATATAAATATCAATTAAGTCCGTCTTGTTTAATGTCTCATTTAAAGCTTGTGTTTCCTTATTTATTTTCATTTTGGATGACCTGTCCATTGGTGTAAGTGAGGTGTTAAAGTACCCCACTATTATTGTGTTACTGTCGATTTCCTCTTTTATGGCTGTTAGCATTTGCCTTATGTGTTAAGGTGCTACTATGTTGGGTGTGTATATATTTATAATTGTTATATCTTCTTCTTGGATTGATCCCCTGATCATTATGTAGTGTCCTTCTTTGTCTCCTGTAATAGTATTTGTTTTAAAGTCTATTTTGTCTGATATGAGAATTGCTACTCCAGCTTTCTTTTGATTTCCATTTGCATGGAATATCTTTTTCCATCCCCTCACTTTCAGTGTGAATGTGTCCCTAGTTCTGAAGTGGGTCTCTTGTAGACAGCGTATATATGGGTCTTGTTTTTGTCTCTGTTCAGCACACCTGTGTCTTTTGGTTGGAGCATTGAATCTATTCACGTTTAGGGTAATCATCAATATGTAGTTTCCTGTTACCATTTTCTTAATTATTTTGGGTTTGTTTTTGTAGGTCCTTTTCTTGTGTTTCCCACTTAGAGAAGTTCCTTTAGCATTTGCTGTAGAACTGGTTTGGTGGTGCTGAATTCTCAGCTTTTGCTTGTTTGTAAAGCTTTTGATTTCTCCGTCAAATCTGAATGAGATCCTTGCTGGGTAGAGTAATCTTGGTTGTAGGTTCTTCCGTTTCATCACTTTAAGTATATCATGCCACTTCCTTCTGGCTTGTAGAGTTTCTGCTAAGAAATCAGCTGTTAACCTTATGGGAGTTCCCTTGTATGTTATTTGTCTTTTTTCCCTTGCTGCTTTTAATAATTTTTCTTTGTGTTTAATTTTTGCCAATTTGATTACTATGTATCTCAGCATGTTTCTCCTTGGGTTTATCCTGTATGTGACTTTCTGCACTTCCTGGACTTGGGTGTTAACTCTGCACTTCCTGGACTTGGGTGTTAACTCCCACGTTAGGGAAGTTTTCAACTATAATCTCTTCAAATATTTTCTCTGGTCCTTTCTCTCTCTCGCCTCCTGTTGGGACCCCTATAATGTGAATGTTGTTATGTTTAATGTTGTCTCAGAAGTCTCTTAGGCTGTTTTCATTTCTCTTCATTCTTTTTTCTTTATTCTGTTCCGCAGCAGTGAATTGCACCATTCTGTCTTCCAGGTCACTTATCCATTCTTCTGCCTCAGTTATTCTGCTATTGATTCCTTCTCGTGTAGTTTTCATTTCAGTTATTGTGTTGTTCATCTCTGTTTGTTTGTTCTTTAATTCTTCTAGGTGTTTGTTAAACATTTCTTGCATCTTCTCAATCTTTGCCTCCATTCTTTTTCTGAGGTCCTGGATCATCTTCACTATCATTATTCTGAATTCTTTTTCTGGAAGGTTTCCTATCTCCACTTCATTTAGTTGTTTTTCTGGGGTTTTATCTTGTTCCTTCATCTGCTACATAGCCCTCTGCCTTTTCATCTTGTGTATCTTTCTGTGAATGTGGTTTTTGTTCCACAGGCTGCAGGATTGTGGTTCTTCTTGCTTCTGCTGTCTGCCCTCTTGTGGATGAGGCTATCTAAGAGGCTTATGCAAGTTTCCTGGTGGGATAGACTGGTGGTGGGTAGAGCTAACTGTTGCTCTGGTGGGCAGAGCTCAGTAAAACTTTAATCTCCTTGACTGCTGTTGGGTGGGGTTGGGTTCCCTCCCTGTTGGTTGTTTGGCCTGAGGCAACCCAACACTGGAGCCTACCTGGGCTCTTTGGTAGGGCAAGTGGTGGACTCTGGGAGGGCTCTTGCCAAGGAGTACTTCCCAGAACTTCTACTGCCAGTGTCCTTGTCCCCACGGTGAGCCACAGCCACCCGCTGCCTCTGCAGGAGACCCTCCAACACTATCAGGTAGGTCTGGTTCAGTCTCCCCTGGGGTCACTGCTCCTTCCCCTGGGTCCCGATGTGCACACTACTTTGTATGTGCCCTCCAAGAGTGGAGTCTCTGTTTCCCCCATTTCTGTTGAAGTCCTGCAGTCAAATCCCAGTAGCCTTCAAAGTCTGTTTCTCTAGGAATTCCTCCTCCCGTTGCCAGACCCCCAGGTTGGGAAGCCTGACATGGGGCTCAGATCCTTCACTCCAGTGGGTGGACTTCTGTGGTATAAGTGTTCTCCAGTCTGTGAGTCACCCACCCAGCAGTTATCGGATTTGATTTTACTGTGATTGCGCCCCTCCTACCATCTCGTTGTGGCTTCTCCTTTGTCTATGGATGTGAGGTATCTTTTTTGGTGAGTTCCAGGGCCTTCCTGTCAATGATTGTCCAGCAGCTAGTTGTGGTTCTGGTGTTCCCCCGAGAGGGAGAGCACGTCCTTCTACTCTGCCATCTTGGTTCCAATCCCCAGAAGTAATTTTCAAAATGGCAAAATCAAGATTATCTCTGACCACGGAACAAATTTTTAAAAGAAGATATAAGAAACTCAAGGCAAGAAGGACAATTAACCCTATGTTATAATCTCAGTGTTGTTATCAATCTCTTGAGTAGCAAGTGCAAGTATAATTTAGTTCACCCATGGATTATTTTTTGAAACAAAAAATAGAGGTAGTTTAGTGTAGAGTCTCAAAGCACAGACTCTAAATTCAGACTATTGGCATTTGGATCCTGCTTTGCAACTAACAGTCTGACTTTGGGAAAACTACTTAATTTCTTTGTTTCAGTTTTCTCAACTGTAAAATGAGAACTTAAATTCTCTATACCTTAGTTTCTTCATCTGTAAGATGTGAACAGTAGTGATACCTAAGAATCAAACGATTTAATGATTTAATACTTGCAGAGCACTTAGAAAAGTGTCTAGCATGCAATAAGTTCCTTATAAACATTTGTTAACTAACTAAATATAAACGAGTGAACAATGAAGGAAGCATGGGTGGTATGTCATCAGGTTGTTATGAAAGAGGGGCACAGTCTGGAGACAGGCAGGTTAAAGTTTGACTCTACCACTCTGTGACTGTGGAGGCTTGGACCAGTCAGTTTTTCCATCTGAAGAATAAACTTAATAGGCTGTTCACAGAATTATTGTGAGGGTTTGAGCTAACCTGTGAGAATAACCTAGCTCAGTACGTAGGATATGTGAGGAGAGCATATTAGAAAAGTAACTATTTATCATTTCCCTTAAAGAATGAAAAGGTAGAATAGAGATTACTTGCACAGCAGGAAGGATGGATCAGCCAACAGGAAGATTTTTTTGGCAATAAATCTTATAAAAGGCTGGAGCAATTCACAAGGAGAATGTGTGGGCTCTCCCTTTAAGGCAAACCTTAATTCCATGATAATTAGGCATCTAAGTCAGTTTCATTTAGTAGGTATAGACTCTAGAGACATATTCCAGACATTTTTTCCTCTCCTCCCTCTCCCCCTCCTCTTCTTTCCTCTCCTTATTCACTTCTCTTTCTTTCTTCCACACTGATTGAGTGCCTATCATGTGCCAAACATTATCCTAGGTAACAGTGACACATATATGACTAGAATCCATTTCCTCTCCTTCAGAGGGTCACTATCTAATACTTGTGTTTTATAAAGGGAGAAACTTCACTGGTGCTAAACAGGAACTGCAGATACTAAGTCAGCTAGGCCTGTTATAGTGACATAGCTCTGTATTTCTACAAATCACTTTTCTTCTCTTGGCTCTTCCAATCAATGAATTAAGAACTCTAAATACCTATTGTGTGTTAGGTGTTATAATGAGCTCTGGGGATATATAGCTCATTAACACAGAATCCTGCTCTCCAGGCACTCACAGTGTCATAGGAGAGATGGACATACATACAGAGAATTGCCAGGCCTCACTGATGTGTTGGGATAGAGATAAGAGCAGAGAGTTGGTGTTTGGAGTAGAAAGTGTCAGTATATTCCTAGGAACAACAGGGAAGACTTCAAGGTGAGAATTTTTTTTTAATCTGGGCTTGAAGGAGGGAGAAGGGAGAAGGTTTCCAACAAAGAGAAGAATGTGAAGGCCTGAGTGTGCATAGCTTTGAGGGAAACAGAGATACTCAACCACCAGTAGGCCCAAGGAGACTTGTAGACTAGTAGTATAGGATACAGGGTAAGGATCCAACTTCCTTATTTTGAATGTGAATGTCCAGTTTTCCCAACACCATTTGTTGAAGAGACTATCATTTCTCAATTGTGCAGCCTTAGCACCCTTATTAAAAATCATTTGATTACATATACTAGGGTTTATTTCTGGGTTCTCTAGTCTATTTCATTGGTCTATATGTCTGTTTTTATGCCAGTACAACACAGTTTTGATTACCATAGCTGTGTCATAAATTTTGAAATAGGAAGTGCCTGACCTCCAACTTTATTCTTTTTTGAGATTGTTCTGGCTATTCTGGGTCCCTTGAAATTGCAAATCAATTTAAGATAGATTGTTCTATTTCTGCAAAAAACATCATTTGGATTTTGATTGAAATTGTATTGAATCTATAGATATCTTTCAGTAGTTTTCACATCTGAACAATATTAAGTCTTCCAATTCATGAATATTGGGTGTCTTTCCATTCATTGGTGTCTTCTTTAATTTCTCTAAGCAATATTTTGTAGTTTTAAGTGTACAAGTCTTTCATCTCCTTGGTTAAGTTTATTCTAAGTATTTTATTCTTTTAGACACTATTATAAATGGAATTGTTTTCCAATTTCCCTTTTGAAATGCAAATGATTTTTGTGTATTGATTTTTTTGTCCTGCAATTTTGCTTTATTCTCTATCAGAACTATTTGTTAAAATTTGTTTATTCTACAAGTTTGTGAGTCTCTGTGTGTGTAATCGTCACAATTTTCTGTAAGATAAGATCATGTTGTCTGAGAACAGGTAGTTTTTACCGCTTTCTTTTCAATTTGAATCCTTTATTATTTTTCTTCTAATTGCTCTGGATAGGACTTTCAGTATTTTATTGAATAGAAAGTGAGCAACCTTGCTTTTTTCCCGATCTTAGAGAAAAAGTTTTCATTCTTTCACCATTGAGTAAGATATTAGCCAGAGCTTTTCATATATGGCTTTTATTTTGTTGTTTCCTTCTGTTTCTAGTTTGTTGAGTGTTTTTTATCATGAAAGTGTGTTGAATTTTGTCAAATGCTTTTTCTGTATCAGTTGAGATGGTCATGTGCTTTTTTCCCCTTCATTCTGTATTACATTGATTACTTTTCATATGTTGAATCACCCTTGCATTCCAGGAAGAAACCACTTGATCATGGTATATAAACCTTTTAATGTACTATTGAATTCTGTTTGCTAGTGTTTTGTTGAGGACTTTTGCATTGATACTCATCAGGAATATTTATCTGTAGTTTTCTTGTATTGACTTTGCCTGGCTTTGATAGCAAGGCCATTTTTCCCTCTTTAAATGCATTTGGAAATGTTTCCTCTCCTTCAGTTTTTTGGAAGAGTTTGAGGAGTATGGTGTTCATTACTTAAATGTTTGATAGAATTCACCAGTGAAGTCATTTGTTCCTTAGTTTTTCTTTTGAAGAGGGTTTTGATTATTGATTCAATCTCTTTACTAGTTATAAGTCTTTTTATAGTTTCTATTTTCTCATGACAATTTTAGTAGACTGTGTGTTTCTAGATTTTTGTCCATTTCACCTAAGTTATTCAATTTATTTGAGTACAATTATTGATAGTACTCTCTCATAATCCCTTATATTTTAATAAAATTGGTGGAAATGTTCAGGCTTTCATTTCTAATTTTAGTTGAGTCTTTCTTTTTTCTTAGTCAACTGAGGTACAGCTTTGTCAATTTTGTTAATTTTGAAAAATGAACCAACTCTTGGTTTCATTTATTTTTCTCTATTGCTTTTTTATTCTTTATCTTGTTTATCTTTGCTCTAATCTCTATTATTTCCTTCCTGCTACTAACTTTGGGTTTAGTTTATTCTCTTTGTGTTTCCTTAAGGTATAAATTTAGGTAGTTGATTTGGAAATCTTTTTTTTTTTTGCTTTTTAAATTTTATCATTTACAGCCATAAATTTTTCCTTTAGGACCGCTTTTTCTTGATCACATAAGTTTTGGCAGGTTGTGTTTTCATTTTATTTTTTCTCAAGATTTTTCTAATTTCCCTTGGGATTTCTTCTTTGACTCATTGGTTATTTGACTGTACTGTTTAATTTCCACAGGTTTGTGGATTTTCTAATTTTTATTCTGCTACTGATTTCCAGTTTCATTCCATTGTGATTGAAAAAACACCTGGCATGACTTTAATCTTTTAAAATTTATTAAGACTTATTTTGTGGCCTGATATATGATCTGTCCCATGTGTACTTGAGAAAACATGTTTTATGTTTTTTTATGAGTAGAGTTGTTCTTTATATATAGTCTGCTAGGTCCAATTGGTTTATTAGCATTGTTCAAATCCTCTGTTTCCTTATTATCTGATTTTTCTACCCATTACTGAAAGTGGGGTATTAAAGTCCTCTACTCTTATTGTTGAGCTGTCTAATCTCTCCCTTTAATTTTGTCAATGTTTACTTTATATATTTAGGAGCTCTGATATTTGGTGCATATATGTGTATAATTGTTATATCTTCTTGGTGAATTGGCCCTTCTATCATTAAATGATACCCTTCTTTACCTCTTGTAACAGTTTCTAATTTAAAGTCTATTTTGTCTGATATTAGTGTAGCCACCTCTACTATTTGCATTGAATATATGTTACTGTTTGGTTACTATTTGCATGGAATATATGCTTCCATTCTTTCACTTTCAACTTATGTGTACTTAGATTTCGTTTGAGTCTCTTGTATACAGTATATAGTTGAATCTTATTTTTATATCCATACTGCCAATCTAAGTCTTTTGATTGGGGATTTTAAGCCATTAAAATTAAAATAATTACTGATAGGGAAGAACTTACTATTGCCATTTTGTTATTGTTTTCTGTATGTCATATAGCTTTTTGTTCCTCATTTCCTCCCTTACTGCTTTCTTTTGTGTTTAGTTGATTTTTTGTAATGACATGTTTTTGTTCCCTTCTCATTTCCTTTTGTGTACATTTTATATATATTTCCTTTGTGGTTATCATAGAGGTTGCATAGAATATCCTAAAGTTATAATGATATATTTTAAACTGATAACTACTTAATATCATCACATATAAAAATGCTACCCTTTTAGAACTCCACTCCTCTCCACTTTATATTGTTAATGTCATAAATTACATTTATATATTGTTATTAACATAGATTTAGAATTTTTTAATGCTTTATATTTTAAATTTTATAAAGGAATTAAAAGGGGAGTTAAGCAAAATTACAACAGCACAGTTATTTACTTTTATGGGACAACTTTGTTGTTTTCATATGGCTTCAAGTTACTATCTAGCACCCTTTTGTTTCAACTTGAAGGACTCTTTAGTATTTCATGTAGGGAATGTGTAGTGGTAATGAACTCTCTATGCTTTCACTTATCTAGGAATGACTTACTTTATTCCTCATTTTATTTTTTTAAATTTTTATTGGAGTATAGTTGATTTTTACCATGTTGTGTTAGTTTCAGGTGTACAGCAAAGTGAATCAGTTGTACATATACATATATCTGCTCCTTTTAAGATTCTTTTCACATATAGGCCATTACAGAATATTGAGTAGAGTTCCCTATGCTATATAGTAGGTCCTTATTAGCCATCTGTTTTATATATAGTAGTCTATATACCTCATTTTAAAGAACAGCTTTGCTGGATGTAGAATTCTCTGTTAACAGTTTCTTTCATTACTTTAAATATATCATCCAACTGCCTTCTGGCATACAAGGTTTCTGCTGAGAAACCTATGGATAATCTTATCAAAGATTCATTGTAGATGATGAGTCGTTTTTCTCGCAATATCCCATATTCTTTGTGTCTTTTACTTTTGATAGTTTGATTATAATATGTCTTCGTTTTTTAGTTCATTCTACTGGGAATTTCTTGAGCATCTTTTATTTGTGTATTGATGCCTTCCTTGAATTTGGAAAGTTATGAACCATTATTTCTTCAAATAAACTCTAAGCCCCTTTCTTGCTTCTTTTCTTGGACTTTCATAATGCATATATTCATCTACTTGAAGGTATCTCATAAGTAGCTTAGTTTCTGTTTTCTTTTCTTCATTCTTTTTTCTCTTTTTCTCCAAAGACTAAATACCTTTAAATGATCTGTTCATTGATTCATTCTTCTGCCTGTTTGAGTCCATTGTTGAACCCCTATATTGAATTTTTTGATTCAGTGATTGTATTATTCAGCTTCAGAAATTCTGTTTGGTTCTTTTTTTTTTTTTTTTTTTTTTACAATTCCTATCTTTTTGTTGATATTCTAATTTTGTTCATTTATCATTTTCTGATTTTCTTAGTTCTTGGTGTTTTCCATTAGCTCTTTGAGAATATTTAAAACAGTTATTTTAAAGTCTTTGTCAAGTGATTCTGAAGCCAGTATTTCTGTAGTGTTATTTTCTAGAGACTTATTCCTCTGAATAGGTTTCCTTATTTGTTTGTATACTGTGATCTTTTGTTGAGAATTAAGCATTTGAAACAATAGTCACCTCTCCCTATCTTTGGGGACTAGCTTTGGAAGTGGAAGACCTTATGCAGTGGAAGACCTTCACCAATCAGCCTAGCATGAAGACATAAGGTATTCTCAGATGGTGCATTCATCTTTCCTGAGTGTGTGCATGGGCTTTTCCCCCTGTATATATGGGTGGTTTTAAAAATATATATATACCATTTTTTAGTGCACTTTTAGCACTTGTTATCATTGGTAGATATGTTGCTTGGTTTGGTTGCTCTCTTCTTTCTTTCTTTTTCTTTTTAATAATTTTTTTATTTTAATACATTTTATTTTATTCTTTCCTTCTTACTTTCCTTTTTTCTCCCTTTTCTTCTGAGCTGTGTGGCTGATAGTGTCATTGTGCTCCAGCTAGGTGTCAGGTATGTGCCTCTGAGGTGGGAGAGCAGAGTTCAGGACATTAGTCCACCAGAGACCTCCTGGCGCCATGTAATATAAACCAGCGAAAGTTCTCCCCCAGATCTCCATCTCAACACTAAGACCCAGCTCCACTCAGCAACCAGCAAACTACAGTGCTAGACATGCTATGCCAAACAACTAGCAAGAGAGGAACCCCACCCATTAGCAGAGAGGCTGTCTAAAATCATAATAAGGTCACAGGCACCCCAAAACACACCACCAGACCTGTCCTGCCCACCAGAAAGACAAGATCCAGCCTCATCCCAGAACCCAGGCACCAGTCTCCTCCACCAGGAAGCCTACACAACCCACGGAAGCAACCTTAGCCACTGGGGGCAGACACCAAAAACAATGGGAACTATGAAACTGCAGCCTGCAAAAAGGAGACCCCAAACACAGTAAGTTAAGCAAAATGAGAAGACAGAGAAACACACAGCAGATAAGGAGCAAGGTGAAACCCACCAGACCAAAAAAATGCAGAGGAATAGGCAGTCTACCTGAAAAAGAATTCAGACTAATGATAGTAAACATAATCCAAAATCTAGGAAATAGAAGAGAGAAAATACAAGAAACATTTAGGACCTAGAACTAAAGAGCAAACAAAGATGAACAACACAATAAATGAAATAAAAAATTGCCTAGAAGGAATCAATAGCAGAATAACTGAGGCAGAACAGATAAATGACCTGGAAAATAAAATAGTGGAAATAGCTCCTGCAGAGAAGAATAAAGAAAAAAGAATAAAAAGAATAGAGGACAGTCTCAGAGACCTCTGGGACAACATTAAACACACAGACATTTGAATTATAGGGGTCCCAGAAGAAGAAGACAAAAAGAAAGAGACTGAGAAAATATTTGAGAGATTATAGTTGAAAACTTCCCTAATATGGGAAAGGAAATAGTCAAGTCCAGGAAGTGCAGAGAGTCCCATACAGGATAAATCCAAGGAGAAACACACCAAGACACATTTTATCAAACTATAAAAAATGAAATACAATGAAAAAATATTAAAAGCAACAAGGGAAAAACAACAAATAACATACAAGGGAATCCCTATAAGGTTAACAGCTGATCTTTCAGCAGAAACTCTGTAAGCCAGAAGGGAGTGCCAGGATATGTTTAAAGTGATGAAAGGGGAAAAACCTACAACCAAGATTACATAGCAAGGATCTCATTAAGATTCGATGGAGAAATTAAA
The DNA here is from genome assembly GCF_964270905.1 of Leucopleurus acutus. Taxonomy (NCBI): domain Eukaryota; kingdom Metazoa; phylum Chordata; class Mammalia; order Artiodactyla; family Delphinidae; genus Leucopleurus; species Leucopleurus acutus. Next base: position 64,275,102 of record NC_139143.1, read on the forward strand.
GCCTTTACAGACAAGGAAAAGCTAAGAGAATTCAGCACCAGCAAACCAGCTTTACAACAAATGCTAAAGGAGCTTCTCTAGGCAGGAACACAAGAGAAGGAAAAGACCTACAATAACAAAGCCAAAACAATTAAGAAAATGGTAACAAGAACATACATATCAATAACGACCTTAAATGTAAATGGATTAAATGCTCCAACCAAAAGACATAGACTGGCTGAATGGATACATAAACAAGACCCATATATTTGCTGTCTACAAGAGACCCACTTCAGACTTAGGGAAACATACAGACTGAAAGTGAGGGGATGGAAAAAGATATTCCATGCAAATGGAAATCAAAAGAAAGCTGGAGTAGCAATTCTCATGTCAGACAATATAGACTTTAAAATAAAGACAATTACAACAGACAAAGAAGGACACTACATAATGATGAAGGGATCAATCCAAGAAGAAGATATAACAATTGTAAATATTTATGCACCCAACATAGGAGCACCTCAATACATAAGGCAAATGCTAACAACCATAAAAGGGGAAATTGACAGTAACAGAATCATAGTAGGGGATGTTAACACCCCACTTTCACCAATGGGCAGATCATCCAAAATGAAAATAAATAAGGAAACACAAGCTTTAAATGATACATTAAACAAGATGAACTTAATTGATATTTATAGGACATTCCATCCAAAAACAACAGAATACATTTCTTCTCAAGGGCTCATGGAACATTCTCCAAGATAGATCATATCTTGGATCACAAATCAAGCCTTGGTAAATTGAAGAAAATTGAAATTGTATCAAGTATCTTTTCTGACCACAATGCCATAAGACTTGATATCAGTTTCAGGGGAAAATCTGTAAATATTTTTATTCCGGGAATGCAAGGATTTTTCAATATACACAAATCAATCAATGTGTAAATCATATTAATAAAAACCATATGATAATCTCAATAGATGCAGAAAAAGCTTTCAACGAAATTCAACACTCATTTATGATAAAAACGCTCCAGAAAGCAGACATACAGGGAACTTACCTCAACATAATAAAGGCCATATATGACACACTCTCAGCCAAAATCATTCTCAATGTGAAAAACTGAAACCATTTCCTCTAAGATCAGGAACAAGACAAGGCTGTCCACTCTCACCACTATCATTCAGTATAGCTTTGCAAGTTTTAGCCACAGCAATCAGAGAAGAAATATAAAGAATCCAAATCAGAAAAGAAGATGTAAAGCTGTCACTGTTAGCAGATGACATGATACTATACATAGAGAATCCTAAAGATGCTACCAGAAACTACTAGAGCTAATCAATGAATTTGGTAAACACAGGATACAAAATTAATGCACAGAAATCTCTTGCATTCCTATACATTAATTAAGAAAAATCTGAAAGAGCAATTAAGGAAACACTCCCATTTACCACTGCAACAAAAAGAATAAAATATCTAGGAATAAACCTACCTAAGGAGGCAAAAGACCCGTATGCAGAAAACTATGACACTGATGAAACAAATCAAAGATGACACAAACAGATGGAGAGATATACCATGTTCTTGGATTGGAAGAATCAACATTGTGAAAATGACTATACTACCCAAAGCAATCTATGGATTCAATGCAGTCTCTATCAAACTACCAAAAAATTTTCACAATTTGTATGGAAACACAAAGGGCCCCGTATAGCCAAAGCAATTTTGAGAAAGAAAAACGGAGCTGGAGGAATCAGGCTCCCAGTCTTCAGACTATACCACAGAGCTACAGTAATCAAGACAGTATGGTACTGGCACAAAAACAGAAATATAGATCAATGGAACAGGATAGAAAGCCCAGAGATAAACCCATGCACATATGGTCACCTTATCTTTGATAAAGGAGGCAAGAATATACAATGGAGAAAAGACAGTGTCTTCAATAAGTGGTGCTGGGAAAACTGGACAGCTACATGTAAAAGAATGAAATTAGAACACTCCCTAACACCCTACACAAAAATAAACTCAAAATGGATTAAAGACCTAAATGTAAGTCCATACACTCTAAAACTCTTTGAGGAAAACAGAGGCAGAACACTCTATGACATAAATCACAGCACGATCCTTTTTGACCCATCTCCTAGAGAAATGGAAATAAAAAAAATAAACAACTGGAACCTAATGAAACTTCAAAGCTTTTGCACAGCAAATGAAACCATAATCTACACAAAAAGGCCACCCTCAGAATGGGAGAAAATATTTGCAAATGAAGTAACTGACAAAGGATTTATGTCCAAAATTTACAAGGAGCACATGCAGCTCAATATACAAAAAACAAACAGCCCAATCCAAAAATGGGCAGAAGACCTAAATAGAAATATCTCCAAAGAAGACATACAGATGGCCAACAAACACATGAAAGGATGCTCGACATCACTAATCATTAGAGAAATGTAAATCAAATCTACAATGAGGTATCACTTCACACCAGTCAGAATGGCCATCATCAAAAAATCTACAAACAATAAATGCTGGAGAGGGTGTGGAGAAGAGGGAACCCTCTTGCACTGTTGGTGGGAATGTAAATTGATACAGCCACTATGAAGAACAGTATGTAGGTTCCTTAAAAAACTAAAAATAGAACTGCCATATGACCCAGCAATCCCACTACTGGGCATGTACCCTGAGAAAACCATAATTCAAAAAGAATCATGTACCACAATGTTCATTGCAGCTCTATTTACAATAGCCAGGACATGGAACCAACCTAAGTGTCCATCGACAGATGAATGGATAAAGAAGATGTGGCACATATATACAATGGAATATTACTCAACCATAAAAAGAAATGAAATTGAGTTTTTTGTAGTGAGGTGGATGGACCTAGAGTCTGTCTACAGTGTGAAGTACGTCAGAAAGAGAAAAACAAATACCATATGCTAACACATACATATGGAATCTAAAAAAAAAAATGGTTCTGAAGAACCTAGGGGCAGGACAGGAATAAAGACTCAGATGTAGAGAATGGACTTGAGGACACGGGGAGGGGGAAGGGTAATCTGGGACGAAGTGAGACAGTGGCATGGACTAATATATACTACCAAATGCAAAATAGATAGCTAGTGGGAAGCAGTTGCATAGCAAGGGTGATCAGCTCGGTGCTTTGTGACCACCTAGAGGGGTGGGATAGGGAGTGTGGGAGGGAGGGAGACGCAAGAGCAAGGAGATATAGGGATATATGTATAGCAGATTCACTTTGTTATAAAGCAGAAACTAACAGCATTGTAAAGCAATTATACTCCAATAAAGATGTTAAAAAAAAATCTACTCTGTATTTACTTTTTTAACAAGGATGTGGTTTTGTGGCAGGGTTCAGATTAAAACATGGTTTGATATACATCAGAAGACAGATGTACAGGGTAATCACTCAGTGTCTACAGGGTGTCTAGTAAGATCCTGATTATTATAAATCACTGGCAGGGTGTACAGTTTGGATAAGACCAATATGGTTCTTGCTGCTTATACAACAGGGTTTAGGCAACATGACGAGCACAAACACTGCTCTGCTTCCTTTCCTTGGCAATCAGCATCTCATAGGAGAGAGAGGCTGGAGCATTACAGCCAGCCATAAGACCACCAGGTCTTAGCTGTACAATAAAAATGTTGTTATTGGTGTCACGATATTTAGGGGAAAAAATGATTAACCAAAATGTGAAGCAAACATTTCAGCATAGATTTAGCCCTGTTGATAGGTGACTGATTAGTGGGATGAATATGGTACTTATAAATTCAAGGCTTAGGAGCTGAATTTGTGCTAGTACCAGTAGCATGGGTGCTACTCTGTGATGATCTAATGTTAGTAAAGCCATCCATTAATCCATCCAATGCTCATTAAGCATTATCTATGAATCTGGCCTTAGGTAGGCTTTGGATGTAAAGAGATTAAAAAATCACCTCTAGAGTCCTACACCCTAATGGAGAAGATGTATAAGTAAGCAGATGATTGTACTGTGGGATGGTAGATGCTAAAATATGGATAAATATGGTGAGGTTTGGGAACAAATGGAAGAGGCACTTAACTAAGATGAAAAAGTCAAGGGATGATTTCTCTAGGAAGTAGTGCTTGGTTGAATTTCAGAGGATGCTAAGAGTTGGCTAGCACAAGATTAAGAAGGGGAAAAACTGAAGGGTGATTTTTGTCTAATACTGGCCTCTCTGTTATTGGTACTTCTAGTAAGCAGATTCCTGCCATAAGCTAATACAGTTAATAGCCTATTTTGGAGTAAGAGCTTCCCCTGAGCAGGAAACCAGAAGATACTAAGAACCCTTTCTCAAATACAAAGAAGAAAAACTGTAACCTGTAATGACTAGACCCTTTCAGTGGCAGAACAGTACTGAGCCTTCTCACATAACCCTTAGGCAGTTTGTCTCTCAGCTGAAGAAACTTGTAGTGTATCAAAAGGAACACTAGTTAGAGCTTAGACATCTATTCTAAACAAGCCCTCACCTCACACTTGAATAACCATTATGTCCAGTTTGGAGCACAGGTAATAATATTGAGGATATAGACTATAATTCCTAATAACTCTTTTAGTGGGTAGGGTCATCTGAACACTTCCTGTTGAATTTTTTTTACACTGTTTAGCACCAAAGAGAGGAAGAAACATCCATGTGAAAGCACTTGATTATATACTACTTTCTATATTCCTCAATATTTAAAAAATTATTTAAAAATAATTTCCAACAATAAGCTATATCCATTCAATATGGATGCAATGCAGCCATTAAATATTATTTTGTAGATTATTTAAAGACAATGCCAGTTATACTAAGTATAAAAAGCAAGTTATGTAACTGCATGAAAAGTATGACTCTAAATTTGTATATATAAAAAATGCATCCATCCTTTCCCCTGCAATGCCTTACCTCTTTGTGACTGGTACAGGAATTACTATAGAGATAGCTCATAGCCAAGAATACACAAGTGGATGTTATGTTCTAACGTGAAACTTCTAAGTACGAAAACTGCCTTTTGCAGATTTCACAAAGAGGTGCCTTCCACCCAATGTTATAGCAACATCCCTTTTCCTATATAGACAAAATAGCTAGAGTTGGGGAAAGGGGTCATTTGCAGTAAGGACAAATATTAGAAGATCACCTGTGTGGACAAGTCTTTTAGAGGAATGACCTAGTGTGTCAGGGCATGGCTTCTCTTCATGCCCCACACCTGTCTCTTATCTCCGCAGAATAAGGCACATATGACATTGATCTAACATGAGCCTAGGCCATGTCATGGAGGGAGTAACAGGCAGGGAGTGGCTATTTACCCAAAAGACTCTTGCGGAGAAAGATGAACCTGCATTGGGAGACCCCTGGAAATAACCTATTGGGAGTGAAGGAAGGATGCAGCAGTGCTCTCCAAAGGACTCCCTGACATCAGAAGGCAACAAAGGGCCAGCTGGTCCTATGATAGGTTGAAGGACCACGCACAGATGTCCACCCGCTAATCAGCAGAGCCTGTGAATACATTTCCTTATATGGCCAAAGGGACTCTGCAGATGTAATGAAGGTTATGCACCTTAAAATAAGGAGGTTATCCTGGATTATCCAGGTGAGCCCAGTGTAATCACAAAGGTCCTCAAAAACATAGAACTTTTGATGTTTGGAGTTAGAAAAGGGGGAGTCAGAGAAATTTGAAGTACGAGAAGGATTTGACCCACCAGTGCTGGCTTGAAGATGGAGGGGAACTGAATTCTGCCAACTGCCTGAATGAGCCTAGAGAAGATTCTCCCCCAGAGCCTTCGGATAAGAAGGCTGAAGTGTTATTTCAGCCTTGTGAGATCCTAAGCAGAGTACCCAGTTGAGTACCTCAGACTTCTGACCTACAGAACTATGAGATAATAAATGGTTGCTGTTTTGAACTACTATATTTGTGATAATTAATAGTGGCAGCAATAGGAAACTAATACATATCCCAACCACTAATGGGTAACCCAAAGGGATCATGGCCCAACAAAGTAATACCAAATCTCCACTAATGGCCTCTGCTGGCCTGAGCGGTCTCCCCTCCTCCGCTCCAACTCCGCATGTGTTCTCTCTGCCTTCATGCTGAACTGGTGGGCCAAGGCACAGGGAATGTGAGATGGAGAGAAAGCAGGTAACATCCATACCACCTCTTTCCCAACTGCCACAGCTTACATGTATAGGTATGTGGGGTAGGGAGTGGTGGGTAAGTGGGTGAGATTGCAAAAAGGGCAAACTTTGGCATTAGTTATTGGAAAAATAAATCCTTCTTTGTGTGTAAATTGATAAGTTTGGACTATTGATCTTATTTGTTTTGTAGATACAGAAAAAAGGGTAGGAAAGTAATAAAATCTACATGTTAACAGTGGTTATACTAGGTTATGTGTGATTTTAACTATTGTATTTTTCTGGATTTTTGAAAATTTCTACTGTTATATAAAGTATATTTATCAAGGGAATTCAGTTATTGTTTCTTTTAAAGGTTTGTACATTTTTGTAAAGTCTATATCTTATGCCATTTAAAAAAAACTTCCAAAGTACCTACTGAAACACTTTCTTTGAAAATTTGAGGGAAGTTAGCATTCAGTATTTTGTATCAGTAAACCTGTTATATATTAATACTTAACGATCAGTAGGGTGATATTATTACAATATTTACTTTCTTTTTTTCCCTTAGCTTTATTGAGATATATTTGACATATAGCATTGTGTAAGTTTACGGTGTACAACATGTTGATTTGATACACATATATTGCAAAATTATTATTATCTTAGCATTAACACCTGAATCACATCACCTAATTACTATTTTGAGTGTGTGTGTGTGTGTGTGTGTGTTGAGAACATTTAAGATCTCCTCTCTGAGCAACTTTCATGAATATAGTGTAGTATTATTAACTATATTTGGTATGCTGTACATGAGACCCCCAGAACTTTTATACCTTATAACTGGAAGTTTGTACTTTTTGACCAATATCTTCCCTTTTCCTTTGCCATCCAGCCTCTGGTAACCACTATTCTAGTCCCTTTGAGTTCAGCTTTTTTTTAAGATTCCATACACAAGTAATATTTTGTGGCATTTGTCTTTTTCTGACTTAATTCACTTAGCATAATACCCTCAAGCTTCATCCATCTTGTCACAAAAGGTATGATATCCTTCTTCATGGCTGAATAATATGCCATTGTATATATATATAGTGATTCTTTATTCATTCTTTTCTTGATGGATATTTAAGTTGTTTTCATATTTTAGCTGCTGTGAATATTGCTGCGAGGCACATGGGATTGCAGATATATTTTTGAGATTCTGTTTTCATTTCTTTTGATTTATACCCACAAGTAGGAATGCTGGATCATATGATATTTCTATTTTAAATTTTTTCAGGAAACTCCATATTGTTTTTCATAGTGGTTGCACCAATTTACATTCCTACAAACAGTGCAAAAAGATTCTCTTTTCTCACCATCCTTCTCAACACTTGTTATCTCTTACCTTTTTGATGATAGCCATTCTAACAGGTGTAAGGTGATATCTCATTGTGGTTTTGATTTGCATTTTCTTGATGATTAATGATGTTGAGAATGAAGTTTATACACCTGTTGGACACTTGTATGTCTTCTTTGGGAAAATGTCTATTCAGTTCCTCTGTCCATTTTAAAATCAGATTTAGTTTTGCTGTTAAGTGAGTTCTTTATATATATTGGATATTAACCCCTTATCAGATATATGATTTAAATATTTTCTCCTATTCTGTAGGTTTTATTTTCATTTTATGATTTCCTTTGCTGTGCAAAAACTTTTAAATTTGATGTAGTCTCACTTGTTTATTTTTGCTTTTGTTGCATGTGCTATTGGTGTCAAATCCAAAAAATCATTGCTGAGACTGATGTCATGCAGGTTATGCCCTATGTTTTCCTCTAAGATTTTTATGGTTTCAGGTCTTAACATTCAGTTCTTTAATCCACTTTCAGTTGATTTTTGTGTATGGCATAATATAGGGATCCAGTTTCATTCTTTTGCATGTGGCTGCCTAGTTTTACCAACACCATTTAATGAAGAGACTATCCGTTTTCCAGTGTATATTTGTGGCTCCTTAGTTATAAATTAATTGATCATATATGCATGAGTTTTTTTCTGGGTTCTCTGTTCTGTTCCATTGATCTATGGTCTGTTTTTATGCCAATACCGTACTGTTTTGATTACTATAACTTTAAAATATAGTTTGAAGTCAGGAAGTGTAATGCCTCCAGCTTTGTTCTTTTTCAAGTTTGCTTTGGCTATTTGGGGTCTTTCATTCTATACAAATTTTAGAATTAAAAAAATTCTGTGAAAAATGCCATTGGAATTTTGATAGAGATTATTAAATCTGTAAATTGCTTTGGGTAGGATGGACATTTTAACAATATTAATACTTCTAATCCATGAGCATGTAATATTTTTTTCATTGGTTTGTGTTTCCTTCAATTTCTTTCATTAATGTCTTATAGATTTCAGTATACAAAAGTTTCATGTTGCTTAAATTTATTCCTAGGTATTTTATTCTTTTTGATGCAATTATAAATGGCATTGTTTTCTTAATTTGTCTTTCTGATAGTTTGTTGCTAGTGTATAGAAATGCAACCAATTTTTGTATATTAATTTTTTATCCTGCAGCTTTTCTGAATTCATATGTTCGTTCTAACAGTTTTTTTGATGGAGTCTTTAGGGTTTTCTATGTATAACATATGTCATCTGCAAATAGAGACAATTTTACTTCTTCCAATTTGGATGTGTTTTATTTCCTTTTTTTGCTTAATTGCTCTGGCTAGGACTACTAGAACAATATTAATAAAAGTAGTGAGAGTGGGCAGACTTTTCTTATTCGTGATCTTAGAGGAAAAAAATTTCAACTTTTCACTGTTGAGTATAATGTTAGCTGTGGACTGCTCATATATGACCTTTATTGTGTTGAGGTACATTTTCTCTATACTCAGTTTGTTGAGAGGTTTTTTGGTTTTTTTTTTTTTAACATGAAAGGATGTTGAATTTTGTCGAATGCTTGTACTTTTATCTATTGAGATGATCATTGATTTTTATCCCTTATTTTGTTAATGTGGTGTATCACAGTTGTAGCACATTGATTAATTTGCAGATGCTGAACATTCCTTGCATCCCTGGAATAAATCCCACTTGATCATGGTGTGTGATCCTTTAACGTACTGTTCAATTTGGTTTGCTAATATTTTTGGAGGATTTTTGCATCTATGTTCATCATGGATATTGGCCTGTAATATTCTTTTCTTATAGGATTATTGTCTGGTTTTTGTATCAGGGTAATGCTGGCTTTGTAAAATACATTTGGAAGTGTTCTCCTCTCTTCCATTTTTTGAAGGAACTTGAGAATGATTGGTATTAATTCTTTTTTAAAATGTTTGGTAGAATGCAACAGTGAAGTCATCTAGTCCTGAACTTTCCTTTGGGAGCTTTTTGAATCAATAATCTCCTTACTAGTAATTGATCTGTTTAGAATTTCTGTTCCTTCCTGATTCAGTCTTGGTAGGTTGTATAATTCTAGAAATTTGTTCATTTCTTCTAGGTTGTCCAATTTGTTGGTGTATAATTCTTCCTAGTTGTCTCTTATGACTATTTGTATTTGTGTAATATCACTTGTAATGTCTCCTTTTTCATTTATAATTTTATTTATTTGAGTCCTTTCTTTTTTTCGTGATTAGTCCAGCTAAAGGTTTTCTATTTTGTTTATATTTTTCTATCTCTGTTTCATTTATTTTCACTCTGATCTTTGTTATTTCTTCCTCCTGCCTAATTTGGGCTTAATTTGTTCTTCTCTTTCTGTTTCTTGAGGTGTACAATTAGGTTGTTAATTGAGATCTTTGTTTTTTTCTTGATGTATGTGTTTATCACTATAAATTTACCTCTTAGAAATGCTTTTGCATCATCCCATGATATTGGTATGTTGTATGTCCATTTTCATTTATCTCAAGCTATTTTTTTATTTCTGTTTTGATCTCTTGTTTGGCCCACTGATCTTTTTTCAGGAGCATGTTGTTTAATCTTCACGTATTCGTAAATTTTCCAGTTTTGTTCTTGTAATTGATTTCTAGTTTCTTACCATTGCTGTTGGAAAAGATACTTGATATGATGTCAGTCTTCTTAAATTTATTGGGACTTTTTTTGTGGCCTACCATATGATCTATCCTTGAGAATGTTTCATGTGCGCTTGAGAAGAATGTATATTCTGCTGCTGCTGGATGAAATGCTCTATAAATGTCAAGTCTTTCTGGTCTAAAATGTAGTTTAAGTCCATTTTTTAAAACTGATTTTCTGTCTGGATGATCTATCCATTGCTGAAAGTGGGTTATTAGAGTCCCCTATTATTATTCTGTCACTGTCTACTTCTTCTTTCAGGTCTGTTAGTATTTGCTTTATTTATCTAGGTGCTCCTATAAATATTTACAAATCTTTATCTCTTCTTGATGAATTGAGCCCTTTATTGTTATATAATAACGTCTTTTTGTCTCTTATTGCAGTCTTTGGCTTAAAGTTTATTTTGTCTGATGTAAGTATAGCTAGCCCTGCTTTCTTTTGGCTTCCATTTGCATGGACTATCTTTTTCCATCCTTTTATTTTCAGCCTGTATCCTTAAAGCTGAGATGAGTCTCTTGTAGGCACCATATAGGTAGATCTTGTTTTTTAATCCATTTAGTCAGTTTATGTGTGTTTTTTTTAAATCCATTTATTTATTTATTTATGGCGGCATTGGGTCTTTGTTGCTGCATGTGGGCTTTCTCTAGTTGCAGCGAGCGTGGGATACTCCTCATTGTAGAACGTGGGCTTCGCACTGCAGTGGCTTCCCTTGTTGTGGAGCATGAGCTCTAGGCACGTGGGCTTCAGTAGTTGTGGCACACGGGCTCTAGAGTGCAGGCTCAGTAGTTGTGGCACACGGGCTTAGTTGCTCCATGGCATGTGGGATCTTCCCAGACAAGGGCTCGAACCCGTGTCCCCTGCATTGGCAGGTGGATTCTTAACCACTGCACCACCAGGAAAGTTCACAGTTTATGTGTTTTGACTGGAGAATTTAGTCCATTTGCATGTAAAGTAATTGTTTTTAGATATGGATTTGCTCTTCCTATTTTGTTAATTTTTTTCTGGTTGCTATATTCCTTTCTTGCTCTCTTCCTTTGTGGTTTGATGACTTTCTTAAGTGATATGCCTAGATTTCTTTCCTTTTCTCTTTTGTGTATCTACTGTAGGTTTTTACTTAGTGGTAACAATAGGGCTTCCAAAAACAGATAATTTTATAACAGTCTTTTTAAGGATGACAACAACTTTGAACATATACAAAAATTCTACATTTATATATTGCCCAGAACATTTTATGTTTTTCATGTCCCAATTTACAACTATTACATTGTGTATTCCTTAACAAATTATTATAATTATTTTTACTACTTTTGTCAACTTTCATACTAGAGTTGTAAGTGACATACCCACTATTTTTACAACATCAGAAGACTTTGAATTTAACCATATATTTACATTTACCAATCAGTTTATACTTTAATATGTTCCTGTTATGAATCTATGTTATGTTTGTTTTAGGTTAAAGAACTCTTTCTCTTTCTATTTCTTGTAAGACCAATCTAGTGATGATGAACTCTTTCAGCTGTACTTGTCTAGAAAACTCTTTATCTCTCCTTCAATTCTGAAGGGTTGTTTTGCTAGGTATAGTATTCTTGGTTGGCTTTTTTTTTTTTTTTTTTTTGCAGTACACGAGCCTCTCACTGTTGTGGCCTCTCCTGTTGCGGAGCACAGGCTCTGGAGGCGCAGGCTTAGTGGCCATGGCTCAAGGGCCCAGCTGCTCCGCAGCATGTGGGATCTTCTCGGACCGTGGCACAAACCCATGTCCCCTGCATTGGCAGGTGGACCCTCAACCACTGCGCCACCAGGGAAGCACTTGGTTGCCTTTTTTTCTTTCTTTCTTTCAGTACTTTGAATGCATCATGCTACTCCATTCCGGCCTGCAAAGTTTCTGCTGAAAAATCTTGTGATAGTCTTTTGGAGGTTCCTTTGTATGTGATAAGTTGTTTCACTCTTTTTTTTTTAAATATTTTTTTATTAAATTCTTATTAATAGTATTTTTTATTGAGTATAGTTGTTTTACAATATTGTGTTAGTTTATAGTGTACAGCTAAGTGAATCAGCTATAAATATACATATATCCCCTCTCTTTTGGATTTCCTTCTCATTTAGGTCACCACTGAGCACTGAGCAGAGTTTGCTGCACTATACAGTAGGTTCTCATTAGTTATCTATTTTATACATAGTATAAATAGTGTATATATGTCAATCCCGATCTCTAAAAATAGAACTACCATATGACCCAGCAATCCCACTGCTGGGCATATACCCAGAGAAAACCATAATTCAAAAAGACACATGCACCCCAATGTTTGTTGCAGCACTATTTACAATAGCCAGGACATGGAAGCAACCTAAATGTCCATCAACAGAGGAATGGATAAAGAAGATGTGGTACATATATACAACAGAATATTACTAAGCCATAAAATGAAGGAAATTGGGTCATTTGTAGAGACATGGATGGACCTAGAGACTGTCGTACACAGTGCAGTAAATCAGAAAGAGAAAAACAAATATCATATATCAATGCATATATGTGGAATCTGAAGAAATTGGTATAGACGCTCTTATTTACAAAGCAGAAATAGAGACACAGACGTAGAGAACAAACATATGGATACCAAGGGGAAAAGGAGGGGTGGGATGAATTGGGAGATTATGATTGACAAGTTGTTGTGTTTTTTTTGTTTTTGTTTATTTATTTTACATCTTAATTGGAGTATAATTGCTTTACAATGGTGTGTTAGTTCCTGCTTTATAAAAGAGTGAATGAGTTATACATATACATATGTTCCCATATCTCTTCCACTGGCATCTCGCTCCCTCCCACCCTCCCTATACCACCCCTCCAGGCGGTCACAAAGCACCGAGCTGATCTCCCTGTGCTATGCAGCTGCTTCCCACTAGCTATCTATTTTACGTTTGGTAGTGTATATATGTCCATGCCACTCTCTCACTTTGTCACAGCTTACCCTTCCCCCTCCCCATATCCTCAAGTCCATTCTCTAGTAGGTCTGTCTCTTTATTCCTGTCTTACCCATAGCTTCTTCATGACATTATTTTTTCTTAAATTGCATATATATGTGTTAGCATACGATATTTGTCTTTCTCTTTCTGACATACTTCACTCTGTATGACAGACTTTAGGTCTATCCACCTCATTACAACTAGCTCAATTTCGTTTCTTTTTATGGCTGAGTAATATTTCATTGCATATATGTGCCACATCTTCTTTATCCATTCATCCGATGATGCACTTAGGTTGTTTCATTCTCTGGGCTATTGTAAATAGAGCTGCAATGAACATTGTGGTACATGACTCTTTTTGAATTATGGTTTTCTCAGGGTATATGTCCAGTAGTGGGATTGCTGGGTCATATGGTAGTTCTATTTGTAGTATTTTAAGGGACCTCCATACTGTTCTCCATAGTGGCTGTACCAATTCACATTCCCACCAGCAGTGCAAGAGTGTGCCCTTTTCTCCACACCCTCTCCAGCATTTATTGTTTCTAGATTTTTTGATGATGGCCATTCTGACTGGTGTGAGATGATATCTCATTGTAGTTTTGATTTGCATTTCTCTAATGATTAATGATGTTGAGCATTCTTTCATGTGTTTGTTGGCAGTCTGTATACCTTCTTTGGAGAAATGGCTATTTAGGTCTTCTGCCCATTTTTGGATTGGGTTGTTTGTTTTTTTGTTATTGAGCTGCATGAGCTGCTTATAAATTTTGGAGATTAATCCTTTGTCAGTTGCTTCATTTGCAAATATTTTCTCCCATTCTGAGGGTTGTCTTTTGGTCTTGTTTATGGTTTCTTTTGCTGTGCAAAAGCTTTGAAGTTTCATTAGGTCCCATTTGTCTATTTTTAATTCCATTTCTCTAGGAGGTGGGTCAAAAAGGATCTTGCTGTGATTTATGTCATACAGTGTTCTGCCTATGTTTTCCTCTAAGAGTTTAATAGTTTCTGGCCTTACATTTAGGTCTTTAATCCATTTTGAGCTTATTTTTGTGTATGGTGTTAGGGCGTGATCTAATCTCATACTTTTACATGTACCTGTCCAGTTTTCCCAGCACCACTTATTGAAGAGGCTGTCCTTTCTCCACTGTACATTCCTGCCTCCTTTATCAAAGATAAGGTGACCATATGTGCGTGGGTTTATCTCTGGGCTTTCTATCCTGTTCCATTGATCTGTCTTTCTGTTTTTGTGCCAGTACCATACTGTCTTGATTACTGTAGCTTTGTAGTATAGTCTGAAGTCAGGGAGCCTGATTCCTCCAGCTCCATTTTTCGTTCTCAAGATTGCTTTGGCTATTCGGGGTCTTTTGTGTTTCCATACAAATTGTGACATTTTTTGTTCTAGTTCTGTGAAAAATGCCATTGGTAGTTTGATAGGGATTGCATTGAATCTGTAGATTGCTTTGGATAGTAGAGTCATTTTCACAATGTTGATTCTTCCAATCCAAGAACATGGTATATCTCTCCATGTATTTGTATCATCTTTAATTTCTTTCATCAGTGTCTTATAATTTTCTGCATACAGGTCTTTTGTCTCCCTAGGTAGGTTTATTCCTAGATATTTTATTCTTTTTGTTGCAATGGTAAATGGGAGTATTTTCTTGATTTCACTTTCAGATTTTTCATCATTAGTGTATAGGAAGCCAGAGATTTCTGTGCATTAATTTTGTATCCTGCTACTTTACCAAATTCATTGATTAGCTCTAGGAGTTTTCTGGTAGCATCTTTAGGGTTCTGTATGTATAGTATCATGTCATCTGCAAAAGTGACAGCTTTACATCTTCTTTTCCGATTTGGATTCCTTTTATTTCCTTTTCTTCTCTGATTGCTGTGGCTAAAACTTCCAAAACTATGTTGAATAAGAGTGGTGAGAGTGGGCAACCTTGTCTTGTTTCTGATCTTAGTGGAAACGCTTTCAGTTTTTCACCATTGAGAACGATGTTGGCTGTGGGTTTGTCATATATGGCCTTTATTATGTTGAGGTAATTTCCTTCTGTGCCTACTTTCTGCAGGGTTTTTATCATAAATCAGTGTTGAATTTTGTCGAAAGCTTTCTCTGCATCTATTGAGATGATCATATGGTTTTTCTCCTTCAATTTGTTAATATGGTGTATCACGTTGATTGATTTGCGTATACTGAAGAATCCTTGCACTCCTGGCATAAACCCCACTTGATCATGGTGTATGACCCTTTTAATGTGCTCTTGGATTCTGTTTGCTAGTATTTTGTTGAGGATTTTTGCATCTATGTTCGTCAGTGATATTGGCCTGTAGTTTTCTTTCTTTGTGACATCCTTGTCTGGTTTTGGTATCAAGGTGATGGTGGTCTCATAGAATGAGTTTGGGAGTGTTCCTCCCTCTGCTATATTTTGGAAGAGTTTGAGAAGGATAGGTGTTAGCTCTTCTCGAAATGTTTGATAGAATTTGCCTGTGAAGCCATCTGGTCCTGGGCTTTTGTTTGTTGGAAGATTTTTAATCAGAGTTTCAATTTCAGTGCTTGTGATTGGTCTGTTCATATTTTCTATTTCTTCCTGATTCAGTCTTGGCAGGTTGTGCATTTCTAAGAATTTGTCCATTTCTTCCAGGTTGTCCATTTTATTGGCATAGAGTTGCTTGTAGTAATCTCTCATGATCTTTTGTGTTTCTGCAGTGTCAGTTGTTACTTCTCCTTTTTCATTTCTAATTCTATTGATTTGAGTCCTCTCCCTTTTTTTCTTGATGAGTCTGGCTAATGGTTTATCAATTTTGTTTATCTTGTCAAAGAACCAGCTTTTAGTTTTACTTATCTTTGCTATCGTTTCTTTCATTTCTTTTTATTTATTTCTGATCTGATTTTTATGATTTCTTTCCTTCTGCTTTTTTTGTCCTTCTGGGTTTTGTCCTTCTGGGTTTTTTTGTTCTTCTTTCTCTAATTGCTTTACGTGCAAGTTTACGTTGTTTATTTGAGATGTTTCCTGTTTCTTAACATAGGATTGTATTGCTATAAACTTCCCTCTTAGAACTGCTTTTGCTGCATCCCATAGGTTTTGGGTCATCGTGTCTCCATTGTCATTTGTTTCTAGGTATTTTTTTATTTCCTCTTTGATTTTTTCAGTGATCACTTCATTATTAAGTAGTGTATTGTTTAGCCTCCATGTGTTTCTATTTTTTAGAGATCTCTTCCTGTAATTTATATCTAGTCTCATAGCGTTGTGGTCAGAAATGATACTTGATACGACTTCAATTTTCTTAAATTTACCAAGGCTTGATTTGTGACCCAAGATATGATCTATCCTGGAGAATGTTCCATGAGCACTTGAGAAAAATGTGTATTCTGTTGTTTTTGGATGGAATGTCCTATAAATATCATTTAAGTCCATGTTGTTTAATGTATCATTTAAAGCTTGTGCTTCCTTATTTATTTTCATTTTGGATGATCTTTCCATTGGTGAAGGTGGGGTGTTAAAGTCCCCTACTATGAATGTGTTACTGTCGATTTCCCCTTTGATGGCTGTTAGTATTTGCCTTATGTATTGAGGTGCTCCTATGTTGGGTGCATAAATATTTACAATTGTTATATCTTCTTCTTGGATCGATCCCTTGATCATTATGTAGTGTCCTTCTTTGTCTCTTCTAATAGTCTTTATTTTAAAGTCTATTTTGTCTGATATGAGAATTGCTACTCCAGCTTTCTTTTGATTTCCACTTGCATGGAATATCTTTTTCCATCCCCTTACTTTCAGTCTGTATGTGTCTCTAGGTCTGAAGTGGGTCTCTTGTAGACAGCATATATATGGGTCTTGTTTTTGTATCCATTCAGCCAATCTGTGTCTTTTGGTGGGACCATTTAGTCCATTTACATTTAAGGTAATTATCGATATGTATGTTCCTATGACCATTTTCTTAATTGTTTTGTGTTCGTTATTGTAGGTCTTTTCCTTCTTTTGTGTTTCTTGCCTAGAGAAGTTCCTTTAGCATTTGTTGTAAAGCTGGTTTCATGGTGCTGAAGTCTGTCAGCTTTTGCTTGTCTGTAAAGGTTTTAATTTCTCCATCAAATCTGAATGAGATCCTTGCTGGGTAGAGTAATCTTGGTTGCAGGTTTTTCCCCTTCATCACTTTAAATATGTCCTGCCAGTCCCTTCTGGCTTACAGAGTTTCTGCTGAAAGATCAGCTGTTAACCTTATGGGGATTCCCTTGTGTGTTATTTGTTATTTTTCCCTTCCTACTTTTCATATGTTTTCTTTGTATTTAATTTTTGACAGTTTGATTAATATGTGTCTTGGCGTATTTCTCCTTGGATTTATCCTGTATGGGACTCTCTGTGCTTCCTGGACTTGATTAACTATTTCCTTTCCCATATTAGGGAAGTTTTCAACTATAATCTTTTCAAATATTTTCTCAGTCCCTTTCTTTTTCTCTTCTTCTGGAACCCCTATAATTCGAATGTTGGTGTGTTTAATGTTGTCCCAGAGGTCTCTGAGACTGTCCTCAGTTCTTTTCATTCTTTTTTTTTAGTCTGCTCTGCAGTAGTTATTTCCACTATTTTATCCTCCAGGTCCCTTATCTGTTCTTCTGCCTCTTTTATTCTGCTATTGATTCCATCTAGAGTACTTTTAATTTCATTTATTGTGTTGTTCATCGTTGTTTCATCTGTAGTTCTTCTAGGTCCTTGTTAAATGTTTCTTGCATTTTCTGTATTCTATTTCCAAGATTTTGGATCATCTTTACTATCATTATTCTGAATTCTTTTTCAGGTAGACTGCCTATTTCCTCTTCATTTGTTAGGTCTGGTGGGTTTTTATCTTGCTCCTTCATCTGCTGTGTGTTTTTCTGTCTTCTCATTTTGCTTATCTAACTGTGTTTGGGGTCTCCTTTTTGCAGGCTGCAGGTTCGTAGTTCCCGTTGTTTTTGGTGTCTGTCCCCAATGGCTAAGGTTGGTTCAGTGGGTTGTGTAGGCTTCCTGGTAGAGGGGACTAGTGCCTGTGTTCTGGTGGATGAGTCTGGATCTCATCTTTCCGGTGGGCAGGTCCACGTCTGCTGGTGTGTTTTGGGGTGTCTGTGGACTTATTATGATTTTAGGTAGCCTCTCTGCTAATGGGTGGGGTTGTGTTCCTGTCTTGCTAGTTGTTTGGCATAGGGTGTCCAGCACTGTAGCTTGCTGGTCATTGAGTGAAGCTGGGTGCTGGTGTTGAGATGGAGATCTCTGGGAGATTTTTGCCATTTGATATTATGTGGAGCTGGGAGGTCTCTTGTGGACCAGTGTCCTGAAGTTGGCTCTCCCCCCTCAGAGGCACAGCACTGACTCCTGGCTGGAGCACCAAGAGCCTTTCCTCCACATGGCTCAGAATAAAAGGGAGAAAAAGTAGAAAGAAAGAAGATAAAGTAAAATAAAATAAAGGAAGATAAAATATAAAGTTATTAAACTAAAAAATAATTATTAAGAAAAAAAATTTAAAAAAAGAAAAACGGACAGATAGAACCCTAGGACAAATGGTGGAAGCAAAGCTATACAGACAGAATCTCACACAGAAGCATACACATACACACTCACAAAAAGGAAAAGGGGAAAAAGTCATAAATCTTGCTCTCAAAGTCTATCTCCTCAATTTGGGATGATTCATTGTCTATTCATGTATTCCACAGATGCAGGGTACATCAAATTGATTGTGGAGATTTAATCCGCTGCTCCTGAGGCTGCTGGGAGAGATTTCCCTTTCTCTTCTTTGTTCTCACAGCTCCCAGGGGCTCAGCTTTGGATTTGGCCCCGCCTCTGCGTGTAGGTCGCCGGAGGGCGTCTGTTCTTCGCTCAGACAGGACGGGGTTAAAGGAGCCACTGATTCGGGAGCTCTGGCTCACTCAGGCGGTGGGGGGGGGGGGGCACGGAGTGTGGGGCAGGCCTGCGGCGGCAGAGGCCAGCGTGACATTGCACCAGCCTGTGGCACGCCGTGCATTCTCCTGGGGGAGTTGTCCCTGGATGACGGGACCCTGGCAGGCTGCACAGGCTCCCGGGAGGGGAGGTGTGGATAGTGATCTGTGCTCGCACACAGGCTTCTTGGTGGCGGCAGCAGCAGCCTTAGCGTCTCATGCCCGTCTCTGGGGTCCACGCTTTTAGCTGCCGCTCACGCCCGTCTCTGGAGCTCCTTTAAGCAGCGCTCTTAATCCCCTCTCCTCACGCACCAGGAAACAAAGAGGGAAGAAAAAGTCTCTTGCCTCTTCGGCAGCTCCAGACTTTTTCCTTGACTCCTTCCCGACTATCTGTGGTGCACTAACCCCCTGCAAGCTGTGTTCACGCCGCCAACCCCAGTCCTCTCCCTGCGCTCTGACCGAAGCCCGAGCCTCAGCTCCCAGCCCCGCCCACCCCGGCGGGTGAGCAGACAAGCCTCTTGGGCTGGTGAGTGCTGGCCGGCACCGATCCTCTGTGCTGGAATCTCTTTGCTTTGCACTCCGCACCCCTGTGGCTGCGCTCTCCTCTGTGGCTCCAAAGCTTCCCCCTCCGCCACCCGCAAAGGGACTTCCTAGTGTGTGGAAACCTTTCCTCCCTCACGGCTCCCTCCCTTTGGTGCAGATCCCGTCCCTATTCTTTTGTCTCTGTTTATTCTTTTTTCTTTTGCCCTACCCAGGTACGTGGGGAGTTCCTTGCCTTTTGGGAGGTCTGAGGTCTTCTGCCAGCGTTCAGTAGCTGTTGTGGAGTTGTTCCACGTGTAGATATATTTCTGGTGTATTTGTGGGGAGGAAGGTGATCTCCGCGTCTTACTCTCCCGCCATCTTCCCCTTCTCCCAGAATCCATACTCAACAAGTTGTTTTTTTTCTTGAACTTTGTCTTTTCTTTCCTTGTCTTTAACTTTTGGTGATTTAATTATAATGTGCTTAGTGTGGGTCTGTTTGAATTCATCGTATTTGGAAGTCTCTCGGCCTTCGGCATCTGTATGTTTGTTTCTTTCCCCAGATCAGGGAAGTTTTTAGCTGTTATTCCTTTGAATAAGCTTTCTGTCCTTCCTTCCCTCATCTCCTTCTGGGGCCCCTATACTGTGTATATTGGTCTGTGTGATGTTATATCATTAATCCCTTAAGCTATCTTCATTCTTTTTCATTTTGCTTCTCTGATTGGATGAATTCCACTGTGTCATCTTCATTTCACTAATCCTTTCTTCTACCTGAACTAGTCTACCCCTGTATAGAATTTTTCAGTTCAGTTATTTCATTCTTCAACTGTGTGATTTCTCTTTGATACTTTTTAATATTTTCTCTCTCTTTACGGCAATTTTCACTTTATTCATGGATTGTTCTCCTGGCTTTGGTTAGCTTCTTTATGACTGCTATTTTTGAACTCTCTATCATGTAAATCATGTCTCTATTTCATTAAGATGTGTTTCTGGATTTTATCTTGTTATTTTTTTGTAACATATTCCTCTGTTTCTTAATTTTCCTTGATTCTCTGTGTTGATTTCTGCACATTAGATAAAACAGCCACCTCTCCCAGTCTTGACAGAGTGGTCTCATGTACGATGAACCTTGTCAGTCAGCCCAGCCTGAGCTCTTGCTTATCTCTCAAACTTTTCTGATTGTCCAAGGCATGTTCTTTGTCTTTGGGCCTCCCTGTAATTGAGGGTGTGCTAAGACCTGTCAGTGTCCCAAAAGGAGGATTGCATCAGCACCTAGATTCAGGTTGATTGAAAGCTGGACCTTCAGGCAGCTTCTCGGAAAGTATGTAGTTAGGCCCCTTCCAGGGATTAAACTGGGAGATGGGAACTTTTGCCTCCTCCTTCTGCATTTGGCCCCGGTATATAGAATCGGGGGTGGTATATAGAATCGGGGGTGGTATATAGAATCAGGGGTGGTATATAGAATCGGGGATGGGTGGGGCTCCTATACCCACTAAGCACTGCTTTCTTTGATACGGTCCTGTGGGACTTGGGAATGCAAGATCCATTGACTATGAGAGTCAGTGACCCAGAGGCTTATTTCTTGGGTGGCAGCTGCCAAAGCTGGGGCACCAGACATGTGTACAAGCTTCTTCCAGGGTGATATTAGTGGCTTAGTGTGAGCAAGAGGGAGAGGGCAGGGTATGTCAATAGGTTTCCCTGGCCTCCAGGGAAAATCTGTCAGTCCTTAGATGTGTGTTAATTAGAAGTTTGATCCTCAGGCAGCAGCTTTTAAAGTATTCAAATAGACCCTTTTCAGGGGAAGCCTGGGAGATGGGCATTTTTTTTTTTTTTTTGCCTGCTCACTCTGTGCTGAGCCCTGTGAGCAGAACTGTTTCTTTGTTTGCTACAGTCCTATGGGAATTTCACAGGCAAGCCCCATTGGCTATCAGAGCCAGGTGATCTAGGGGCTTGTCTCTTATGTAGCAGCAGCTAAAACTAAAGATGTGTGTACAACCTCCTTTCTGGGAGATATTAACAATTTGGAGCAAGCTAGAGAGACAAGGTGGGGAAGTCCTCCGATGCTTCCCTAGTCTCTGGGGAGAATGGCATTTAGCCCCTAGATGTGTGCTAAAAGAGAGGCCTGGTCCTCAGGCAGCAGCTTTTAATGTATGTAAATAGGTCTTTTTCAAGGAAAGACTAGAAGTTGGGCATTTTTTTGTCTGTTCCTGATAAACCCAGATGGGATAGCCACTAGAGTCCTCTAGAACCTGTTAAAAACTATTTTCTTTGTTTGCTGTAGTCTTGTGGGTCTCATGGGTGCAAGCCCCACTGGCTTTCAGAGCTAGGCGCTTTGGGGGCCCACTCCTCAGGTGGGAGTCTTAAAAGTTGGGGTGCTAGATAGGGAGTCCAAATCCTTCGCTCCTCATGGAGAAACTGGGAGTTGGGGATTCCCTCCCAATGGTATGGTGCTATACTGGGGATGGGGTTTATGGTGAGACTGTGTCTCAGCCTTTCCTACCAGTTTCAATGTGGGTTTTTTTCTCATTCATCCAATATGTAGGAGTTGCTTAGCTAGTTTTCGAATTTCTTTAAGAGGGAATTGTTTCATGGTAGTTGTGTATTTTGTGTGTCTGTGGGAAGAGGAGAGTTCAGGAGCCTCCTATATCAACATCTTGGACCAGAAATAGCACTTCAATATTTTCTAACTAGGTATTTAAGTACTTTGAGAAATAGTAGTAGTTCATCAAGAGTCTTAAGTAGGCTCTCTCTGTGTCCACAGTTCCCTCAATGGAAAATTGAGGGAGTTAAAGTAATCCTTTCCAGCTTTTACATTCTAGGATTACAAGATGACAAAAGAACATCCCAATGATACCATCTGTACACTCACAGTTTGTTACCAAACTCAGGTCTGGTGCTTGCTGCTCAAAAATCAATACTTACGAGACAAGTGCTGGTAGGAATGGAGAGGTTGTTTTAATCAGAAGGCCAGCAATCTGAGGAGAACGTGGACTCATGTCCTAGGACCAACTCTGAAGATTCTGTTTGGCCATGAAAGTTTTTAAAGGGAAAAAGGGGAAGTAATCTCAGTTAATCATTGAGATAGAGGGTCAGATTCATCACCATCTCCCACTGGGTGCAGGCCTGTTGACTCCTTGTGATCTTTCTATAGATGCTATCTTGTTCACACAGTTTGTTCATGAGATTACTGAACGGGAAGCTGGAGAAAAGATCTCGTCATCTGTTAATTACTTATTCTTCACTTCTGTTTCTTTGATCTAACGAAAGAACCAACAGGTTAGACAAGGCTTTGTGTGATCAAAAGATCTGAAAGATGTGCTTAGGTCAGAGGTTAGTTAAAATATAGCTTTGCTAAAGTGACAAGACAAAAGGGATCTCCTGCAGAGAGCTCTTTCCTGCAAAGAGCTCTTTCCTGCAAAAAGCTGCTTACAAATCCCCACTGTCAGACATCATTCCATTTCTATGGAATTATGGGCAAAGGTCTGTCTTCTGTAACTTCTTCATGCTGACATAGGGCTTTGTATTCTTAGAGTGGAAGAAGTAAACATGTGTTTGTAGCATCTCTTTGTTGACAGTTTTAGTTGCCTGTTTACATATATGGGCAAAGCAAGCTACAATT
Source organism: Leucopleurus acutus (assembly GCF_964270905.1). NCBI lineage: Eukaryota > Metazoa > Chordata > Mammalia > Artiodactyla > Delphinidae > Leucopleurus > Leucopleurus acutus. The sequence continues at coordinate 64,298,250 of NC_139143.1, forward strand.
ATTTTGATGCCCACAAAGATATAGATTATTATGAGCAATAGTGTTAATCCCATTCTCTTGAGGCCAGTTCTTGGAATTGGGCTAGCCATAGATTCAGTACTGCTCAAGATGGAGCAGTTTATGTCATGGTTACAGTCTGGTTAACGTGCAGTTAGCTTTTTCCTCTGGTGGCAGTTATAGTATCTGTAAAACAACTCAGGAATGTGCATCAGGCACTGAAAGAGTCTGTGACTCTGAGTCCAAGCTCACTCTGCTCGCCTCACCACAGGCCAATAAATTGGCAGACGAGGTGTTGAGGCAAGGAATACGACTTTATTCGGAAAGCCGGCAGACCAAGAAGATGGCGGATTAGGGTCCCCAAAAAAACATCTTATTGGGGTCAGTTTTTTATAGAATCAGAGAAGGAAGTAAAGTAAAAAAGGCACAATAGAGAGGGAGAGCTGGGGAAGAAGAGTAAAAAGGGCCATCAGTCTTGCAAAACATCTCCTGGAATGGCCATCCTCAGGGAAGGGATGTGTTAATTTCTTCTTTCTTGCAGTTACCCACAGGTGGGTAGGGTTCCCCAGAGGGAAGGCCATTATGTATGATTATAATAACAAAAGCAACGAAAAGCGAAGGTTAAAGTCAAAGAAACAGATGAAACATGGAGTCGAAATTGGCTCCTTCATGTTACAACTCTGTTGTCCTAATCATTAACTGCTTGAGCCTGCTCATTTGTGACTCAGGGAGGCCTGGGAGATTTCAACTTTTCTACAAACAAAAGGCAGGGGACATAGAGGGGAGGGGCGGGGGGGGGTGCGGGTGTGCACAGGGTTCTGCTTGGTTTCAACTTTAGATTCAGAAGCGTCCAAATATTCTGCCATTTTCTTTGTGTGTGAAATAAGCAACTAAATAAATACTTAAGAAATCTGGCTACTTTACTATGTGATTGGAAATGAATAGAACTATAATATGTGTGTGCATTTATTTAAAATTTTATCCTTCATATTAATTTAAGGATGAGAGTAATAATGGGAAAATTTAGGTGCTTTCCTAAAGCTCTTTCTCCTACCTCAAAACACTGCAGAGCAATATAAGCTGGGAAGTTCTTGCCTCCCCATGTCCACGAGCTTCAAGCCACTATATGAGACTGAGGTAGACAAAGGCAGGATGGACTTGGAAAAGCCAGGAACCATTTCTCCCTTCCTTAGCTCATTCATTTCAAAAGTCCATACCATTAAGTTTTCTTGTCCCTCCATTCACTTGCAAACCGCATACTTTATGTGTTCATATAAATACAAATTGATGGTGAATTTGCATATTTCCTACTCTGAACCTAAAAAGGTCTTACAACTTGGTTGACTTCATATCAGCATGGTCAAGTCTTTATTATGGGCTGATCAACTCCTACTTAAAAGACAGAAGGTGCTCAAACAAGGTTAGCTGTTGTTGATGCTGTGATTGCTGTCAACATTGTTACTATCAGAAGAATCTTCACACCAGTCTTTATGTTTTCAGCATATTCATGAATGACTAATGATTGTTGAAATCATCTGTCATCTTTACCACAGTTACTGTCCTATCTTCCCTTTAAGCCTTCTAGGACCTCTATTTTCTTCTATGTTTAAACTACCACAACTAACCCGTCCATTGGGTTCCCACAATTCTACTTGGCTCTAAATTTCTCTTTTAATTAATACTCTCTCTGACTCTGTATTTGCCCACAAATTTTACTATTACTCTCTTCCTTAAACTAATATGGATAAAATTTAAAGTAAATGCTATATATACAGTATTAAAGTATAAAGGGTTTCTTTTTCTCTTTTTTGCTAAGAAAAATTGCTTAAGGAAATTTTTTGGCTGGAAATAGTTTTGGAACTGGAAATAGCAAGTACTGTCTTTATCCTAATTTAAAATTTGATTTCAACTCTGGCTCTGTCTGGAAACCTGAGTCATTTTGAGATTAAGAAGGAATAAAAGGAAGAATTTGAAATGACAAAGACAAAGCAAAGAATTATGCCTGTTTGAAAAAGATAGTACTATCTAGTAAGAGCTTTTTCTTCAAAAGATATATTAGTAGATACCATATTCAGAAATGGAGTACATAAGGATCCTTAACATTGTAAATTGTTTCTCATTTTAAAATTCTTTGCCTACTAAAGCCATGTTCAGGTACTTATTAATGCATCAAGACAGAATGGAAAAAATAGGTTTAGAGTTAGACAGATTTGGATTTGAATTTTAGTAGTTTTGTGACTTTTGTTCTTAAACACCTCTTAACCTCAATTTTCTCATCTGTAAAATGGGACTAAATAAGGGCTACTTTCTAATGTTGTGAAGATTAAATAAACCTAATAATGCATGTGAAACTTTAAACACAGTGACTAGAAGAGAATAGGCTTTTAATATATATTTTTCTTGTTTTTACTCTTTATAATTTTCTATCTTCTTTTTTTTATGGTTTACATTTGAAATCAACACTCAGTGGTGTTGCCATCAGAGCAGCTGGTACATGACAAAATCTAGGAATTCACGAGATGAGGGACCAGGAGAGGATGTAAGAGGCCGTGTATGTGTTGGGTGGAGAATATCCTTACTTTCAGCCAAAGAGATTTCCCTTAGGCTTGCTGGGTGATGAAGGACCCGAAATAGGTTAGGCCTTATCTTTCCATAATAGTCACAGCTTCCTCTTCAGGGTTGTTTATTCTTTATTTAGCTAATGGAAGTTGCTTGCTACCTTCAGCTGGCACCATTTCATCAAGCAGCATTCCACAGTGTTGTCTGTGATTCAGCATTTTTTCCATTGGCATACCAGCCTGAGATTTCCTCTTTATAGTGAGACATCCTTTCAGGGCTGGAGTCCTCAAACCAGATAGACAAGTATCTTGGCCTGAACAACTCCAGATGCCTTGGCAATTCGCACTTAGGAAATTGGGAAAGTTACATAAAATCATACAGAAAAAAGAAAAGAGAAATAAGTGAAACTTGTCTTGAAATTGAAACATGTTTTCAATGCAAGTTTAGAAGACTCAAATGTAAGAGAACCAGCAATTACCAGACAATGGATTCCTTAAGATCAGAGGTCCTGTCATACTCCTGATTTCTCCATTGCCAAGTAAAGTGCCTGAAAACACTGTAAGACTAAACACACACACACTATATATATATATATATATATATATATATATATATATATATATACACACACACACATTGTACTATATATAGCATACATAATTTGCTGATAGCATAATATATAAATATATATTATCAATATATATCATATTAGTAAATTTATACAAATTGATTAGCTTAGGGGAGTGGGATATTATGAGGTTTTTTTCACCTGGTAACGTCTTTTTAGACGTATATATCAGCCTAGTCATCGCCTCCTTTATAAAACTTCCCCTTAACCCAAGTGAGGTCAGGTATTTGGTTCTTGTCCTATTACACACGTTTCCTCATATTGCTTTGTATATTTGTCTCTTTCCCTAGTTACCTTTAAAAACCAAACCAAACCAAAAGTGATAAGAAATTTGAAGATATGGACTGGCCCTTTTCTATTAGTACTTAAGTTCTTTACATACTTGGTACATAGAAGGCAGTCAGTAATATTTTCTAAATGAGCAAGGGGGTAACGTTCTTTTGCTATATTTTGGAATCATTTCATGTAGAAAAACTAAAACTTTCTTTACTCATGTAGGTTCTCAGTGCCCAAACCAACCAATCTAGCCATGAGCCAGAGTATCTAAATTGGATGGTGTTAAGACCAGTACTAAAAATGGAAAACCAGAAGAGAGTGTCTCCCAGATTTCTGTATGAACACATGTCACAGTTGGGTGTCGAATACAGTGAATGTGCTGATTGTTCTCCACTGGTGGAGCTCGTGTGTGGTAGTTTGTCAAATGAGGAAAACAAGTTGAGTCATAAAGGGAAAAATACCTCTCCCATCCCCATCTGCCAGGGCTACCCAAGGAAATCCAGGAGATTTGGGAGATGCTTAATCTCAGGAATATTAAGACCCTCTTATTTAATTTGGTTGATAGGTGAAATATAGTTCTCTGGCGATCCATTTGATATTGGGCAAGATATGCTTTAATAGCAAATCCCTGTCATTACGGCTTCTAGGGTGATGTTTGATGGTTTTAATTAGGAAGTGTTATGCCATGTTGCATAACGGAAAATCTATTTTCAGTCCAGATTCCAAGCAGGAAGTAATCCTTCCCAGCAAAATGTGTTTAAGATGCTCCTTCCATGGCCGGGATACTGACACAATACTCGTTAGCCCAGAGAGGACAGCCCCCCACACCTCCCCAAGACAACAAGAAGCCACTCACAGAGAGAACTCCGGCTAGACAGGGACATACAACCCCACACAGCCTTTCTGAAAGATTAGTGGTAAGGCAGGTGCCTGGAACAGGAAGGCTTCCATGGAAATTTGTCAATAGACTTGTTGCTTAAAGACTGTACTAGATTCAGTAAAACATAGACAAACAATGAAGAATTTGAGAAGGGCTCCCAAAAAATGGACATGCAAAAACAGCACAGAACAAGAGAATTTAGGGTATAGAAGAGGATCCCCAAGTCGTGGAAGAAAAACATAATTTTAATTCAAACTGTTTCCTAGACCACCCTGGTTAGAGTTGTTATTAGTTCCTTAGAGAAAATGATCTGGAGAGTTATATGTCTCCATATAACTTTTAGAATTTATTGTACATATAATATGTAAATATGTATATGTATGTAAATATATATTTATATGCATACGTATATATTTATGTATAGAGCTTACACAATTCTCTTTACAGAGGAGGCATTTATTAATCTTAACACAGACTGTTGTTGCCTTCATAAAATTCCAAGTTTAAAACCATATTTATGTATTATGTCTATTTCCTCTTACCTATCATCCATTTATGTATGTATCTTCAGGCCACCTGGGCCTTATTTGTTCCAACAACGAATACTCTGATATCTAGAGTAGGCAAAATCAGCTGTGTAGTGCTCCTGAGTTCTGACACACTGAATATTTTTCACTGAATATGCCATGCCATACACTATCACAAGCATAAAGTCATGGTAAATAGTGTATAAGGGGAACGTGGCAGGGACTGCAGACCTGATTTTGGAGGAATCCAATGTCTATCTAATGCTCTCTCACAGTACAGTGGTTCAGTTATATATACAAATATTTATGTTCTTCTTTTAACATTCTCTTCCATTATGGGTTATTACAAGATATTGAATATAGTTCCTTGTGCTTGGAATGTATTCTTCTGGAGATAAGCATGTCATCTTTTTAAAGATATGTTCAGAAGGTTAAACTAATTAAACAGGATATTCCAGAGCCTAATCTTAGTTAAGGGCAGAAGAAGGAACTGGACTTTATTTGGAACAGTTCCTTATTTAAATAAATATTTACTGAATTGAGCAAGCAGAGGCACTTGCATCTAAAATTTGGAGAGGAATTAGGAGAAGGAACAAATGAGAAACACAGAGGAAATAGTCTGACTTTTCAGTAATCAGTTTTAAATTCTGTGCTGGTGCGTATGCATTTCAGACATGATACAAGGGAAGAGTTGTAGGTAGAATGCATCACTCTTCTGGAGTCATTTTGCTGTTAACCTCTGCATCACAGCATCTAGGAGAGAGCCACAAAACATGGTTGTATTAAAAAATTATTCCCGTGTGACTCAGTGACTTTTCTTCAGAGATACTTTATTGATCAAGATAAAATAGAGCCATGTTAAATCTGACAACTCAGTGAGAAATATTGCTACAATTAGTGTGGTACTAAAAAAAAAAAAAAAAGATGATTGGGTTAAAAGACAGTATCCCTGGGCTCAGGTCCCCACTCCACTGTTACCCAGCCATTAGTGGTGTGATACACCTCTCAACTTCTATTATCCTTAGCATCCTCTTTCAGAAATGAGGATGTTCAATCTCCAGGCTTTTTCCCTAATTTAAAACATCTTTGATTCTCTCTTAGATGAGAAATTTTTTCTTCAAAATACTTTCATTTTACGTCCTTTTATTTAAATGAACTTCAGTTGAGTTATACCCTGTGGCAAATTTTTAAAAAAATCATTCTTTTCTAGAATTTCATAACTGATTCAGTCTTAACATCTCTCAGAAGGGTGGAGAAGAGAGAAACACTTATGGAACACTTCTTATGAGCCAAACCTTCACATCTGTTTCATTCTCGAAAAAGTCTTATGAAGTGGAAATTTTCTCCATTTACAAGGAAGGAAACAAATGAGTCAAGTAACATGCTGCAGGCCACTGAGCAGATAAGGGCTGGGCAACACCAGGCCCCCCCTCTCAGGTCTGTCTGATTTAAAAGTCCATGTTCTTTCTAGAACATGATTCTGGCACTGTGTAAAAAGAAAAGGTAGGCATTCCATTTAACAAATGGAAAGACTGAGGTACAGAGAACCAGGGAACTTCCTCAATTTTGTAGTAAATTGGTATTTTTGGTGCCAGGAAGAAAACTCAAGGTTTTTGGAATAGAATGTAAGCTCAGACTGGAGGACAGGGTGCAAGAATATGTCCTTTTGTATGATAACTTTATTTCTATTTGATGCCAGCATTGAATTTTCAAAGTTTTTAAATGGTGAGACATAAAAGAATTAAGCTTCTCGTATTGACATATAAAGAATTAAGCTTCTCGTATTGACATATTTTAAAAATTAAATTCTAGTAATACACTTGGTGTTTTCTAGAGACCATCTCAGAACAAACACACTTTTTTTTTCACACACACTGTATTTTATTTTTACAAGAGATAAATAAACTGACATTAAGCACTGTAAATGGATGACCACAACAAAAGCAACAATGATTGCAATTACCAAACATGAAACACACTCAGAATGAACACATTTTATACACTAGAAATTGATGGAACTATTTTTTCCAAACCATGCATTCCAGTCTCCCTAGCTCCCTGATCTACTGCCTCACACATATATGATATTTGGAGTATGATAGGGCTTAATCTTGAACTTTATTTTTTCTTACAAACAGTGATTTTCTTATCTGGAATAATTTGTAATACTGCACAGTTCCATAGTTCCTCTTGCTTCAGGAAATAATTTTTTCTCCCCCCTCTTAACTTCTCTTGTTTTGTTTTGTATTTCCTCCTCTGTGTTTGTGTTGGCTTTTAGCCCTCTGTTCCTTTCAGTGCATTTGGCCTGGTGCCAAATGAGAATCAGCACTTAGCCTATGAGTATCATTTTCCAACACACAGAATCAGAAGGAAAACCCCGCCTCTTACACCCACTACTAATTACCATAATACTACAAAACTGACTGTGCTGATCACTTGTGAATGTTTGTTTTCCACAGCTCTCATTCCTGCAAAGAATGAGTTTGAGCCACGTGGAGATTATGCCTTTAGGCCATTCAAGTCCTCAGGGAGCACAGAGACCATCCTGGAAGAAATGGCTACTCTACTCAACAATAGTTATTTTGCTATTACTTTGCTCCTTCAGTACACTAATCTTTACTTTTCTTCCACTCAAGGTAAGGAGACAACAGTACCTAAGGTTGCTATTTATTATACTCCTTTTTTCTTTTATAAGTCTAGTTATTATCATTGTCACTCAGTACTGTTAGAGCTAGTTGGAAGAAAGAGTCACGTGGGTACAGATAATGTAAATATAATTCCAATTTTGTCACGGCAATATGGCTTTTGAGGCTTATCTAAGTGTTTAAGATGAAAGGTAGTAGAAAATACTAAGTGTTAGCTGCAGAACTAAGTTAGATGGGATCAGTTAAATCAGTCAGTTGACAGATGCCTGTGGAGTGTTTTCTGGAACTCTGCTCCTGGTGGAATAAGAAGATGTAAAACACAATGCTTGCCCTCAAGGAATGGGGTGCAAGCTACACTCTTACTGAGGAAAAAGACACAAAAAGATAATAAAAGACAATAAGGTAAGTTACAGATGGTTAGCATATCTTTGAGGAGGGAAATGGCACTGGACTAGGAGTAAGAAGATACAGATTCTATGTCTCTCAATAACTAGCTGTATGCATCTGAAAGGTATCTAATCTTTCTGGTTCTCAGTTTCTTCATCTGAAAAATGGTGGTAGGCAAATGGATTTGTTCATTACAATGTCCCTTCTAGCTATAAAATACAGTGATTAATAACTTAGCTAAGGACAGTATAGAACATAAATGCTTTAGGAGGTCAAGAGGGGGTCAATGACTTTGGGCTAGGTTGATCAGGGAAGGCTTCATGGAGGAAAGAGGAAATACTTTATTTGGGGAGGCCCTGATGCTTATCAGGAATTTCCCACTGAGCTCCAGTCCAAGTTGTGGGTCTAGTGAAGGGAAGGGAGGTAGGTACATGAGGTTCTTAGTAGAAATGTGACTGTTGACTACATAGCATTGACCAAAAAGAAAATAAGAAATGCTTTATTTAATTTAGGATTTAGCCAATTCCTGGGTACATCTAAAGATTCTGAGCGTTGCAAAGAATTAGGTAGTACATGCCCATCTCAGAAAGGGCTGTGATATGAAATCAGTGACTGTAGAAACATTTTTCTAAGGGGGATTGGTCAGTTAAAATTTCAAAGATACGGTTTTACTACTTAAGATATTTGAAAGCACTTGAGAAAAGATACAGGAGGAAGCAGTACATTATAGTTGCTGATGTTAACTTAGGGCAAGTATAGCTTTGGGCAAGTTTTTACACAGTAGCCCATTAATTTGTACACAAGTGAGTACAACAGAGGAATTTGTAATCACATCCCCACTGTCTCAGGAATGTATCAAGCAGAACTCTGAACTTTCTGGAACAGTTACGCTTTGAGCAGAAAAAAAACTTGTCAGGAATTCTGAGTGTTTAGATTTCTGAAGAAGGGGAAGGGTGAGAATAGCAACAGCTTAAATCTGGAAGTGCCTTTTCCTTCTCCAAACATCACATCCTATTAGCCAGATGACTGTGAAGCACACAGGATATGTTCTAGGTGTCATCATTTCCTGTGTGTGACTGGGGAACCAGTGCCTGGGAGAGAAGGAAAGTGCCTTTCTCAAAGGCACACAACTGCTCTTGCAAAGGGAAGGAGGAGGGCTCATACTAGGATACTTCTTGCCAGAACTGAATTTGATCAATCCCCTGTGTTTGAACTCTGATTCCAGATTCTCTCTCCTAGACAATATTGCAGCTTCTTCATGAAAGGTTCTGCCTCTAAAGGAATAGCCCAGAGTTTGTACCAAATTTGGGGACGTTTGAAAGGTTTTCAGGATATTATCCTGACAGGATGCCAGGGAGGCTTAGTTCCCATGGGAAAAGCCAATGCTTGACTGACAGTGGAATGATATTAGCTCCTGTATTCCACTTTTCACTTGCCTGCACTTATTTTTCCCTATTGGCCACAGATTAGTATTTTTGGAAAAGAGGACTGAATGGCTGGTGGGTCATTATGAGGTGGCCACTTCCACCTCCTCATAATGCTCCACGACCTTGGAATTTACATTATTTTAGTCTCCACTCTGGTTTTTATATACAAAATCCCACTTTCCAGCCTCTCTAGGCACTAATCCAAAAAGTGTTAGACAGGAAGGTTGGCTCCTTCGAAATCAATCAACAGAAATTTCCTTGGGAGAATTCTTTTTTTCTTTTTTCCCCCTCTTCATTCAGAAGACATTTCACTGAAAGAATCGGTTATGAGCCCAAGGAGTTGGTCCATCCCTAGATAAAAATAACCTCACAGAAATTGTCTCTAAGAAACCAAATGTCAGGAGAGTCCCCTGCTTCAATGAAATGAAGGCTACTTTCCAAAGGGAAAGTTGTGCTTGTACTTAAAAGAGTAGATTCTATTTCCAAATGATGATCTGATTAGAGTTGGTTTGGAGAAATAATTATTATTTATTACCCCAAGTATGTAAATCTGGGCTTAAATCACAATGGGGTTACAAGAGCAAGTGCTCCTTCTAAGCAAAAATAAATTAACTAAACTAAACAGAAAGTCCCATATGCTTCTTTATAAGTGGATACCCACTCCTTTCAAACGTCACCAAAATTAGAAATACAAACTGCTCCACAGAGCGGCAGGAGTGAGACTTTTGAGTCAGGCTCTGTTTGGATCTTAGCCTGGCCTCTCATCAGCTGCATGACCTTGGGCTAGTTACATAATCCTTCTCCTCATTTCCTCATCTGAAAATGTGTGTGTTGGTTATTTCACAGAGTTGTGGTAAGAATGAATGAGATAGTACAGTGCCCGACCCATGGTAGGCTCTCAGTGGATGGTAGCGATTCATATTTACACCATTATTATTAATGACTTTACAATGAAGATAAAGTTAAAAAAGACTTTTAACAAAATGGGTATTCCTTGCTTATCTATTCCACTTCCTCAACCCAAGACTATGCCTCACTACCAAACAGAGGATTTTTGTGATTAGACAGATTTTCATTTGTGGCAATAATGACAGAATAGCACAGTGGTGGTTTCTGTAGTTCTAAATAGACATGGAAGCAGCCTACAGGATTTCTGCAGTATCCAGGATTTCTGCCTCTGGTAATTAATTTGTCTGTGGCATTAGGCTTCTCCTCACACTCTTTATACATGAGAGCAGACAACATAGATGTTACCTGTGGCACAGATTTTGGAACTCTTTTATAAATTTAGATTGTTATCCAATCCCTTCATGTGTTTAATCATGTCTTTCTAGAAAGATGATAAACTTTTTAAGAGGCGAGGACCACAGATGACATTAGTTTCTCTTGCTTACAGTGCTAGTATAATGTTGGGAATGCAGGTGCTTAAAGTTTTAATTCTTCATTATAATCAGCATCATTATCAAAACACTAATACGTAATAAGCAGGACAAGACAGAATATCTGGGCAAAATCCTTTATAAGAATTACCTCATTTAGGGCTTCCCTGGTGGCGCAGTGGTTGAGAGTCCGCCTGCCCGATGCAGGGGACACGGGTTCATGCCCTCGTCCGGGAAGATCCCACATGCCGAGGAGCGGCTGGGCCCGTGAGCCATGGCCGCTGAGCCTGCGCGTCCAGAGCCTGTGCTCCGCAACAGGAGAGGCCGCAACAGTGAGAGGGCCGCGTACCACCAAAAAAAAAAAAAAAAAAAGAATTACCTCATTTAAACCCATAAACAACCTCAGTAGGCTAGGTGCTGCTATTTCCCCCATTTTATAAGTGAGAGAATTGAAGTTGAGTCCCTATCACATGCCTATTATGGGTTAAACTAAATTGAATTTTAACATCTCTTCTAAGAAATCCCAAAGTAAGGATGAAATAATTGCAAGAGCAAAAGAAATTCTAGGAATCCAGTGATTTATCTCCTAGAACAGTGACTTCCCAACCTTTTTTATTGCACCTCTCTATCAACAAAATGTTCTTGAGTACAATCCCAATATATATGCTAATTTATTGTAAGTTTTATTTATACAAGTTCTAATACTCTGTATATTAAAAGATACACAATAGAAATTTATAAGGATGAACCAAATAATATGCTTAATGTTGTTTATCCACAGTGCAAAACCATTTTGCTTTTACCAAAATGTTATATTTATATAATATGCAAATATATAATATAAAGATTTCTAAAATAATTGAAATATTTTAGTAAAGTAATTTGATAAATGTGTTTATTTTCTTAATCTTAGTTTAACACTTTTTAATATAATAATTTGAAAGTTATAGTCTAGGTTAATTTACCTTATGGTTGCCGTTTTGACTGTCGTAACTGAAAAATTACCTCATGAAGAAATATAGATCAAAATGGAAGAATGCATTTTTGAGTGTGCTTACCGTGTTATGACACTAAATTTTAAATTCATTGTTCAATAGTGCAAAGTTCTTTTTTTTAATTAAAATAATATTGTCCCAAGTTGGGGGCAGGGTGGTGGGATGAATTGGGAGATTAGGATTGACATATATGCACTAATATGTATAAAATAGATAACTAATAAGAACCTGCTATATAAAAAATATAAAATTAAAAAATATACTGTCCCATCACTCCATTCATGATTTTTCTTCCTTCCTTAGACAACTTAAATTCCACGGTCTATAATTAAAATCCTTACCAAGGTGGCCTTTCCTTCGTAGGCTCCTTTGCGGGTTCTTTCTTATTTCCTGACCTCTAAACATTGCAGTGCCCCAGTACTCCTGTCTGTCTTTACCCACTGACTTGATGCTCTTATACAGTCTCATATCTTTAAGCACCACATAGAAGCTGAAGACTCTTATTATCAGAACTCCTTAAATTCCATCCTTACAGATATAACTACCTTCTTGACACTCCTACCTGGATATCTAATAAGCATCACAAACTTGACATGTTTAAAAATGAACTCATGACTCTTTTCCCCCCAATTTACTCCTCTTAAATCTTGCTCATTTCGTGATTAACAGTTTTATCTTTCTAATTACTCGTGCCCCAAATCTTGGTGTCATCTTTGTCTCTTCTCATTTTCTTATCCATAGCCATGTCAGGAACTCCTGTTGGCTCAATTTCCAATCACTCATCACCATCTCCACGGCTAGCACCTTGGTCAGAGGCACCATGCTTTCTTGCATAGATGATTACACTGATCTCTTAGCTTGTCTCACTGCTTTTGCTCTTGTCACCCTTTAATTTATTCCTAGCATAGCAGCCAGAGAAATCCTATAAAAGGATTTCATAACATGATAATCATGTTTAAGCCTGAAAAGTCTCTTAAGCACTTTGCCACAAGGAAACAAATGAACTTTACATGGTACAAAATGTGTGGGTATACCTTACCTTACTACTAAGTATCTTAAAGCCTTTAGTGTTTAAATATCTGTATTTATAAAATCAACCACACTGCTGGATTCGTAGCATGTAAACTGGGGTATGTTGCAATAGTTTGAAACTGAGATCTCCTCAGGGTATTTCAGTCACTGTATATGATGCATGATTGTCTGAATATTAAATAGTGGAGACATTATCAATCTGAAATGTAAATATTTCTATAGCTTAACTTGTTATTTAAAATAGAAATTCTATTATTTTCTCACATGCCAGTGGACCATCTTGTGAAGTCACTGGGATGCAGAGACTATTATTTATAGAAAATTTCTATAGCCCAAGAGGAGGAGAGTCCAAGATCAAATAGTTGCACTGTGGGTAGAAATTAGGTGGATAAAAGGAGTTCTTAACTTTTTCCTAGAAGACCCAAAAGGTAGCCGGGTAATGAAAGGTAAAGGAAGGCGCCAGCCATCTGTAAAGGAAAGCTGAGAGAGCCAAAACAAGGGGGAGGGAGGGATTTCTTTATGTGGCTAGGGAAAAGAAGTCGGCTTCAGGAATCAGAGGCTGTAAATAAATCAATCAAGAAAGTTGTGACGCTGTCATCATCCTGACCTATTCTTCTTCTTCCCCTACAGACTGCCAGTGGGCCCTGTATAGCGAAGTTTGGTGAGTAACATGTCTCATGTACCTCCTTTTTTACTTTCCTTAGTATTTGATGCAAAAGGCAAGCTCCAGAGTTAAGAAAGCATGCATTCTATTTTAGTCATCCTTCAGCTACTATTTATAACTGCTTACCTTGTGCCAAGCAGTTGTCTAGGAGCTGAGGCTTCAGAGGTAAACCAGATGGACAAGCCCATACCCTGATGAAGACTACATTCAAGGTCACATCTCTGGGCAGGAATGCATAGCACTCCCATAGGCCTGGGAATCTGAGATCCAGGAATCTACTTTTAATTCTGTGTTTTAATAAGCACAAGTTTCAGATTTCTACAACCTTTCCCTGTGACAAACTCAAAGTCATTCTCATATTTCACATACTGCTAGCGTCCAGTAGAGTGAGTATAGGGTGCGATTTTTGTTTCTAAGTATATAGATGAGAAATGAGAGTTAGGGGAATGGTCACTTCTCTGCTCGTTTCTCTTCTCCTCTTAGCTCCTGAGTCACTTTCCTTTATAGTGACCTGGTACTTGCTTAGAAGACACACTAAAGTTTACAGTCGTCCTGAGCCTTAGGGCATTTTTTAGAATACATACAAAATTGAAATGAATATATTTTGGGTTGTTTACTGGTTTAAGGTCAAACAAACACCCATTTTCAGCTGACAGAAGAATATTTCTAGAGTTAACTTCAACTCCTGTTTTCCTATACAGTGCAAACAGCCAGGCTTCCTTGCTTTGTGGAAATTAGGGAGTCTCTTTTTACTTATCTCTGCCTTTGTGATTTGTTTTTGTTTTTCTAGTGAATGGAGTGAAACTCCTCATGCTATGTTGAAATTTTCTTTTGATGTGGTAAAAGTTGAGAACCTCAAGTGATGCTAAGATTGTCCCCCATCACAGAATTAAATACGAGAACCAGTGACACTTCTTCCTGGTGACTTGCCTATGGTCAATTACATGGTCAAGCAGGAAGAAATTTACTGGGCTCTGGGCTCATTGGAGATACAGGGAGACTTTGCTTCTTCCTTTAATGATCTTTCCTTCATTCTCCTTCAGAATCTACCCTCAGAGCCTTATATCTGACATTTATATACAAATAAGAATTTGTCAATATGTTATCTCTTCCAGGGTACTTTTTTTTTTTTATCAAGGTTTCTAATTATGTGACAAAGGCTTTGCCTCCATAACAAAAATTATGGAGAATTAGAGAACAGGCCAGATAAGTGTTTGGGGAGGTAAAAGCACATCCTGGGATTCTGAAATCACACCTCTGTGTAAAACAATTAACATTAGGAAAATATGTAAATCCCATATATTCCTATGAAAATAAACAAGTCTTGACCCTTTCCCCATCCCCTTTGACAGCCATAAACCAGGGATACTTATATTTAGACAGTCAAATAATTTCCATTTATAAACTCATTAATTTACCAGTAGCTACTTTGGGAGGGTTTGGATAAAGATATCCCAAGTGTATCTTGAATGATGTATACCCATAAAGTGCCATAATTTAGACACAGTGCACCTAATTCAGGAACACGGTTGTATCATTCAATCAAGATATATGTATTGAGCACATACTGGGTACTACCAGGAATTCTTTTTGGTGCTGAAGATACAGCAATGGACAAAATAGAGAAGTACTTGTTCTCAAAGACATTATATTCAAGTGGGTATAAGATAGACAATAAGCAAATGAACAATGTATAATAGGCTAGATGGTGACACCTTCTATGAAGAAAACTAAAACAAGGTAAAGGGAGAGAGTGACAGGAGAGCGCTATATTTTATACAGATTGATGAGAAAAATCTCATTGATAAAGTGATACATAGTAAATAGTATTTACACAGAGAAAGGCAAATATGCATCCTGCACTGCCAACTTTGGTCATCACCATCCTGGAGGGTGATTCCTCTCTTCCTTCCTCCTTTCTTCCCTTTCACAAATATCGATCGACAAGAGATGAAGTGCCACCCTAAAACTTAACCCGTGTCCCTATTCTAAATGTATTTCCTTAGAACTCCCCAAGCAAGAGATGCACTTAGGAGCTGCAGTTTCTCTAAAACAAGGAGTAGATAGATACTTAAAATACTAAAATTGTGGTTGGAGGGAACTAGTATAGACCGGGTAAAGAAACATCCTGTAAGTAGGAAAGAACTATAATCAGGAAGAAGATGAAATAATTAAATAACTATGCTTTCCTTTTTTTTTTTTTTTTTTTTTTTTTTTGCTTTCTCTCCCCCACCTTTCTTGTAAATGTCTTATAGGACCATTACCTTCAAAATGGCAAATGCCCTCTCCTGAGCCTTCTTGTGTGACTAAGACAGCTGACTGGAGCCTGAAAATACTTCAGAATGGTTTGTATTTAATTTACGGCCAGGTGGCTCCCAATACAGCCTACAAGGGGCGAGCTCCTTTTGAGGCGCTGCTACGTAAGAATGAAGACCCCATACAAGCTCTAACGAACAACTCTACAATCCAGAACGTAGGAGGGGCTTATGAATTCCATGCTGGAGATGTAATAGACTTGATATTCAACGCTGAACATCAGGTTCTAAAAAATAACACATACTGGGGGATCTATTTGCTAGCAAATCCCCAGTTCATCTCCTAGAGACTCGATTTGGTCTCCTCTGTCCTCTTCAGCACATGCAGAGATGCCAGTGGGTAGGATGGAGGAGGAAGAGTCTCAATGCCTACAGTTCATCTGGGCATACAGATCAACACAAACAGAACTCCTCTGCATGTGGATTTTCATTTCTCATGCCTGTCTGAATAAGACTCAGAGGGAGGACCAAAGACATTTGGTACCCTTGACGTTAGGTCAGCAAAGGCACTTTACTAGTTCCTGATAAAATGAATACGGGTGGCTAGAGGACAGAATCTTCTCAAAGTGTCTTTGTCTAATCCTTGACTCCCTGGGTGGAAAAAATGAACTCTTATTCCCATGGGAGCCTTATCTGGTATGAAAAAAGATCTAGGGCAGTAGCCTGGCCTTGTTCTCATACTCTTGGGCCGTGGATTTCTTGACTTCATTCTTCCCATATTCCCATCTTCTGAGACCCTCCTAATAAAAAGTAGTCAGACTTGGAGGGTGGCCACAGATAGGCCAGCAATACACCACTTTAGATTTGATGGCATTAGAGGATAGAGAACACTCTTGAGAACTGTTGGGACAGAGGCACAGGTGGCATTGGAATGGAACGCACTTTATTCGGGAACTTTCCTTGATTTTATCATACTCAGGGCGCAGGGTGCTTTATAAAACTAGCTGGTCAAAAGGGTCATTCTGAGCCTTCACATAGGGCTTCAAGAGAACTTGTGTATGTGTCTAAACATTGTCAGTAGTAAAGAAAGAGTAATCATTACTAATCATAAGATTTACCCCAGAAATTGATATTACCATTACTGTATTTTGTCATGTAATGATTTCATATTTTTAGCTAGCTCTGCACAGTTTGCAAAGTGCTTTCATATATCACATGACAATTCTATGAAGTTAATGGAGTAGGTATTTTTGGCACAGTTTTAACAATGAGAATTTGGAGGCAGATGGAACATAGGTAACTTGTTTCAACCCACAGAACTAGTGATTAACAAGGGGCCCTGGGCTTCCCACTGTATCACACTGTTCTAGCTCTAGGGTTGGTATTTCTCCTATCATATTAGACGTCTATAAAGTTTAGATTTGATTTTTCAGGCGGTATATTCCCTTTTAGCCCAAGCACAGTTAGAGGGAAGCTACACCAATTCTTTCCTTTCTCAGCAAACTTTTCCTTTCCTTGCCTGGAGCAGGGAGCACAGTGTGTTCAGGACTGACTTCAACCAAATCCCCTTCCTCACTTTGAAGAGCCTGTCTTGGTCAAATGTGTTAACTTCCAAAAAGAATGAATAGCACTTAATTCAATGACAGTCTGCTAAAGTTTTGGACTCTGCAAAATTAACTAGCTGCTTATGGGTTCTTGTTGAAAGGTATGTAATGTGATTACGTGATAACCCAAGTTAAAATATTTATGGATATTTGTAAAAGGCTACATTGTTAATTAATAGTATCACCGTATAAAGCTAATTTAAAAATATTTGTATTGTGAGCAAGAAAAACTGCCTGGGAGCAGACTAAGCCTGAGGCCACGGTGCTTCTTAGTAATTTTTTTTTAAAAGATGTCTGCTGAGGGCCAAAGGCTTGGATGCCTGATTCCTCTGGCATATGTATATTTTCTCAGGAGATTAAAGTTATATGACTTATATTTATGGAAACTTGGTGATATTGATTGTTGTTGAGTTATAAGCAGTAGTGTGCTGGAGTGGACCAGTACTAGTTCATAAGAAGTGATTGTTAAATTTTCACAAATTGTACAATCTGGTTGTTAAATACAGTCATCCTTGAAATTGGCCATGGTGGGACTATTTATACCATGGGAACTGGCAAATGCTACAAATCAGGGCTTTTCTTTTTGGAAAACCCATTCACCAGTACACCACTGCTTGTAAAACTCTCCTTCTTAATAACTCCTCTTGGCTTCTGCGTCATTCCTGGGACAATCAAGGCAGACAAGGGAGAAAGTGAAATTGTCATACTCTTAGCAAAAGCCCCACACATCAGTGATTTCTCAGGGTAAGCAGAGGTCTCTGCAGTTGCAACCAGAAAGACAGCTACCAACAGATGACCTTTAAATTTCCCTAGTGTTGTAATTTCAGGTTTCGCTTTCAATGTATACTGTTTCCTTGTTTCTTCAAATAGTTGTTTACATTTTAAACCTATAATAAAGTATGTTGGTAAGTCATCTGTAGCTGATTTATCTGTGGGTTATCAGACTAGAGTTTTTGATCCAGAGAATACGAGGGTGCATCAAAGAAATTCTGGCCCATATGAAACACTGCTTTTTAAATTTATTTTTAGAAGTTTTTAAATTGAGGTATAGTTGATTTACAATGTTATATTAGTTTTAGGTATACAACATAGTGATTCAAAATTTTTATATATTATACTCCATTTAAAGTTATTATAAAATATTGGTTATATTCCCTGTGCTGTACAATATATCCTTGTAGCTTATTTTATACATAGTAGTTTGTACCTTGTAGCTTATTTATTTTATACATAGTAGTTTGTACCTCTTAATCCCCTACCCCTATCTTGCTCCTCCCCCTTCCCTCTCCCCACTGGTAACCAATAGTTTGTTCTCTGTATCTGTGAGTCTGTTTCTGTTTTGTTATACGTTTGCTTTATTTTTTAGATTTTACATGTGAGTGACAACATACAGTATTTGGCTTTCTCTGACATTTCACTAAGCATCATGGTCTATCTACATTGTTTCAAATGGCATTATTTCATCCTTTTTTATGTCAGTAATATTCCATTGTATATCTAAATTACATCTTTATCCACTTATCTGTTGATGGACACTTGAGTCGCTTCCATATCCTGGCTATTGTAAATAATGCTATGAACACTGGGGTGCATGTATGTTTTCAAATAGTGTTTTTGTTTCTTTGGATATATACCCAGGAGAGGGATTGCTGGGTCGTATGGTAGTTCTATTTTTAGTTTTTTTGAGGAACCTCCATACTGTTCTCCATAGTGGCTGCACCAATTTACATTCCCACCAACAGTGTAGGAGGGTTCACTGTTCTGAAAAGTTAGACTTAAGAAAATTGTTAGAAATGAATATAAAACATTTTTTTCAATTTCTTGATAGTCAAGAAAAATTAAAGTAGCATGAAGGAACTAGTTCAATTTTTTTTTTTAAACACACAGTGCTGGGCTCTAAGCAGACTCTGTCTACATATCCACAATGAATGCTCTAGATAGCAAAATGCAGACTCTTCCATTCATTTTATTTTAATCATCTACTGATTTCTATCAGCAGTTAACAGCTTTAAGGAGTTCCACACAATTTGGTTGAGCTGTCGCTCCAAGACACATAGCAGTATTGTGAATCTCATTATATTGCTTGGGAAAGTAGACTACAGGGTTTATGTGACCTGCTCAAAGAACTCAGAAAGCGTTGGGCAATAGAAAAATGAAAATTCATTTTTTAGGGCCCATTAGACTAAACCAACTTTCTCATTGCTTCAATTGCATAATCAGGGTGGGAATCTCTGTTTTCAGCCTTCAGGGTGATTGTTTCCACCCAGCTTTGGTGTTGTCCAGGGGCATCATGTGGGGCAGGGTGGGGGGAGGGTGGAGCAGAGATATTTTTCGCACAGGGCCTCAATACAGAGTCTGAGTTGGACTGAGCTGTACTGGTGAATTTAAGTTTCTTAGAATGGAAGATGTAGAGAGCCTCTTCATCTTCCCTACCTGCTTTCAGGTTGAACCTCTTATCTAATGGGCTAGTCTCTGAGAGGAATCTGGTGGCCAGAGACTAGGGTCTGACAGTGTCTGGACCTTGGTTCTTATTGTCTGTTGAATGAACAAACAAATGAATCACAGATATGAGTGTTGGTGTGAATTTAACGTTATCATGTGTACTCTGCATGACAGAATCCAATGGGCAGCCTTCAGGCTCCTTTTTTTACTGTCTCCCATCCCATCACCTACAGTTCTCAAGTACTGTCCTTCTTCCCCATCAAAACCTGTTCTCCAAACTAATGGTTACCAAGGGTGGCGGGGAGATGTGGGACGAATTGGGAGATGAGGATTGACATATATACACTACTATGTATAAAATAGATAACTAATGAGAACCTATTGTTTAGCACAGGGAACCCTACTCAGTGATCTTTGGTGACCTAAATGGGAAGGAAATCTAAAAAAGAGTAGATATATGTGTACATATAACTGATTCACTTTGCTGTACCACAGAAACCAACACAACACTGTAAAGCAACTATACTCCAATAAAAGTTAAAAAAAAAAAAAAAGCACCCTGTTCTCAGGAACATTGTTAAAGTAATTATGGAAAAGAAAAGAACCTTGTAAATTAACTTGCCAAGGGGTAAATAGTCAATAAACTACCTTGTCTTGCCTTTCTAGAACAGGACAAAATCCTATTTGGTTTAAGCCTTGCTGGGCAGACGCACCAAGAAGCAACTATCTTTACACTACTAAGACAAAACAATTTGTTCAGTGATCAATAGTGGAGTTTTTCAAACTGAGGCCTATGGACTCTATATCAGATTCACCCAGTACGCTTGGGAAAAAAAAAAAGATCCCCAGGCCCCACTCATATTCCAATGAATAAATGTTTCTAGGAGTGAGGCCTAGGAATCAAATTTTTAATGAGCTCTGACCCATAGGTGATTCTTACGTACACTACAGTTTAAGAACCACTGCTTCACGGCATACAACTTTGAATCTCAGCTGAATATTTCTCCAAGTAAAGACAATCAAAGCTTCTAAACAAATAAACAAAATTTAAAAAGCGGAACAAAAAACCAAAGTTAGTGTTGTCCATGAGACTTACCATAATCCATCTCTCATCACCAAAGCAAATGGCCTTCTATCTTCTATTTGAGTCTGAAAAACAGTCATGCTCTTCACTTTTCATAACCTAGTGACAACTTTGCCACTTGAATGCTGGCAATCTATGGCATATGAGCCTTGCCACAATCAATATTACATTATTTACCTGTATGCTGTCAACTCTCAAATTTTTATCTGTAGCCCAAGTTGTTCTCCTTTATTTCAGACTTGTAAATTCACTTGTCTAGTCAATAATTTCACATTGGAGGTACAATGGACATCTTAAATTCAACTTTCCCAAAGTGAATCTTTTAATGTTTCCTCAAACCAGCTTTTCTTGAAGCCCTCCTCATTTCAATCATATTGCATGAGCCAAAAACCTTTGAGCCATAGAGTCATTCTTGACTTCTGTTTTCACCCATTTAAGGAAATCATATTGTCTTTACCTTCAAAGAGAATCTGACCTCTTTTCTGCTATGGCTCTTGTTTGTGGACCAAGATTATTTCAATAGCTTCATAACTAGTTACTCTGCTTCTACTTTTGAAGTCAGACATACTTTTTCAAAATCCCAGTTTTGCTGTTTATCACTTATTTGGGTCTTGGACAAATTACTTGCCCTCTCTGAGACTCAGTTTTTTGTTTGTTTTGTTTACCCAATGTCTGATGCATAGTTGGAGCTTAATATTTGTTGAATCCAGGAATAAAATAAACTAAGTTTAAAATACCAATTAATATATGAAAGGTTTCTGATACATAGTGATACTAAAATGGTGGCTGCCATTGATTTCATTTTTATTAAAGAGTTGGATTTATTCCTAAGTTTTTAAACTGCCACTTCTCAAGTTGACTTGTTAATTTAACATCTATCTTATTCTCTTTCCTCCCCAAGAAAAGGTAAGCCCCAAGATAAAAGCACTTTATTTATTCAATGCTGCATCACCAGCACCTAAAATAGTGCTTGGAATTGAAAGAACGCAACAAATATTGAAATGAATGAACAAAAAAGATGGGATGCTGGTTCTTGGTTAGAATGACCAGCAAGATATGAGATACATATGTTGCAAACAACCTCTCAAAATAGTCTAATGTCCATTCCTCTAGGTTTTTAAAAACTCTAAGTAAAACAATGCATGGAAAATTCTAAGTATTTATGTATATAACAAGTGCTGCATAAAACTGGCTACCACAGTAAGAAAGAGAAGCAAAATGACATGTGACTGACTGGTCATCTCTGCTTGGTCCACAATATGCAAAGAACCTGGTTTATGCGGCTTGTGTAGCTCCCATGCCCCGAGGGATGCTTGGTGCCCAGATGGCAGTCATGGGCGATTACCTCCATGATTACCATGCTAACTGGAGAGCAAGGGCTGTGACTGCTGTGTCCCCAGCTCTATTGCTAGCCTGGCACGTAATCAACGAACACAGATTGCTTGTTGAGTAAGTGCTTGCTGATGTGTCTTGTTATTAAGCAATTAGAGGGTCTGATGCCACCATACCTCCTCAGGTGTGTCCCCTTAGCTTCCTAAGAATCTAGGGGTAGGGGATTAAGAGGTACAAACTATTATCTATAAAATAATCTACAAGGATGTATTGTATAGCACAGGGAACATAGCCAATATTTTATAATAACTATACATGGAGCATAACTTTTAAAAATTGTGAATCACTGTGCTATATACCTATAACTTATTTCATATTGTACATCAACTATACTTCAATAAAAAATTAAAAAAAAAACTGGCTACCACATACCACCATCATCATCATGAAAGTCATTTCATTATCCTTGTTTTCCTAGGAAGCAGTATTCTAGAGCACATTAGCTTGCTTTACTATAGTAAAGCTTTCACCAAATTTTAAGGTAAGCTTGTGCCTTTGGCCTTTATTAAATATATTTATTAGAAACAGCCATGTGTATCTTCTCAAAAAATGGCTCTTAGAACCATGTTTTTTATGTTACGTATCATCCTTTGTGGCAAACACGTTCAGGAAAACTGATCTCTCATGAACTTGAAGCCATATCTCTATGGGAATTTTTTCCCACATATTTCTATTGAGCAATAAAGAGTTCAGTAATATGTGAGATTTTAGAATCCACACATTTTTCCTCTGCAAAGGCATTATAAATCTCTAGAACCTTGATTTGTTATTAACTACTTCACACGAATATTTTTGGAAACATGAACTGTGGTTTCTGGGCACAGACATTGACAGATGCCACCTTAAGTGGTGAGTTGCTTCCTCAACAAGGCTTTTCAGAGTGGTTATTTCAGAGTGGTGAAATTACCATGTCTGAAGTCCAGGATCCAGGTTTTTAGGTCTAGAAACTGAATTTTAACAAAGTCTTAGAGTTTATACATCTCTCAGGGACTGCATAACCAAACTCTTAAGAGAGTAAGATTTAAACTAAGGTAGAAGTTTATTGGTCAGCACGTTCTCTTCCTGAAGGAAGCATTGTATGGTAATTCAAATTATAACCAGAAGGTTATTGGCAGGCATGGAATCCAAGTCAGGGTGGTTAGGTAGGGGATTCAAATGAATAATGGCCTAAGATACAAAATGCCTCTTTTACTTATTGAACAAATATTTCCTGAGGCCAAGTATATCTCAGAAATTATACCAGAGGGGAAACTAAATGAAAAGATATAATGCCTGTCCTCAAGCAGTTTAGAATTTAGCTGAGAAACATGTATGTAAACAAATGATCAGAGGACTGTATATATGATAATTAATGTGAGTAAATTAGTCCATGGAAGAGATGAAGGAGAACCTGAACAAGGACAATGGCATTGGTGATGAGACTGAGAGAAAAATTTATGACATAGACTCACCAGACTGTAGTGATTGTGGTAGGTACCACCAGAGTTTCTGCCAAAGTCATAATGGTTTCCTTATCAGACTTCCTTAACCACAGGGGTGGGTTTCAGCAGCCTCATTTTCACCATGTGAGCCCATTCTCTTAGCCAGTGTTGACTTGTCTGGAATTAACTGCCCTGGCATGATCTCTTGACTGGAGAAGATAAAAATTTGACAGCTATGTGATAGCCCATCTTGCTCCTATAGAGTGGACTGAGCAGCAGAGAGACCCAATCTGGCTGAGACAGAAGAATGAAAGGGGTACGCAGAGCGAAGCAGAAATGAAAAATGGAAAGAAACTCCACTGAACTGCTCTTGACCCATAAGGCCCAGCTATGTTCTTACCCCTGGATTCTGTAAGAATCACTGCAGCTCTATGACAAATTCCCTTTTACTTTTCCCCACTCAGCTACCTTAAGTTTTCTTCTCCTAATTGAAATCAGAGTCTTAACTAGTAAAGCGATCAATTTAAGGTGAGGGATAAAGAAGAAGGAAGGACCTTGCTCGACAAAGTGAGGAAGATGGTGATGCTTTCATGGTAGGGGATATGGAAGGAGGAACTAGAGAAAGTTTGGGATGGATGAGATAATGAGTTCAGTTTTATAAATGTATGATTTGAGATGTCTGTAGAATATCCCAGTGGGCATTACTAGTATATAGCTGGAACTCAGGAAGAGTCACATGAGATGGGATTAATATTTGAAAGTCAACAGCCTTTAGAGTAAAGTCGATGATGTGGATAAAATAACTATAGAGAGGGTTTAGAGAGGGAGCAAACGACTGAGACCCGGTGAGCACCAACAGTTGAAGACAGGCATAGCAAAGGAATCCTATAGAGTAACAGCCAGAGACAAAGGAGGTCAACTGGAAGAGAAGCAGGCCTAAAAGACTGAGAATGAGGGTGTGGTCAGTGATGTTAGAGGCTGCAAGAAGTCAAATACTACGAGGATTGATAATTGCTCATTAGACTCCACTGGTAAGTAGTTGCTGGTGTCATCAGCAAGGTCATTTTCAATGGCGTAATGGGAGAAGAATCCAGATTTCAAGGACTGAAGAACAAATGGGAAGAACAGCGCCAGATGAGGAGTTAATGGAACCTGAAACAATATACTACTTTTTGTAGAAACTTGTTTGTGAAGAAAAAAGAGCTGTGGAATGGTAGAGGGTGGGTAATCTCAGGGCAAAGGGAAAGAAAGAGGCATCTATCTGGTAAGCAGACTACATGTTAATGTTGGTCAGTCAGGGTACCCTCTTCCCAGCAGAAGCAAGCCTTGTGCAATAAAATGAGCTGGGCAAATCCAATGCCCTTTCGTAGGAATTTGATCTAGAACATACAAGGAAAAAGTACCATTTAGCAGTGGAGAAGTTAAATGATGCCATGGAACTGTTGACAGGAAGAATAGAGCTAATGTAAAAGGAAAAGCAGGTGCTGCCATGAACAGGAGGGAGGGAGAGAGGGAGGGAGGGAGAGACCATGGAACTTGTTGGAAAGAAAAAGCTGAAAACAGTCAATGCCCAGAGATGCTTCAGTTTCTGATATAATTTCAGTTCCTGTTCTAGGCCTTGTAAATCATTTTAACAAACCATTTTTTCTCCTTGAGTTAGTGTAAGTGGATCTGTTTCCTTTCAACAAAGTAAGGTCCATCAACTAAGTTGTCTTTTCAAGATGTTTTTAAAAACATCTGTTATTTTCTAGACTGTATCATCACAGGGGAGGCAAATGAGTTCTGTGGTTCAGAGATGGGTTTAGATTTAGATGGACCTGAATTTAAATCCTCACTCTGCTACTTACACTTTGTGTGAGCTTGAGCACTTTGCGTAACTTCTCTGGGTCCAGGTGTTCTCATCTGTAAAGAAATAATAATTATTTCTACTGCATAGTATAATTTAAGGATTAAAATAAAAGAATGCACACACACACAAAACTCACCTCAGTGTCTGGCAATAGAAAGTTAAATAGATGCCAATTATTTTTGTGTTATTACCAGTTTATAATTAGTTTTGTTAGGCAGCCTTTCTCTATCTTAAGTATCTCTTTTAGTTTCAGTGAGTTCCTTCTAGCAACTAAGTACATATTCAGCTTCTTCAGACTTTATATATTTGCATATTGATATGTGAATGCTGCTTGGAATAATGAATATTGAAAAGCTTTAATCTCTGTGGCTTATTCTTGCTAGCTGCCTTGTCTTAGATCTTCTCTAGAAACATAGTTAAATGGAGAATACACTTTATTTAAATTGCAAACATAATAGTGATTTTATCGTATATAAAGATCTAATTATTCATTCACTAATTCATTCATTTATTCCACAAATATATGTCAAGGTTTTTCTAGGTACAAAGTGCAGTTAGGTGCTATAGACAATGTGAAACTTTGTAAGACATTGTGATTTAAGAAGCTATATCTAGTAAGAGAGATAGATGGATTCACAGAATTATAGAGCTAAAAGGTACCTCATACAAAGATAATCAATCCCCAATCTGTCATTTACAAATGGGGAAGCTGAGACACAGTGAGGTTAAGAAGTAATTCAGGAATTCAAATCTGGATTGTCCGAATCCCAGCCCAGTTCTTTTTTCAATTAGATCATCCAATACAATAACGAACGAAGCAAGTGCTATGATAAGCATAGGGCTATAATAAAGGATAACACATTCTAGCCAAATGAGAGAAGGGGGAAGAATTTTAATTCATGTGTGATGAAAGAGTAGGAGGCAGGCCTACAGGCAGAGGGTGAAGTGTGAGCAAAGGCACAGGGTGTGGAAGACAGTGTGTGTGGTCCCCTGCTTGGTGAAGGTGATAGGTGGAGATAAGAGATGGGAGCTGACACTGAACAAAAAGGAAACCACATCCCAAGCAGCTGTAGTGCTATTTCAAGGAATCTCTGCTTTACTATTTAGGGGCTTCTTGTTTTTTTATTTTAGAAATTTATGGCTTGATGGGACCTTTTTCAGAGAAGGTAGCTAAGGTAGTTCAGGTAGCATGGTGAAAGGTGGGTGGGAGGGGCAGAGCAAGACCACCTAAAAGGCTAATGAGATAGCCCCAGTGAGGTGTGATCTATAGTGGCAGAAGCAACAGAGAGGAGAGGAGCTCAGACAGAAAAGCAATAGTAAGAAAACATGGATCTTGAAGAAGAAGACATGGTTATAAGAACAATGATTTTAGTTATGACTGAAACAACCATCTCAGTATTTTAGATACTCCGTTTTAGCAACAAATGGATAGAATTATTTTCACTAAAATAATCAGATGCACTTTGAAATTTTGGTAGTTTAAATAACATAACAAAATGTTTCGTCAAGCCTTCCTGCTAAAACCTGGAATCAGACAAGGATGTCCATTCGCACCACTTCTATTCAGCATAGCATTGGTAGTCCTAGCTAGCAATCAGGCAAGAAAAAGAAATAAAAGTCATCAAGATTGGAAGGGAAGAGGTAAAATGGTGATTATATGCAGATGACATGATACCGTATACAGAAAACCCTAAAGACTCCTCACAAAAACTACTAGTACTGATAAACGAATTCAGCAAGGTAGCAGGATACAAGATTAACATACAGAAATCTGTTGCATTTCTTTACACTAACAATAAAAATATCAGAAAGGGAAAGTAAAAAAACAATTTCTTGTAAAATCACATTTAAAAATATCTAGGAATAATCCTGACCAAGGAGGTGAAAGAATTATATGCTGGGAACTATAAAACATGAAAAAAGGAAACTGAAGATGATTCAAAGTAATGTAAAGATATCCCATGCTCTTGGATTGGAAGAATGATGCCATTCTGACCGGTGTGAGGTTGTACCTCATTGTAGTTTTGATTTGCATTTCTCTAATAATTAGTGATGTTAAGCATCTTTTCATGTGCCGGTTGGCCATCTCTATGTCTTTTTGAAGAAATGTCTATTTAAGTCTTCTGCCCGTTTTTTGATTGGGTTGTTTGGGTTTGTTTGTTATTAAGTTGTATAAGCTGTTTGTGTAGTTTTGAAATTAAGCCCTTGTTGGTCACATAATTTGCAAATGTTTTCTCCCAGTCCGTAGGTTGTCTTTTCATTTTGTTTATGGTTTCCTTTGCTATGAAAAAGCTTATAAGTTTGATTAGGTCCCATTTGTTTACTTTTGCTTTTATTTCTATTGCCTTGGGAGACTGCCCTAAGAAAACATTGGTATGATTTATGTCAGAGAATGTTTTGCCTATGTTCTCTTCTAGGGGTTTTATGGTGTTGTGTCTTTTATTTACGTTTTTAAGCCAGTTTGAGTTTATTTTTGTGTATGGTGTGAGGGAGTGTTGTAATTTCATTGATTTACATGTGGCTGTCCAGTTTTCCCAATACCAATTGAAGAGATTGTCTTTTCTCCATTGTATATTCTTGCCTTCTTTAATGAATATTAATTGACTGTAGGTGTGTGGATTTATTCCTAGGCTGTCTATTCTGTTCCATTGATCCATATGTCTGTTTTTGTGCCAATACCACACTGTTTTGAGTACTGTAGGTTTGTAGTATTGTCTGAAGTCTGGGAGGGTTATGCTTCCAGCTTTGTTCTTTTTCCTCAGGATTACTTTGGCAATTCTTTTACAGTTCCCTAAAATTTATTAATTGCATAAATTTTATGGTTCTGTATAAATTTTAGGAATATTTCTTCTAGTTCTCTGAAAAATGTCATGGGTAATTTGACAGAGATTGCATTAAATCTGTAGATTGCTTTGGGTAGTATGGCCATTTTAACAATATTAATTCTTCCAATCCAAGAGCATGGGATATCTTTACATTTCTTTGAATCATCTTCAGTTTCCTTTTTTCATGTTTTATAGTTCCCAGCATATAATTCTTTCACCTCCTTGGTCAGGATTATTCCTAGATATTTTTTAATGTGATTTTAAAAGAAATTGGTTTTTTACTTTCCCTTTCTGATATTTTTATTGCTAGTGTAAAGAAATGCAACAGATTTCTGTATGTTAATCTTGTATCCTGCTACCTTGCTGAATTCATTTATCAGTACTAGTAGTTTTTGTGAAGAGTCTTTAGGGCTTTCTGTATACAGTATCATGTCATCTGCATATAATCACCATATAGTTCACCAAAATCAACTATATTTCAATAAAAATTTTACAAAAGTATTTCTTCAAAATCATTTAACAAGCCTGACACCTGGCCAGAGCACCAAGACCCTGTGAGCAACACGGCAGAATTTACTGGGTACAGTGAAAGCAGTGCTCAGAGGGAAATGGGCAGTTGTAAACACCTTGGATGAGCTCAACCATAGGCTGGTCACAGCTGAGGAAAGAGTCAATGAGCTTGAATACAGGTCAGAATTTCCCAAACTGTAGAGGACCAGTGGTAACAACTATCCAAAAACCAGCAGACTACTCCCGGACACCAGCAAGCATTTATTTATTCCTTTACCGCGGGGTCACCTGCAGGCATAGCAAAGATCAATAAAACTAAAAGCTGGTTCTTTGACAAGATAAACAAAATTGATAAACCATTAACCAGACTCATCAAGAAAAAAAGGGAGAAGATTCAAATCAACAGAATTAGAAATGAAAAAGGAAAAGTAACAACTGACACTCCAGAAATACAAAGGATCATGAGAGACTACTACAAGCAACTATATGCCAATAAAATGGACAACCTGGAAGAAATGGACAAATT
Organism: Leucopleurus acutus; assembly: GCF_964270905.1. NCBI lineage: Eukaryota > Metazoa > Chordata > Mammalia > Artiodactyla > Delphinidae > Leucopleurus > Leucopleurus acutus. The sequence goes on from NC_139143.1 coordinate 64,327,554, forward strand.
CTTAGAAAAGCACAGCCTCCCGAGACTAAACGAGGAAGAAATAGAAAATATAAACAGATCAATCACAAGCACTGAATTTGAAAGTGTGATTAAAAATCTTCCAACAAAGAAAAGCCCAGGACCAGATGGCTTCACAGGCGAATTCTAGCAAACATTTAGAGAAGAGCTATCACCTATCCTTCTCAAACTCTTCCAAAATATAGCACAGGCAGGAACACTCCCAAACTCATTCTTCAAGGCCACCATCACCCTGATACCAAAACCAGACAAAGGTGTCACAAAAAAAGAAAACTACAGGCCAATATCACTGATGAACATAGAAGCAAAAATCCTCAGCAAAAGACTAGCAAACAGAATCCAACAGCACATTAAAAGGATCATACACCATGATCAAGTGGGGTTTATCCAAGGAATGCAAGGATTCTTCAGTATACGCCAATCAATTGATGTGATAGACCATATTAACAAATTGAAGGATAAAAACCATATGATCATCTCAATAGGTGCAGAAAAAGCTTTCGACAAAATTCAACACCCACTTATAATAAAAACCCTGCAGAAAGTAGGCAGAGAGGGAACTTACCTCAACATAACAAAGGCCATATATGACAAACCCACAGCCAACATCATTCTCAATGGTGAAAAACTGAAACCATTTCCACTAAGATCAGGAACAAGACAAGGTTGTGCACACTCACCACTATTATTAAACATAGTTTTGGAAGTTTTAGCCAGAGCAATCAGAGAAGAAAACGAAATAAAAGGAATCCAAATCAGAAAAGAATACGTAAAACCATCATTGTTTGCAGATGACATGATACTATACACAGAGAATCCTAAAGATGCTACCAGAAAACTATTAGAGCTAAGCAATGAATTTTGTAAAGTAGCAGGATACAAAATTAATGCACAGAAATTTCTTGCATTCCTATACACTAATGATGAAAAATATGAAAGAGAAATTAAGGAAACACTCCCATTTACCACTGCAACAAAAAGAATAAAATACCTAGGAATAAACCTACCTAAGGCAACAAAAGACCTGTATGCAGAAAACTGTAAGACACTGATGAAGGAAATTAAAGATGATACCAACAGATGGAGAGATATACTATGTTCTTGGATTGGAAGAATCAACATTGTGAAAATGACTATACTACCCAAAGCAATCTACAGATTCAATGCAATCCCTATCAAACTACCAATGGCATTTTTCACAGAGCTAGAATAAAAATGTCGCAATTTGTATGGAAACACAAAAGACCCTGAATAGCCAAAGCAATCTTGAGAAAGAAAAATGGAGCTGGAGGAATCAGGCTCCCTGACTTCAGACTATACTACAAAACTACAGTAATCAAGATAGTATGGTACTGGCACAAAAACAGAAATATAGATCAATGGAACAAGATAGGAAGTCCAGAGATAAACCCATGCACATATGGTCACCTTATCTTTCACAAAGGAGGCAAGAATATACGATGGAGAAAAGACAACCTCTTCAATAAGTGGTGCTGGGAAAACTGGACAGCTACATGTAAAAGAATGAAATTAGAACACTCCCTAACACCATACACACACGTAAACTCAAAATGGATTAAATACCTAAATGCAAGGCCAGACACTGTAAAACTCTTACAGGAAAACAGAGGCAGAACACTCTATGACATAAATCATAGCAATATCCCTTTCGATCCACCTCCTAGAGAAATGGAGATAAAAACAAAAATAAACAAATGGGACGTAATGAAACTTAAAAGCTTTTGCACAGCAAAGTTAACCATAAAGAAGATGAAAAGACAGCCCTCAGAATGGGAGAAAATATTTGCAAATGAAGTAACTGACAAAGGATTTCTCTCCAAAATATACAAGTAGCCCATGTAGCTCAATATCATAAAAACAAACAACCCAATCCAAAAATGGGCAGAAGACCTAAATCGACATTTTTCCAAAGAAGATACACAGATTGCCAACAAACACATGAAAGAATGCTCAACATCACTAATCACTAGAGAAATGCAAATCAAAACTACAATGAGGTATCACCTCACACCAGTCAGAATGGTCATCATCAAAAAATCTACAAGCAATAAATTCTGGAGAGGGTGTGGAGAAAAGGGAACCCTCTTGCACTGTTGGTTGGAATGTAAATTGATACAGCCACTATGGAGAACAGTATGTAGGTTCCTTAAAAAACTATAAATAGAACTACCATATGACCCAGCAATCCCACTACTTGGCATATACCCTGAGAAAACCATAATTCAAAAAGAGTCATGTAGTGGTATGGACTTACACATACTACCAATAGTAAAATCGACAGCTAGTGGGAAGCAGCCACATAGCACAGGGAGATCAGCTCAGTGCTTTGTGACCACCTAGAGGCATGGGAATAGGGAGGGTGGGAGGGAGACATAAGAGGGAGGAGATATGGGTATATATGTAGTATAGCTGATCATTTTGTTATAAAGCAGAAACTAAGAAACCATTGTGAAGCCATTTTACTCTAATAAAGTTGTTTAAAAAAAAAAAAAGTCATGTACCACAATGTTCATTGCAGCAATATTTACAATATCCAGGACATGGAAGCAATGTAAGTGTCCATCAACAGACGAATGGATAAAGAAGATGTGGCACATATATACAATGTGCCAATTGAATATTACTCAGCCATAAAAAGAAATGAAATTGAGTTATTTGTAGTGAGGTGAATGGACCTAGAGTCTGTTATACAGAATGAAGTAAGTCAGAAAGAGAAAAACAAATGCCGTATGCTAACAAATATATATGGAATCTAAAAAAAAAAAAAAAAAAAAAAGATTCTGAAGAACCTAGAGGTAGGACAGGAATAAAGATGCAGATGTAGGGACTTCCCTGGTGGCGCAGTGGTTGGGAGTCCGCCTGCCGATGCAGGGGACGCGGGTTCGTGCCCTGGTCCGGGAGGATCCCCTGTGCCGCTGAGCGGCTGGGCCCATCGGCCATGGCCGGTGGGCCTGCGCGTCTGGAACCTGTGCTCCGCGTCGGGAGAGGCCACAGCGGTTAAGAGGCCCGCGTATCGCAAAGAAAAAAAAAGATGCAGATGTAGAGAATGGCCTGAGGACACAGGGAGGGGGAAGGGTAAGCTGGGACGAAGTGAGAGAATGGCTTTGACATATATACACTACGAAATGTAAAATAGGTGGGTAGAGGGAAGCAGCCACCTAGCACAGGGAAATCAGATCGGTGCTTTGTGACCACCTAGAGGGGTGGGATATGGAGGGTAGGAGGTAGACGCAAGAGCGAGGGGATATGGCGATATACGTATAGCTGATTGACTTTGTTGTACAGCAGAAACTAACACAATATTCTAAAGCTATTATGCTCTAATAAAGATGTTAAACCAAAAAAAAAGCAGATATGGGAAAAAAAAGATCCACTCTCTAAGAAACTTTCAAATGTGCAATACAATATTATTAACTATAGTCACCATGCTTTATATTACTACTTCCTTAATCTGCAATGAGTTCATGACATCTTTAAGTCCTCCCTCTTTACCCAACCTTTCCCCTCTGCCTTCAAAGATATTTAAAAATTTCTACCTTGAAAAAACTTCCTTTGACCCTGCTACCAAGGCTAGCAATAGAGGAACTGAACTTTTTCAAACCATAGTCTACATGTACTTTGCCTCTATTTCCTTGTATTTCAATCATACATGGAGCTTGTGTTACACCTCTAACATCAAACTGAAAGTTAACGTCATCCATGATGTCTCAAATGACCTACTGTCAGTTCTCTTATTCTTTAGCTCCTTTATAGGATTAGTGTGATTGACTATATTCCTAAAACTCTCCCTGGCCTTTGACCTTCAAAATATCTTACTATCCTAGATTTTCCATGCTGCCCTCGTTTTTGTCTTGTCATTTCTCTTAAAATAAATTACAAGGTCCGATATGAGATTGGTTCTTTGTCTAACTCCCTAGCCTCATCTCTTTTCCACCTTGCATTTTATACTCATCATGCCAAATCTTTTTGGTTTTTTTTTTTGGTTTCTTGATAAGTTCTATTTGTCTTTGCTCGACTCTGTTCCTTGGGACATGATGTTCTATCCCACAGGAGTACTCAACCCACTTCCCCTTCATCTAGCTAACTCCTTACTCATCCCTTATACATCAGCTAAAACGTAAGTTCCTTAAGGAGGCCTTCTCCAAACTTTCAAGTAGGGCTCTCTGCTCTTTAATCTCAAAGATCCATGTCACAACATTTATATTATTTTATTGTTATTATCTCAACTGTCAGTCACTTCCATTAAGCTATAGGATTTGTAAAGATTTGGTCTATTGCTATATACTCCCAGTGCTTGGCACATGTGATTATTCACTAGTAGCTGTTGAATGAATAGATGAATAAACGGATGAGTGGATATTCTCCATCATCTCTACTGATTCCTCTTCTTCTTTTTCTCCTCTCATGTATAAAAATTGAGATAGTTATGTCTCCTATAACTATTTCACAATATTGTGAGGATTAAATGAGGTAAGGTATATAAAATAACATTTATAAATTACAAAGAGATATGCTAGGATGTCACTTGCTATTATTACTGTTCCCTTATTAACAAGGCAGTCTATCATCTGTGGTGAAGAATGCCTTCAGAAATATTTATATTAGGACAGATGTTGTTTAAGGGTACAAACCTGCAACAAGTAGTGAATAAGCCTTAGATGTCTAATGCACAGTATAGTGAATATAGACAATATTGTATTATAATCATCAAACTCACTAAGAGACTAGAACTTAATTATTCCAATCACCAAAAAGAAAGGATAAATATGTAACATGATAGAGGTGTTAACTGTTGCTACAATGCTAATCATATTACAGTATATAAATGTATCAAATTGCAATGTTATATGTAAAGTATATTTCAATAAAAAATATTTGTATTGGAATTCTCAGGGAGTTCTGAGATTGGACAAATTTGTGTTATTTTGATTAGCCAAAGATTCAAGAAGATTTGATTGACAGTTATGAAATCACTGACATCCTTGTGGAGGGTTCTCAGGATAATTTAAGATTTGCACTCTGCATTCTTAATTCCGGTCATAGAAAAATTTTAACAAAATAATTCCTACCTAAAGTTATCCTACCCTGAAAGTAAATCCCTATTAAACAATGTCATTCCTTGTACAATAGGATCATCTTTCTGAATTTTGTTTTTGATTCCAGAAAGTCATCCAAGTTCTTTATTAATTAGTTTATCATGGAAACACAGGGAGACGGTTTTGAGAAGTTACCAAATAGGAAAGGGTTTTTATTTCCTTGCATTCACCTACTGTTTGGGGGCAACTCTTGTAGTGCTTTTAGATCTTCTCTGACAGTAGAGTAGCAATGAATACTATTTTTCAGAGATTATTATGGGGAAAGCCTAAATCCAAGAAGGAAGTAATTTGCCTAACGTTCTCCAGCCAGTGCAGTCTCAGAATTAGAAACAGATATAAGATAACAATTTCTTGATACTCACTTCAAGAAGTTCATCACGAAGCTGTTTTCATGGGTTACATTGATCACAACGCATTGCAAAATACTATCCAAGTATTGGTATTGAACTTTGATCTGATCACATAACATTTAAGGAACGAATATTCTTTAATAACCTAAATGCAAAAAGAACTTGAAAAAGAATAGATACATGTACATGTAAAAAATAATCAACTATATGAAGCCCTAGAAATTTCCTTGTTATACAGTGGTCTGGTTTGTACTAGTGTTTTACTGAAAAGGAAGCAGCAAAGAAAGAGGAAACAAATGCAAGCCACTGTCATGTTGTCATGGAGTGTGTCTGGGCTCATTTGAACTCGGGCAAGTCAGCAGCCCTGGCCCTCATGCACTGCTTCCTGCATGGCACACAGGATGTTCAGCATCCATCCACATGTGGCCATGGATGAAACAGCCATATTGACTTTCCTGAGGTGGGGTAAGAGTCTCTGTTTCAGGGTGGAGGCTCCAAATTCAGGGTACAGAGAGAATGTGTCCAGAAGTCCAGGTGACCGACATACCCTCTGGAGCTAGACAAGAAGAACAACTAATAATAACTAATATCTACTGAACACTGAGTGTACCAGTAGCTCTTTTATGTACTTATGTGGATCGTCTCATTTAATCTTCCTAACAAATCCATGCCAAATAAAGAAACTGAGATGTGGAAACGATAAGATACTTGCTCAAGTTCACAGAAGAAATAAGTAGCAAAGGCAGGCTGCAAGCTCAGGTAGTTGACTTTGAGGCTGAACGCTCCATCATTCTGCTGTATTAGCTCACTCATCAATGCAGATCATAAGCCTTGGTTAAGGCACGGAATTCTTTCATGATACCATGTTAGTGGGAAGAGAGTTATTGCCTAGACTGAGGGTAACCATTATGATGCCTGGTAATTGAAATAAAAATCACAAATGAAGGTTTCATTTAATCAAGTATTTTGAGTACCACATAACCAACCTCTGGGAGAAACTGAAAAAGAATGAGAACTGGGCTTGGCCTGAAGGAGCTTGCAATCAGAAGGTGCTACAAGTGACATCAAAGAGGCAGAAATATCTTTTGGAAACCTGTCATTGAGAAGCATGGAAATGGAGTTCCCCCATAATTTCTTTTTTTAAATAAATTTTAATAAATCTATTTATTTTACTTATTTTATTTTTGGCTGCATTGGGTCTTTGTTGCTGCGTACGGGTTTTCTCTAGTTGTGGTCAGCAGGGGCTACTCTTGTTGCCATGTCTGGGCTTCTCATGGTGGTAGCTTCTGTTGTTGCGGAGCATGGGCTCTTGGTGCGCGGGCTTCAGTAGTTATGGCATGCAGGCTCAGTAGTTGTGGCTCATGGGCTCAGTAGTTGTGGCTCGTGGGCTCTAGAGTGCAGGTTCAGTAGTTGTGGCACATGGGCTTAGTTGCTCCATGGCATGTGGGATCTTCCCGGACTAGGGCTCAAACCTGTGTCCTCTGCATTGGCAGGTGGATTCTTAACCACTGTGCCACCAGGGAAGCCCATTCCTACATGATTTCTGACTCTGAGGCTTCCCCTTATGGTGTTAACACCAGAGTTTTTGAGGAAGAACATCTGTTTTCTATTTTCTTTTTTTTTTTCTGAAGTTCTAGGACAACTTCTTAGCCTTTTGGGTCTCAATGACACAGTCATTCCATGACACAGAAGATATATTCTAGTGAGGGAAATAAAACCAGATGAGAAACCTCCCCATAACTCCCCTGTGTATAGTTTGTTTTGTCACTTTTTCTTTGGCTGCATTAGGCAAAGTGGTAATAAATTCTACTAGTTCTTTTCTCTTAGGGAATCCAGAAAACATTATGTTTGAGAAATTTTCACTTAAGATAAGGATGTGAAACAGACCTGCAGAATGAGAGACTCCATCTAAAACAATCCACCAATCATTACTTTCAAGTGCTTAGGACAAGTTCAACACAATACAAGGACCAGGTAAAAATCCCAAGAGAATTATTATATAAGCACAATCCCTGATCCTCAAGGACTTTGCAGTGTGGTTAGAGATAGAAAGTACTATATGACACTCTAGAAGACCCAGATAATAAAATGCAAAGTGGGAATTTTTATCTATAGGTGTTTACAGAAAGGAGAGGTGACTGAGAGCTGGGTAACCAGGGAAGGCTCTAAGAAGGAAGTAGAGATGAGGGTGTATGAGTGCACTGTGTGTGTGTGTGTGTGTGTGTGTGTGTGTAGTGGAAGATGCGGATATTAAAGAGGATGACTCAGGGCTCTGCTGTGGTGTGACAGCCAAAGAAGACATCTGTGTTCTCCAACTTTGGGAATTTGTTTTGCCATTGTGACTACACCATTCCACCTCTCTGCTCTTTTCTTGGCAGAATTGCCAGTTGACCTAAATATGCTGCCACTGGATGCTGTATCCTCTTAAACACTAGCTAGCCCCTCAGCTGGTGATAAAAAGACTGAGGTCCAAAGATAAATAAAGAAAAATAAGGCATATTTGAAAGTTGCTAGGAGAGTAGATCTTAAAAATTCTCATCACAAGAAAAAAATTGTAACTATGTATGGTGATGGATGTTAACTAGACTTATTGTGGTGATCATTTTTCAATATATACAGATACCAAATCATTATTTTATATACCTGAAACTAATATAATGTTATATGTCCATTATACCTCAATAAAAATTAATTTAAAAATAGATACCTTTAATATCTGTTGATCATAAAAATGACAAAAGGTGTCTTTTAAATGAGTTAATTATATACTATTTACCATGGCTTCTTTAGATGTATTTGTGATACATCCTTTATTTAGTGTACAGAGAATGTTTAGTGGGCCTCCTATAAGAGGGGCCCTTTATGAGATAAGAGCCAGCACTTTAATTTAGAAAACACAGCAGGAATGAGACTTGGGAAAATTTCAAGAAATCAAAGTCTAGGTTTCTGAAACAAAGGAAGGAAGGAAAGAAAGAAAGAAAGGAAGAAAATGAAGGAGGGGAGGGAGGAAGGAGGATGAAAGGAAGGAAGGAAGGAAGAAAAGGAAGGGAATGGCCCTGTAGGAGAAAGTCGTGCAAGCACCGCAGGATGTTTTCTCAACATTTATGCAGTAGGCCTCTAGAAGAGGCCACCGATCTATCAGCTTTATTCTGGCTACGTTTTAGGGACTTTGGGGAATTTCCCTTTAAGACAATACTGCAGTTTCTTGGCAACTTATTTGTGACACATATTTTCTTAATAAACCCATGTAGTGCCTTGTTCTTTTGCTTCTCTGGCTCCCCATCTGGTTTTAGAGTGCTCATCGTTCTCTCGTCTCTATAGAAAGTGGGTTCGCTTTTTTTTTTTTTTTTTTTGGAGCGCAGGGAGAGGCTTCAGCCTGGTGTACACAAGGACTTCTGGAAAAATTGCTAAATTCTTTATTTAGAGGGAAGGCATGGTTTTCCAGGGATAAGAACAGGGTCTCTCTCTTGAACATGGCACAGTTGTGCAGCTTGATGAATTACAGATCATGAAGAAGCAGTAATGTGATCTTCTGCACCCCTTCATCTCTCTCCTTAGCACACTTCCCTAGAACCTGGGCCCTTCACTCTATCACAAGAGACATATAAAGCCTTTCCTCGGGTAGCATCACCATCTTCTACTTTCCCAATAAATACCTGAAACTCTGTATCCTAAGCGCCACTCTCCTCTCTGGCAGAATTATCCTGTGTGATCATAAGACCTTGCTTATGGCTAGCTGCTACTTTGGAAAAGACCGGATGACTTAATGGGGCCATTCAATCTTTTTCAATTTGAAGGAAGCATTAACCTAAACTTAAAGAGTTTAATGGCATGTGTTGGGCGGAGTAAGCAGGCATGCATGGATTCACTCATTCATGAGCTGCTTTGTCCTAGAAAAAATTTCAGGACAATGTCGAAAAACTCTTTGGGGGTCTTTTCTTCTTTTCCAGTTGTTGAACACTCCATAGGCATCAGCCATTGCTGTTAAGCACTGGGGTGAAAAGATGAATGGGGCTCGTGTGGCACCATGTCTTATCCACAGAGAGATTACAGTCCAGCCAGGGAATATACATATATACCCAACTACTGACTTATATTAGGAATCAGAAGCAGGTGTGAACTTGTATTCTGATTGGTGAGGGAAAAAAGGCCTGTGTGCTTTTTCCTGAGAAGAGGGAACATGGAGAAAGAGAATTCTCTCCCTTACCTCTTTCACCAGGGAAGCATTGGAAGAGAACTAAAATTAAAGCCCAAAGGGGTGAATGCTGGTTTTACTATCTTGAAGCAGAAAAGCAATTGGTGAAAGCTTCCCTAGAAAGCAGCCTCCTTTTGGGGCCCAAGGCCAGTGTGAAAGAGGCTGTGCACTTAACACACAAGGGTGTCTGAGAGTCTGAGCCTTTGTTCCTGGTTTACACCATGCTAGGTTTGCCCACGCCTGCTTTGATGTGAACAGCTCTTCTTGATGATGCATGGTGGTGCTGGTGTGGGGAGGGGGTGAGAGAGAGGAATATGGGAAGATGGGAGCTCCATTTTCCCATACAACGCCCCTAACAACAAGAAGGAAAATGCAGTATCTAGTTCACTCCGGTTCCCCTCTTACTGCTCCGCGAACAGTACCCTCAGTTTTCTCAGTTGTCGCTTTCAAAAGAGGTCCTGAGATTCACAAGTGAACTCCAGTGCATAACGAAGGATGGCTAGAATCCAAGGAGGGCAACTTAACTTCCTAAAACGTTCTGCTCCTGTCATTTGGTCTCACCCCTCCCTTGCTCCCCTGCCCCAGTCCCCCACACCCACTCTGCACACTTTGGCCTTTGTGTTTTTAGCTCCCACTGTTTGGAACACACATCTCTTGTCATCTCTGCCTTCCTTCTCTAAACGTGCTGATCCTCCAAGACTCAGCTGAATTCCTCTTCCTTATGTCCTTCCCAGTCACATAACTATAGTCAACCTTGAACTCCCTTGCTTTGGGACTCCCATCTTAGAGGTCTTCATTATTATTTAGATATCTTTTGGCTTTTTAATCGCTTTGGATATGCTCACTTTGTCTTTCAAACTGCACAGAAAGAAACTAAGTCACAGAATTCTTTTATGTGCACAACAGAAGGTACTTAGTGCTTGTCCTGTCACTGGGCCCTAGAGATAGATGCTTGCTTGACTGACTCTGTGGTGGCCTGTAGCATCAGACAACTAGAATGGGTGGAGTAGTGGAGGCTCAAAACTGAGGGAAGATGCAAAGATAACCAGGATGACGGTCATGATGGGTAGGACTCCAGAGAATGTCCTGCTAGCTATGCGTACATATCACAACTTGCTTATGCATATCCTATTGAAGTTTGTTTCATGAGACTGCTAAGGCAAATAAGTCCCCGCTCAGAGGAATGAGCATAAATGGTCTTCAAAGTTCTCAGCCAGAGACAGGCTGGATATCAAAACATGCTGTCAGCATGTCCCTGCTTAGCCCCTTGGCTGGCCCATTCCGTCCTTTGCCTTTGGCAGCTCTGGGACCTATAATACTTTTCATGAAAGCATGAGGTCAGTATGTTTCATTCACACGGATCTTGGTGAAACTTGCAAAAGAATGGAGCATGTTTTCTATTCTTTCACAGTCTACAACACACTTGTGAACTTACTGGAAGGCTCTGGGTCCACTCAAGACAGGAAATGAGGTTAGTGTTGTTGGTGCATCATAGTGCTATTTCTGAAAATGAAACTTTCTCTGGCTCCAAGGACCAGAAACATGCGGACAGCCACCCAAGAAGCTCACATCTGGAGAAGTAAGAGCTGTTGCCATCATTTGTCTTGGATAATGTGATAAAGCTGAAGGTGTGGGCATGTGGCAAAATATTTCCCTTTAGCAAACAATAAAACCATAAGCAACAAAAGGAGGGAGAAAATGCTATAAATCCGCTCTCATTTTCCTGATCACCCACAAGGAGCACAAAGGTCAAGATACTGAAAGTTACACCCACAAGAGCCTGGCCAGGCTGAGGATTTTTTGAGAATCTGTAGCTTAGTATGGGGCTTTCTATCATAGGACCTGCAAGCAGTTTCATTCAGCTGGACAAGAGAAAATAATCAGGTCCCAGGCAAAAAGTTCCAAGAAAAAGTCCCTTTCCTTTTGATGACAATATTAATAATGATAATGATAAAAACAATAGGAACTAATTGAGCAACTACTATGTGCTAGTAATCTGGTCTTGGTGCTTTACCCATTCTAGTTCATTTAATCTTCATGAAAGGTCCCTAAGGTAGTCACTAGCATTATCTCCATTCTACAGATAAGTAAACTGAGGTACAGAGTGGGCAAAGGACTTGTCTAAGATTCATGGAGTGAATTAAGGAGGTAGACTCCAGTTTACAGATTCTGCTCAAATAAGTGAAATATAAAGATAGTTCTTGAGCTTCTAGAGGATGGAGTTTAAGCCTTCTTTATCCATGGGACCTTGTGCAGTACTTGGGCTAAAGCAGAAGTTTAATAAATATGTATCCTACAGCTGGCTAGATCAATAAGTCATTGGTAGAAAGGTCAGGGGCCTCATCCCTTCATCTGTTCTCACTGCTGTGGTGATATTTGAACCCAGGGTAGTAGGGAGTTCAGGTCCCCTTGACATGAGTTCCCTAGATGGTTTTAAAGGGCAGCGAGGTCATTTCTTTCCTTCTGTATATTCCCTTTGCTAGAAAAGTCCAGAGAGAATGGCAGCTGTGCAATCAGGTCATATTATAGCCAAGTTTTCTGCTGTTGTGAAGGCCTTGGCTTCAGGTGCTTTTTCACATGAGACCCTAAGAAGGTACTCTGATGGCAAAAATTGCCTTTTTATCTGTTATTGTCCTTTTCTTCTCTCCCTTTTTGTCTCTTCTATACTTTTATCTTTTACCTTCTCTCATTTTTACCTCTCATTTTCCTTTCTCTTCACTTTCCATTCATTTTATGTTAGAGCTAGACTTATTTAAAGTGTCCTAAAAATATTGTCATGGATATATTGTCATTGATAATTAGACATGACTAGAAAGATATATACATATATATATATATATATATATATATATATATATACACACATATATCTTTTTAGCCATCATCATCATGTCTAATTCTGTGGTTGTGTGATTTACACACACAAGATCTCTAAGAAGGGTATTAAGATACATAACTATAAGCCCTAATCTAATTCAAGCAAAGTCAGCCCAAGCAAACTTAGATTGAGCCAAAGACAGCAAATCATAATTCTAAACAATCTCTTTGACTTGTAAACTGTTATTATTTGATCAGAATTAAAGCACTTAGCCTGAATGAGAGCCACGAGGTGCCTGAGGTGTCAGTCTAGACAGACACAAATATAGTAACTGGATGATTCTGGAAGACGTGTCTTTTGGGTTTCTGAGATCATCTATGACATATCCCTGTACCCCAGATATTGCCCATATTAGAAGTATAGAGCTCACAATAAAAGACTAGATGTTTTCTGTAAACTCCTGATTGCTATGCCCTCCATATAGTATAACATGCAACAAAATTCTACATGTAACCAGTATTGTATCTGAGAATACTAATTCTCCCTCTTATTTACTCTGCTTACAAAGTTTTGTCTTCCCAGCTCCTATGCTCCCTTGAAACTGCTCAGGCTCCAGTCATAGGAGAACTCCAAATAGTCAGAAAAAGGACACTGTATAGTCTTTACCTAATTGACCTAACCCAAGGTACTTGACATCATTGACTATGGCTTGATATCTGGGATACCACTCTTTCATAATTCCTCTTCCATCTCTCCAACATCTCCTTGCCAGTTCCCATAACAAGCCTACCTCTTAAATGTTGTCATTCTCCAAAGTTTAGTCCTTGGTCGTCTTCTCTTCTTACTCCTTATCGTTTCCCCGAGCAATCTCTTCCACATCAAAAGGGTCTGGTATTATCTGTACAGTGATGACATTCAGATCTGGATCTCCTGCCCAGATCTTACTCAGAAGCATTAGAACTATATAACTGCCACTGGACATCGCCATATAAATGTGCCGCAAAATCTTAAATTTAAAAGCTCCCTGGGGCTTCCCTGGTGGTGCAGTGGTTGAGAATCTGCCTGCTAATGCAGGGGACACGGGTTCAAGCCCTGGTCTGGGAAGATCCCACATGCCGCAGAGCAACTAGGCCCGTGAGCCACAACTACTGAGCCTGTGCGTCTGGAGCCTGTGCTCTGCAACAAGAGAGGCCGCGATAGTGAGAGGCCCGCGCACCGCGATGAAGAGTGGCCCCCGCTTGCCACAACTAGAGAAAGCCCTCGCACAGAAACGAAGACCCAACACAGCAAAAATAAATAAATCAATTAATTAAAAAAAAATTTCCCTGAATGAACTTACTTCCTCCCACCCCCAATATTTATTTCCTCTTTTGGTTAACCAGAAAACCAATCAACCTAAAAATCCAAGCAAGAAAGTCAACAATTATCCCTGAATCCTTCCTCCCCCTCATACCTCTTACCCAGTTGATCACCTCTTAAATCTTCCTCCAAGTTGATTCTTTCCGTTCATGCCCACTAGCATTGCCTTAGTTCAGGCCTTTCTCTTCTCTTATCTAGATTATCATACTAGTTTTATAACTGGGCTCTGTGACAATCCCTTACTCTTACTTGTTCTCTACACTGTTGCCAGCATATGCTTTCTAAAACACACATCTAGTCACTGCTCCAGTCTTTTCAAAGACTCCCTCACTGCCCAGATAATAAAGTCCAATGTCCTTTACATGGTTTCATATTAGGACTTTTTTGGCCAGAAGTGATGGAAACTCAATTTAAAGTGGTTCAAGTAGAATCCAGGTAATGAGAATGTCCAGGAATTGAACAGAAGCTTCAGGCACAGGGCTCAAATGATATCACTAGGGCTTCATCTTTCCATTTCTCTTGAGCTCTCTCACTCTGTCCCAGGATTCTACCTTCCTTGGTGTGTTTGTCTCATGTGGCATACAACTTGCAGGCAGCAGGAGATGGTAGCTGCTTACAACTCCAGGCTTGCATGATACATACAATTCAAGATTCCAAAGGAAGAAGACCCTTTAACCCAATTTTCATACATCAAATCTTAGGGAAAATTCTTATTGGTCTGGCTTGAGTCATGTGCCTTGAATTAATCATCATAACCAAGGAAGATAGAATCGTAGACTGGGTAATTTTGAGTCATTTTCTGTCTCTAGGAGGTTGCCATGAAAGATAGCCCAACCAAGATCACAAAGAGTAGGGAAGTGTGGTTCCCCAAAGAGAATCAGGGTGTTATTATCACTTGAAGGGGAAAGAGATGCTGATCAGACAAAATGACTTAAGTACACTCCCCATGACATACAAATCTCTCCATGATCTTGATCACTGTCAGTCTCTCCCATCACTAATCTTTCTTTCCATCACTGGACTACTTATAGACTCCTGAATGTGCCAGTTCGTTTCAGACCTTTCTGCCTTTGCAAGTGCTATTTTCTCTGCCTGGAATGTCTGGCAGGCTAAGTTTTATTCCTCTCTACAACTCCAGCTGAAATACCTTCTTCTCTGAGAGCCCTTTGCTGACTTCCAGCTCGTAAGGTGATTATTTCCTCTTTTGTGCCACTATTATACATATTACTTACCAACATTATTATGCTTTTTTTCACCCTATGCTGCAATTATTCATTTTTTTGTCTGTCTAGCCCAACAACCTGGGAGAGTACTACTAGATCCCTGAAACATAGAACAGATGCAGAGTAGGTGTTCAATAAATTATTGCATTGTGTTATGTGAATAAATATATGAATGGCTGAGTTTTTCAGTGGTAGAAATAACATATAAAGCGTACTATTTTTCCTGGATATCAGGAACATTCTTTGACTCATCCTTCTGCTCTTTCAACCTCCGTCTCGAAACATGCACACACAGATACATATGTGCAACAATTCCTCCAGAGGGATAAAGAGAACTACCTCCTTAGGACACACAGGGTTATCCTACTAACTGTTCCTTTATGCCCTTTCTACAGCTGGAAAAATAGCACATTGACCTTTGAAATGCTTTTTTCTTTTTGGATAGATGGAGAAGTATGAAACAAGCAGAAGGATAAAGGGTGTCTGAAGGGGAGAAGGGGAGGCCAGATGGAGAGGAAAGGATGAAGGAGAACGACAGAACCCCAAATGACAAATTTTCTGGACATTTCACGTTTGGTTACGGTTGTCCAAGTTTGTTTCCATGATGAGAAAATGGTATATGAAACTATTTGTGCCTACATCACATGACTTTGTGTGTTTACATAAGCAAGTTTAGTTTTGCTTAGTACAGCTAAATTCCTCTCAAAGGAGTGTTGTTCTCAGAAAATGCATCAGTAATATAAGACTTGGATTTGCCAAAGAGAATTTGTGTGATCTTAGATCATCAGTCACCAAACATTCTACATCTATTTAATATCTGGAAAAATGGAAATCATTAATCCTGCTTTGACTTTCATGCCCAAAGGGTTATATGAAGTCCTCAAATGAGATATGTCAGAAAGTATTTTGTAATGTGTTAAATCAATGTGTACAAGAGTGAGTCATTAATATTAGAGAATGTTTAAAATTCCTCCATAGAACGATGTTAACGTAAATGCCATATTTTGAAGTTTATTTTTGTTTTACATTAATTTTCAACAATTGGATTTTAAAGGTACAGTAATAAGATTGTGAGTACATTTATGAGACGTCTCTGCTGAGCTTATAAACTGGATGAGGATTTTTCTTAATTTGGCTGACAGCATACAATCTGTTTTACCTGAGAGAAAAAAAAAAAGAAAGGGATGGAGGAGAAAAAAAAATCTATAGCCAAATTTATTAAGGTGGATGTACTTGTTAGAAGAGCTAAATAGTTTTGATGATCTAAGATCACAATTAGCAGCAGCGTGACCTGGTCGAGAGAGGAGTCAAGGGGGCTGGTTCAAATTCCAAGTGTTTTCTGGAGTACTATGTGACTGTGGGAAAACACTTCTTAGTCTTCTATTTGGAAGTGCTGAGGAAATTGCCAGTAGAGAAAGAAAATTTAAAAATATACCATGTATCCACAAGATCAGATTCAACTGAAAAATATTACACTATTTTTATTATATCAGTGCTTTGCACAGTATCAAGGTTCACTAATTATTTGTTGAGTGTATGTGAATGAGCATTGGAGTCAGAGAGAGGAAACAAGGATAAATTCATTGCTTACTTGACCTTCAATGTGTTGTTAAGTTTAACTTTTCTCTCTGTTTTCCTTCCTATGGAGGAAGGACAATTTTTATACTGAGAATCAATGATAACATGAGATGGAAAAGTAAACACAGATAAAAGTAACACCACCTTCCTATATGTAGGCTTAATATTTTTCTAAGTTCTTTTATGTGCAACCTCTTATTGAAACTTACTGACAAGAGAGTATGGGAATTTTATAGGCACAATGTTTAAGCATACATACTTGGTTGTTTTCCCTCTTGCTAATAAAACTGATCTCTTCTACCCCATCCTCTGGCTCTCTCATGCTCAAGGAACACTATGAGCTGTTTCAAGAAATGATGCCACGTGCCATCCATAGGTCTAGCCACCTGAGACAAGCGTGGGCAACTGGCATGATTAGGTCCCTTGGGGATTACGAAACCTACCCTGACTTATTGCCTCAGCAGGGCTGGCAATGACTCTTTCTCCAGCTTCACCCCTCCCTTTCTTACTTCCGCTGTGGTGTAAATGGTATTATGTGAGGCATAGAAGTACAAAGAGGAAAGGGGTGGAGGCAAACTCAAGTAGAGAAGGTATCAGAAGACCACTTGGTAGACCTGAGCTCAAGCTAAGCACTCCCAAATTCACCTCAATATCCCTGTCAATCAGCATGTAGCCCTCATCTAGCTTCAGATTGCCACATGGGAGAGTGAACCCCAATTCACAAATGCTCATGGGAAAAAAGATTTTACTTCCTTTCACCATGTAAAGGGTACAGATTTGGGTGAGCACACACTTAACATGCTTTACCATGACCTGTTGAGATTTATCTTTAGAACTGTTGAAATCCTAACTATCTTTGGGATTCTTTCCACAACCTCAGTATCACAAAGAGGAACCTGGAAATTCTTGCAAACTGGGTCCTGGATATTACCCAAAGAAGAAATCTGGAAGACAAGCATCTTTGGAAGTAGAGCACAGCACAATCTATCCATCTTCATCATTGATGGCATTTTGCCAGATACAACTGACCAAACTCCTTTTCCTTATTTGCTCACCTTTACTCCTTACCTTCAGCCCATGGAGTGATTAATCTCAAGGGCAACAAAGAAGCAAAAATAATGATCTTATCAAGAGATAGCTTTAGAATCCCTTTCAATGGGTTTGAACAATGGAAGCAAATTCCTCCTTTAGTAAGAGTCCTCTTGGTTTATGCAAAACAATGGCTAAAAACACTAGGCACCCTCCTACCAAGGTAGAAGATACCAAATGAGAACCAATGCTGATTTGAAAAAGACAAATCTTTTCTAGTTGGAAATGTAATAAAGTCTATATCTTTCCAGAGAACACAGACTGCCCCATATTGGAAAGAAACAATGATTTGCCATTTAATTTCTAACTTATATATGTTTTTCCAGATAATAGGGAAGGAGTAATATTGCCCAACTCATTTTATGAGCCTAGTGTAGTCTTGATTCCAAAAGTAGATAAGGATGACTCAACACTTATTTATAATTAAAAGCAAAGTCTTAGAAAACTAGGAATAGCCAGGAAATCCTTAACTTGGTGATAGTTATATACCAAAAACCTAGAACAAACATTGTGGTCAGTGAAAACACCTATACATTCCTTTAAATACTGGAAATAAGACAAGTACACACTGCTACTATTTCACACAGTACTAGACATGCTGCTGAAAGTTACCTGGAAAGAAAAAGAAGTAAATTCAAGGATTGGAAGAAAAAAGATAAAACTCATGACTTGCAAGTGATATGATTATCTACCTAGAAATACCAATGGAGGTTCAGACCAACTCAGAACTATTAAGAATTCAATGTGTTTGCTGGATCCAAGATTACTGCACGATAATAAGAGCACATTCCTTTATCAGTAGTAATCAAATAGAAAATGCTATTTTTAAAAAAGATGTCTCTCTCAATCACAAGAAAAAGTTATCAGAAGTTAACATACCCAAGGTTACACAAGATTTCTAGAAGATGACCTGAACAAAGGGAGAGGCATTTTATTATCTTGGATATGAGGACTTAAATGTTACAAAGAAACCAATTCACTCCACATTTATCTATAAATTCAGTGTAAACCCAATAAAACTTTAATCTGGATCTTTGAAGAAACTAACAAAAAATTCTAACATCTCAGAAAAGAAAACTGCAGAGAGAAAACTTAACCTATCAGTTATTAAGAATACTAAAAAATCATAGTTATAAAAATAGTTTCAAGAACATGGAGCCTAGAGAGACAGACATGTATATACAGCAAAGGAAGTTCTGCAAACCAATGGACAAAGAGCAGATGGTTTAGTGGATGGTGTTAAGAAAACAGACTTGCAACATGTGGAATAATGAAACTGGATTCCTTCTTCAACAGTAAATGCAAATGGTAGATTGCAGATGGATTCAGAACCAAATGTTAAAACAAAATTTATAAAAGTACATACAAGGTAATGCAAAAGAATAACCTTGTGACCTAGAAGTGGGGGCAACTATTCTTAAACAATGCTTCCCCCTAAAATAATTCCACAAATCATTAACAAAATAATTGATGAATTTGATTATATAATAATTAGGTCTTTCTGTTCAATGAAGGACATCATAGATAAAGTTTATAGACGTTACATATTTAGAGAAGATGTTTAAATGTCTAAAACCACAAAAGACTAATATTTAAGATAAGAAACACATGAAAATCAACAAGACAGGAATTTCCAATCAAGAGATGGGCTAAAGACATGATTGGGCCATCTATAGAAGAGGAAAGGCTAACAAACATATGAAAAGCTGTCCAGACTCAGTAGTAATTAGAGAAATGCAAATTAATCAATGAGACATTACATTTGTTAAACTGGCAACAAAAAAAAAAAAAAAAGAGAAAGATGGACATTGCCAAGCGTTGATAGAGTATGGGGACATCTTTTCCAGAGAGTATAGACTGGTGCAGAGATCACTCTAACAGTCCTTGGTCCAAATAAATATCCCTGTACTTAATGACCAAGCAATCATACTTCTGGATATCAACCCAAAGACATTCTCACACAGTTTCACAAGGGAACATTTTCAAGAAAGCTCATCACAGTGTTGTTTTTGGTGGTGGAAATTTGAGGCAATCTTGGTGTCCAATCCTGGGAGAAAGATAGGTTGAAAGTGAAGAATTACCATCATGAAGGACTATGCAGTGAAAGAAATAACAGACTACATATGCCCACAGCTCCATAAACAAATGCTAAAAAAGTTATGGATGAGTTTTTAAAAAGAAAGAAAAGACAGAAACAGGAGTGGAATCTGTAAATAACCCATTTGCATCAATTTAAAATTCATGCAAATAAAATGCATATTTTGTAAGAATAATACATACAAAAAAGTTAATCATTAAATACTTTAGAACACTTTCCTATGATGTGAGGCATAGGGATGGAGAATTGGTGTGGGAAATGGAGGAAAGAATGAAAGAAATTAAGCAAGAGACTAGCATGGACCTATGACAATAATGTGCATTCTGAAGAGTATGATTAACTCAAATATATCTATTTCGGGGTTCCCTGGTGGCGCAGTGGTTGACAGACCGCCTGCCGATGCAGGGGAGACAGGTTCGTGCCCCGGTCTGGGAAGATCCCACATGCCGTGGAGTGGCTAGGCCCGTGAGCCATGACCGCTGAGCCTGCGCGTCCGGAGCCAGTGCTCTGCAACGGGAGAGGCCCGCGTACCGCAAAAAAAAGAAAAAAAATATATATATATACTTCTATACATCTCTATGTTTATCTATCTATCTATCTATCTATCTATCTATCTATCTATCTATCTATCTATCTATCTATCTATCTAGGGACATGGAAATTTCTACCACCAGGTAGGAGCACAGAATGGAATCATAGAATGTCCTTGTTGGAAGGGGCTGGTCAAGACTGAATTTTATATATTCTCCCCCTCTAGGAGGGCCTCGTTCAGACTCTAGCTTCTTAAAGGAGAGTCCATGTCAGTTCCAAAAGTAAAGAAAAAAAAGGAAGAAGGGGAAAAAAATGCAGACAATGGTGTAAAAAAAAATGCAGGTTCCTGGAGTTAGACAACCTCAGGAAAGAAAAAAATAAAAGCAAGTACAAGATTAAATGATATATTTGCCATACCCCCAAAACAACACAACTTCCAGGCAGATCAATTAGCTTGGCCCAAGTAGTCATGCTTTTTGATAATCATTGTGAAGACCAAACATAGCAAGACAGACTAAACTTCAACTGAATTAGTGAAATATTTTGTTGTCAGGCAGAAACGTCCTCAAAGTGCTGTGGTATGTTCCTGGTTCACAGTTCATGCAGAGGAAGTTTGAAAACTCCTAGCAGAATGTAATCTTATGCTTTGTTTAATGTAAATTGTACCAGTTTCCCCCTTTGGGGTACCCAAGTAAAGAAAGGTGATTTTTCAGGAGTTTAAAATCCTGGAGGAGGAAAATTATTGTTCACCTAATGAATTTTACAAGAGAACACCAGCTGCATCTGTTGTAAGTAGACAGACATCCATACTAAGCAGATGGATTGGTTTCTTCAGGGAAATGTTATAAACAGGAAAAAGCACACACCCTTCCCACACAAATTTTTAAAATTTTTCCTTTGGTATTTGTTTAATACCCTGATTAAAATTGTGGGTCACATGAAACTCTATGCCCAAACTGGAGACACTGAGTGTAAAAATATCAGAGACATTAGATGGGAGAGTAGGGCCCATTCACCATAAGGGGGCTAAGATCAGAGATCATCACAAGTGACTCCCCACTGTCAAGTGAAGCAATGAATGCTCCGAAGAAAAATTCTAGGGCTTTCATTCATTCACTCAAAATACATCAAAGAGTAACTCATTCTCTAGGCACTGTTCTCTGAACTGTGAACAAGACTAGCAAAACCCTTTATATTCTAATGGGATCAGACAGATAAGAAATGTGTAAACAAGTAATTAGTAAGATAATTTCACATTATGTTAAACACTGGGAAGAAAAAAAAGATGGAAAGTAGCAATGGGAGAAAGAGAGGAGAAAGAGTGAGGGTGAGAACATGGGAAGTTATATTTTGGGCTCCTCTCACTAGAGTGGTTAGAGGAGGTCCATCTGAGGAGTTAGGCATCTTAGGTGGAACTGAATGGTGAAAGAATGGGATGATGGATAGCGAAGAGTGTTGTAGGGAGAGGGAAATAAATAAATCAGGAAAGAGAATGGCATATATGGGCATAGAAACAAAGCCAGCATGGTTGAAGCACAGTGAGCAAGCTGGGGAGTGATAAAAGGTAATAATCAAAAGGAAGACAGGGGTTAAATTATGCAAAACCTTATTGGCTATGAGAAAGAGATTAGATTTTTTTTTTTTTTTTTTTTTTTTTTTGCGGTATGCGGGTCTCTCACTGCTGTGGCCCTTCCCACCCCGGAGCACAGGCTTCGGACGCACAGGCCCAGTGGCCATGGCCCATGGGCCCAGCCGCTCCACGGCACGCAGATCCTCCTGGACCCAGGCACGAACCCGTGCCCCCTGCATCGGCAGGCGGACTCCCAACCACTGCACCACCAGGGAAGTCCAAGAGTTTAGATTTTTATTACAAGTGCAGAGCATTGTAAGTGGGGAGAGGGGTAACAGGATCTAATTTATACTTTGAAAGATCATTCTGGCTTCTAGGGGAACGGAAAAAGAATAGAAGCAAGAAGACAAATTAGGAGGCTCTTACGGCAGTCCTGGTAAATGATGATGGTGGCTTGGGTCGAGATTCTACCAGGAGCAATAGATACTTGTGATCTGACTCAGGATATCCTTGGAGGACTGGCTGATCAGCTGGAATTGGTGTGTAAGGGAAGGAAGAAAACTAAGGACAAGTTAATTGTGAGATTTAATGTGTTATGCAGTCAAGTGGCGATGTCAACTAGGCAGCTGGATATAAGAGACAGGAGGTCTTTGGTGAGGCAGGAGCTGGAAAAATAATTAGAACTTTAACAGGAATAATTAGGGAGTGGGGGAGCTCTGATGAACTATTTTTTTTGGAAGAATTGAGAGTTGACAAGACATCTTTTCAGCTTTTAGAAAATCTTTCTGAAATATATCTCTGCTGACCTGTCTCAGACCTTCATAATGCAATACTGTATGTATACAATGCACATAACATGTCCAATGAATGCTTACTGGTTAAGTGATTAATTAGTAGTTTATTATACTGATATTCTTTACCTTTCAATGTTGATTGAGACAATGGGCTTACCAGGGCAATTTCTTCATCTATAAAATGAGTATAACAATATGTTCTTGCAGAGTTATCATGACTATCAGGCACATAGTAGGTATTAATGTGTAATAACTATTTTTGAAGATTGCATTCTAGTCAATGTAGATCTAACAGTAAGGCAATCCAAAGAATTGTTTCCCTGAATTGAAAGGACTCCAAATGAAACTGCCTCAGGAAAAGTATTATTTCAGGAAATAATATATAATAGACAAGCATTTCCTTTCAGAATCAAGGAAATGGCTCCTGAGTAACCTGCACTTTATTCAGTTTTTGACTTGTATTGAACACCTGTATTGTTGGCTCCAAGAAGTCCAGTGCTAACATTTTTGGTATGTACTTTTATTAGTCACAGTTTTCCAAAGAAACAGAATAAAATATGTGTGTGTATCTATATCTATACCTATACAGTTCTCTCTTTCTCTCTCTATCTACCTATCTATCTAGAGAGAAATTTATTTTATGGAGTTGGCTCATGTGATTGTGAGGACCCTATGAGTCTCAATTCTATAGGGTAGGCCAGCAAGTTGGAGACCCAGAGAAGGGTTGGTGTTGCAGCTCAAGTCCAAAGGCAGTCTGGAGGCAGAATTCCTTCTTCCTTAGGAGAGGTCAGTCTTTTTTCTCCTAAGGCCTTCAACTGATTAGATGAGGCCCACACATATTATGGGGGCTAATCTGCTTTACTCAAAGTCTACTGACTTACAAGCCTCTTAGATAGCCTCATCCACCGGAGGGCAGACAGCAGAAGCAAGAAGAACCACAATCCTGCAGCCTGTGGAACAAAAACCACATTCACAGAAAGACACACAAGATGAAAAGGCAGAGGGCTATGTACCAGATGAAGGAACAAGATAAAACCCAAGAAAAACAACTAAATGAAGTAGAGATAGGAAACCTTCCAGAAAAAGAATTCAGAATAATGATAGTGAAGATGATACAGGACCTCGGAAAAAGAATGGAGGCAAAGATCGAGAAGATGCAAGAAATGTTTAACAAAGACCTGGAAGAATTAAAGAACAAACAAACAAAGATGAACAATACAATACTGAAGTGAAAACTACACTAGAAGGAATCAATAGCAGAATAACTGAGGCAGAAGAATGGGTAAGTGACCTGGAAGAGAGAATGGTGGAATTCACTGCCGCAGAACAGAATAAAGAAAAAAGAACGAAAAGAAATAAAGACAGCCTAAGAGACCTCTGAGACAACATTAAACATAACAACATTCGCATTATAGGGGTCCCAGAAGGAGAAGAGAGAGAGAAAGGACCCGAGAAAATATTTGAAGAGATTATAGTCGAAAACTTCCCTAACGTGGGAAAGGAAATAGCCACCCAAGTCCAGGAAGTGCAGAGAGTCCCAGGGAGGATAAACCCAAGAAGAAACAAGCAGAGACACATAGTAATCAAACTGACAAAGATTAAAGATGAAGAAAAATTATTGAAAGCAGCAAGGGAAAAATGACAAAAAACATACAAGGGACCTCCTATAAGGTTAACAGCTGATTTCTCAGAAGAAACTCTACAAGCCAGAAGGGAGTGGCACGATATTTTTAAAGTGATGAAAGGGAGGAACCTACAACCAAGATTACTCTAACAGGCAAGGATCTCATTCAGATTCGATGGAGAAATCAAAAGCTTTAAAGACAAGCAAAAGCTAAAAGAATTCAGCACCACCAAACCAGCTCTACAGCAAGTGCTAAA
Source organism: Leucopleurus acutus (assembly GCF_964270905.1). Classification (NCBI taxonomy): domain Eukaryota; kingdom Metazoa; phylum Chordata; class Mammalia; order Artiodactyla; family Delphinidae; genus Leucopleurus; species Leucopleurus acutus. The sequence continues at coordinate 64,352,175 of NC_139143.1, forward strand.
GGAACTTCTCTAAGTGGGAAACACAACAGAAGAAAAGGACCTACAAAAACAAACCCATAACAATTAAGAAAATGGTAATAGGAACATACATATTGATAACTACCTCAAATATGAATGGATTAAATGCTCCAACCAAAAGACACCGGCTCACTGAATGGACACAAAAATAAGACCCATATATATGCTGTCTACAAGAGACCCACTTTAGACCTAGGGACACATACAGACTGAAAGTGAGGGGATGGAAAAAGATATTCCATGCAAATAAGAAATCAAAAGAAAGCTGGAGTAGCAATACTCACATCAGATAAAATAGATTTAAAATAAAGAATGTTACAAGAGACAAGGAAGGACACTACATAATGATCAAGGGATCAATCCAAGAAGATGTAACAATTATAAATATATACGTACCCAACATAGGAGTACAATACATAAGGCAAGTGCTAACAGCAATAAAAGAGGAAATTGACAGTAACACAATAATAGTAGGGAACTTTAACACCTCACTTACACCAGTGGACAGATCGTCCAAACAGAAATTTAATAAGGAAACACAAGCTTTAAATGACTCAATAGACCAGATAGATTTAATTGATACTTATAGGACATTCCATCCAAAACCAGCAGATTACACTTTCTTCTCAAGTGCACACAGAACATGCTCCAGGATAGATCACATCTTGGGTCACAATCAAGCCTCAGTAAATTTAAGAAAATTGAAATCATATCAAGCATCTTTTCTGACCACAATGCTATGCGACTAGAAATCAATTACAGGGGATAAAACATAAAAAACACAAACACATGGAGGCTAACCAATACGTTACTAAATAACCAAGAGCTCACTGAAGAAATCAAAGAGGAAATCAAAAAATATCTAGAGACAAATTACAATGAAAACACAATGATCCAAAACCTATGGGATGCAGCAAAAGCAGTTCTAAGGGGGAAGTTTATAGCAATACAAGCCTACCTCAAGAAACAAGAAAAATCTGAAATAAACAATCTAACCTTACACCTAAAGGAACTAGAGAAAGAAGAATGAACAAAACCCAAAGTTAGTAGAAGGAAAGAAATCATAAAGATTACAGCAGAAATAAATGAAATAGAAACAAAGAAAACACTAGCAAAGATCAATAAAACTAAAAGCTGGTTCTTTGACAAGATAAACAAAATTGATAAACCATTAGCCAGACTCATCAAGAAAAAAAGGGAGAGTACTCAAATCAATAAAATTAGAATGAAGAAGAAGTTACAACAGACACTGCAGAAATACAAAGCATCCTAAGGGACTACTACAAGCAACTCTATGCCAATAAAATGGACAACCTGGAAGAAATGGACAAATTATTAGAAAGGTATAACCTTCCAAGACTGAACCAGGAAGAAATAGAAAATATGAACAGACCAATCACAAGTAATGAAATTGAAACTGTGATTAAAAATCTTCCAACAAACAAAAGTCCAGGACCAGATGGCTTCACAGGTGAATTCAGTCAAACATTTAGAGAAGAGCTAACACCCATCTTTCTCAAACTCTTCCAAAAATTTGCAGAGGAAGGAACACTCCCAAACTCATTCTATGAGGCTACTTTCACCCTGATACCAAAACCAGACAAAGATACTACAAAAAAAGAAAATTTCAGACCATTATCACTGATGAATATAGATGCAAAAATCACCAGCAAAATGCTAACAAACAGAATCCAACAACACATTGATAGGGTCATACACCATGATCAAGTGGGATTTATCCCAACAATGCAAGGATTCTTTAATATATGCAAATCAATCAATGTGATACAACATATTAAAAAATTGAAGGATAAAACCATATGATCATCACTATAGATGCAGAAAAAGCTTTCAACAAAATTCAACACCCATTTATGATAAAAACTCTCCAGAAAGTAGGCATAGAGGGAACCTACCTCAACATAATAAAGGCCATATATGACAAACCCACAGCCAACATCTTTCTCAGTGGTGAAAAACTGAAACCTTTTCCTCTAAGTTCAGGAGCAAGAAGAGGTTGCCCACTCTCACCACTGTTATTCAACATAGTTTTGCAAGTTTTAGGCACAGCAATCAGAGAAGAAAAAGAAATAAAAGGAATCCAATTTGGAAAAGAAGAAGTGACACTGTCACTGTTTGCAGATGACATGATACTATACATAGAGAATCCTAAAGATGCTACCAGAAAAATACTAGAGCTAATCAATGAATTCGGTAGAGTAGCAGGATACAAAATTAATGCACAGAAACCTCTTGCATTCCTATACACTAATGATGAAAAATCTGAAAGAGAAATTAAGGAAACACTCCCATTTACCATTCCAACAAAACGAATAAAATACGTAGGAATAAACCTACCTAGGGAGACAAAAGACCTCTATGCAGAAAACTGTAAGACAGTGATGAAAGAAATTAAAGATGATACAAACAGATGGAGAAATATGCCATGTTCTTGGATTGGAAGAATCAATATTGTGAAAATGACTATACTACCCAAAGCAATCTACAGATTCAGTGCAATCCCTATCAAATTACCAATGGCATTTTTTACAGAACTAGAACAAAAAATCTTAAAATTTGTATGGAGAAACAACAGACCCCGAATAGCCAAAGCAGTCTTGAGGGAAAGAAATGGAGCCTGAGAAAGCAGACTCCCTGAATTCAGACTATACTACAAAGGTACAGTAATCAAGACAATATGGTACTGGCACAAAAACAGAAATATAGATCAATGGAACAGGATAGAAAGCCCAGAGATAAACCCACGCACCTATGGTCAACTAATCTATGACAAAGGAGGCAAGGATATACGATGTAGAAAAGACAGTCTCTTCAATAAGTGGTGCTGGGAAAACTGGACAGCTACATGTAAAAGAATGAAATCAGAACACCCCCTAACACCATACACAAAAATAAACTGCAAATGGATTAGAGACCTAAATATAAGACCAGACACTGAAAACATAAGAAGAACACTCTTTGACATAAATCACAGCAAGATATTTTTTGATTCACCTACTACAGTAATGGAAATAAAAATAAACAAATGGGACCTAATGAAACTTAAAAGCTTTTGCAAAGCAAAGGAAACTACAAACAAGACAAAAAGACAACCCTCAGAATGGGAGAAAATATTTGCAAATGTATCAGTGGACAAAGGATTAATCTCCAAAATATATAAACAGCTCATGCAGCTCAATATTAAAGAAACAAACAACCCAATCCAAAAATGGGCAGAAGACCTAAATAGACATTTCTCCAAAGAAGACATACAGATGTCCAAGAAGCACATGAAAAGCTGCTCAACATCACTAATTATTAGAGAAAGGCAAATCAAAACTACAATGAGGTATCACCTTACACCAGTTAGAATGGGCATCATCAGAAAATCTACAAACAACAAATGCTGGAGAGGGTGTGGAGAAAAGGGACCCCTCTTGCACTGTTGGTGGGAATGTAAATTGATACAGCCACTATGGAGAGTGGTATGGAGGTTCCTTAAAAAACTAAAAATACAATTATAATATGACCCAGCAATCCCGCTACTGGGTATATACCCAGAAAAAACCATAATTCAAAGACACATGCACCCCAATGTTCACTGTAGCACTATTTACAATAGACAGGTCATGGAAGCAACCTAAATTCCCTTCAACAGACAGATGAATGGATAAAGAAGATGTGGTACATATATACAATGGAATATTACTCAGCCATAAAAAGGAACGAAATTGGGTCATTTGTAGCGATGTGGATGGATCTCGACACTGTCATACAGAGTGAAGTAAGTCAGAAAGAGAAAGACAAATATTGTATATTAACACATATATGTGGAACCTAGAAAAATGGTACAGATGAACTGGTTTGCAGGGCAGAAATAGAGACACAGATGTGGAGAACAAACGTATAGACACTAAGGGGAGAAAGTGGCGTGGGTGGTGGTGGTGGTGTGATGAATTGGGAGATTGGGATTGACATGTATACACTAATATGTATAAAATGGATAACTAATAAGAACCTTCTGTATAAAAAAATAAAATTCAAAAAATAATGTCTACTGACTTAAATACTAATCTTAACCTAAAACATAGCTTCACAGGGACATCTAGACTGGTGTTTCACCAACTATCTAGGGACTGTGGCCTAGTCAAGTTGACACATAAAATTAACCATCACTGTGTTCACCCTTGGAGTTTCACAAAGATGGTACTGTTTATTCTATACCCTGTGTGAGAAAGCGTTAGTTATTATAATCTCAAAGTAAGGCAAACTCATTCCACATCAGTTTCTTCAGTTTTTTTCAGTATTTCCTGACAAGGTGAGATTCTACTATATTATGGGGTTGTCTTAATACTCCAAGCTTCCTTTCTACCTACTCCTCCTTCTTCCCTGCTCCCTTTTTATCACATATCCCTGATGAAATACAGATGTAATCACTTTAAAAAGAAACGTGTCTTTAAGGAAGAAAACAGATTATAAGCAGAAAGGAGACCATATTCCATGACTTGTAGCTGAGAAATTACTGAGGGAAATGAGAATTTCAGTTCAGCTCCATTGCATGTCAGTTTACAGTTGTTTTCTCCTCAGTGACTTTGGAAGGAATTGATTCCTTTGAACAAAATGTAGTGCACAATTACTGAACACCTCTTTTCAATTTACTTTCAAAGCAGAATATTTTAAAAAATCGTGGTGAGGTATCTGAGGTTCACAGGACATACTCCAGCCATGTTTACTACCCAAATATTTCCAATTATCCATAAACCCGTTTATTTATTTCCATTAATCTTGTGAGGAATGGAAGGATCCTAAGAAGGATCCTAAGAGATGGTGACAAATATTTAAGGTCAGCAAAAGTTCACCTCTAGTTACCCAGGCAGGAAGTGTGGGCAAACCAGTTTGGTTCAGTTGTGCTGATGGTGGATAGGAGAAAAATCAAATGCAAGAGAGTTTCAATATGCCCTAAGGGTAATACGAATTCTCACACATTTGAGGGAAATTCCATTCAATCAACAGTATTTATTGACTTCCTGCCATGTTCAAGGCACTGGACTAGGTGCAGGTAGTGGTAGGAGGAAAGATTTAGAGATGGGTAAACTATAGCTTCTATTCTCCTCATAATTCTAATCTAAAGGGAAGAATAAAGGCAGCGCATATATATCCATCATATAAGGCAAAGTACAGTCAGTAACTTAAGAATAGAAATATTCATGTAGTGGCTTATTGGCCAAAATGTCTTTTTGTACTTTTAGAGGAAAAGGGTTGGGCAATCAGCTGACATCTACTACCTTTGAAAAATTTGCCCAACGGCCAAGAATCTGAGGAAGAAACTCTGCCTATTTTGGAAACAGTCTCCAGCTTTGACAGCAAAGCCTTCCCCATCACTTTATTCCGTTATTGGTCTTCAGATTTAGGTCTCCAGTGAGGATTTAGGAATACACTTCTGTAGGTGGCATCCAACCAACACAGCACCTGAAACCACAAATACCTTTAGGAGATCCATGCTGTAGATCCCAGAAGCCAAAATGAATATTAAATGCCATGATTATGTGTGCCTTCCACCTAGCTCTTGACTTGTCATGGGCCTGTATCTCTCACCTATTTTCTAGTCCCTTGGTCTTCCCTGGGCCAAAGTCCAGAGATCTTTGCTTTTTTTTGAGAGAAACTACCAAACTCACTGACTTTGGCCTTTCCTTGTGCTAATTTTCAGTTTGAATGTTTGCTTTGGCCACAGAGATTTAGTCCAGTTTACCAACTACTTTTATGATACAACCTAGAGTTTAGTCCAGATTGGTAGCTGGCTCCAGCTACACCCTGGCTACTAACTCAACAGCTGTTAAGTTCCAAGGAAGCTTCCAGTAGAACTGGATAAAATGATATAATGCTATGCTATCAAACCACACTCTTCCTCAGTTTACACTGCAGTATAAACTGATTACAAAGTTAGTTTTTGTGCTTTCCTTTGAGGCAGCTTGACACTTGCCACAACAAACAAAGCCAGATGTTTTTAAGGATTTGATTCCTCTCCAGCCATCTGTGTTCCACTTGTAAACTCAAAGGCATCTGCCTTTAAAACTTGAATTCTGGCGACGCAAGTCATATAAATTCGAGAGTGTGTAGGTCCAAATAGGCCTATGTCTGTAATAATCACTCATTAAATATTTCTTGGGAGAATATATTTTTCTAATGCTTCTTACCATTTTCCCACTATTATTTCATTCACTCAATCACTCAATTATTGATCAAATATTTACTGAGTTCTTACTATGTGACAGGGACTGTTCTAGATATAGGGAATATATCAGGGAACAAAAGAGACAAAAAGTCCTGCCCTCCTGGAGCTTTCACCCCTTATTATGGTAAGGGTGAAGCAATAAATACCTTGGCATATTATATATTATTATAAATGGGCATGATTGATATAAACAAAAATAAAGTAGGAAAGGAGATAAAGAGGTTGGGGTCAGAGGAGGGATAAAGTTGATTAGGGTACCTCTATGCTAAAATGCTGGGAGATTAGGAAGAACTGACAAAATAAGACTGAGAAAGAATAGCAAGTGAGGGAGGAGGAAAACAAGGGATGTGTGGTTTTGGTAGTCAAGAAGATAAGAACTCAGAACTGATTTACCAACATGGAGGCCATTTGTTACTTGACAAGAGCAGTTCCACTGGAGTGATGGAAGGAAAAGCCTGATTGGACTTATTTAAGAAATAATGGGAGAAGCATATGAAAAAGTTCAACATCATCAGTCTGCAAGAAAATGCAAATTAATATCATAATGAGATACCAGTATCTCCCACCAGACTGAATTAAATTAAAAGGATAGTAATATCAGGTGTTGGTGAGAATATGGAGATTTACATTGTTGGTGGCCATGTAAATTGGCAAAGCCACTTTGGAAAATTAACTGGCAGTATCTTTTGAACTAAACGTGATCCTGACACAATTCCACTCCTGGCTATATACCCAATAGAAACGAGTGCTTGTGTGCAGCAAAATATGTATAAGAATGTTCAAAGTAGCTTTAACAATGATAAAAAGTTGGAAGCCATCTAAATATTCATCCAGAGAATGGAAAACTGTGGTATATTCATACAATGTCATATAAGAAATGAAAAAGAATGAACCACTGCCATCCGCAACAATACAGATGAATCTCACAGAAATAATATTGCATGAAAAAAGCTAGACACAAAAGAGGGTATACTGTGTGATTAATATAATATTCAGAAACAGGTAAAAATTAATCTATGGTGATAGAGTAGAAAATAGATATTACCTTTGAGGAGATAGTGACCAGAAAGGGGCGTGAGGGAGCCTCTCTTAAGGACTGGTATAATTCTAATTTTAACCAGAGTCATGCTTAAGAGCTATACACTTAAGATCTGTGCATTTTATTGTATGTAAGTCATACATCAATTAAAAAAAAAAGAGATTAGAAGGAGAATTAAGAAAAGGGAGTAGGGGGCTTCCCTGTTGGCACAGTGGTTAAGAATCTGCCTGCCAGGGGACAGGGGACACGGGTTCAAGCCCTGGTCCGGGAAGATCCCACATGCCGCAGAGCAACTAGGGCCGTGTGCCATAACTACTGAGCCCACGTGCCACAACTACTGAAGCCCGCAAGCCTAGAACCCATGCTCTGCAACAAGAGAAGCCACCGCAATGAGAAGCCTGCGCACCGCAGTGGAGAGTAGCCCCTGCTCACTGCAACTAGAAAAAAGCCTGCGTGCAGCAACGAAGACCCAATGCAGCCGAAAATAAAAATAAATTAAAAAAAAAGAAAAGGGAGTAGGGACAACTTTTTTGTTACTTCCCCAACACCGACATAAAGTCCTAAGCACACAGAATCTTAGAGTGGGAAAGGATTTACAGATCATCCTGTCCAAACTCCTTCCATAGTTGCCTGTGAGGCATACTGCTTTCCTGCAGATTGGTGTCTGGATATGTGCCTTTGGGCATTGATCACTTTTCTACTTGTCTGCACATTATTTTGGTTGACTCATTTGATTATCATAGTATGGCAGCCAAGAGACAAAGTGCAGCAAAATAGATTTAGGGTAAACTTAAGGAATGACTCCCTTAAGAATCAAGGATACTAAAGCATGTGTTCCATGTGGAGATGGGTAACTGTGACCAACTCCTACTTTATATTTAATGAAAAGAACCACCATCTCTGAGTTTAGAAGGCATATTTCAGGTAGACGGAAAGGCACGTGCCAATGCAAATCCCAAATTATTCCAAACTGGGAGTTTCTCCACATTTGAAAAACACACATAAATCTTTTGAGCTTCCATGGGATCGTTTAAATGCTTTTAGGTAAGCTGCTGGAAAGATACCATACACACGAATTGTCAAAGTAATGTCATACACCTATCTGAACCACTCAACTTGTTCAGAGGCTGCATTTCAGCTTGTTCTAGTGAGGAGCCTTTTACCCTTTGTATTGATTTGGAAATAGCTAATGACACAGCATAGACCAAGCCCTCTCTCCCTTGAAGCCCAGCCGACTTCTAGAGCTACATCTTTCCTTGCCAAATAGCACTCCCTGAGCCACGTGAGGCTTCCTGGCGAGGTCCTCAACAGTGCGATGTGGCAAGAGCAGTAGTGACAGGAACTGATGAATTGGGAGAAGGAATTTGCTGGGCTAGAGGGAATCTTCCTTCTGCTTTCTCCCCTGGGCACATCAAAACCATGTAGTAAGGGAAATCTACTCTTCCCTGCAGCAAGTACAAATTCTAAGGGGGTGGAAACTGGCTGTGGAGCAGTTAGCATGGCAGAGGTAAAGCCGTTCATTTTGTGGGAAGAAGTTGGAGCAGGGAGTGGAGAGCAGAGTCAGGGAAATCTGCCCTGCTGACTGCAATCCACGCTGTAGGAAATTACATAATTGAGATTTCATCAGCACCTAGGTTGCTGAAGCCAATGTTGTTCACCTCCTAGGACGTGAGTCATAACTTCACACACAAGACACACACACACCTATCTAGATGATAATATCCTTTGGGGATCATGAATTTCAGGCCCTCCTGATATTAGAAGATGGGATGATAGTAGAAATACTTAAAAGATTAAACAGCCTTCAGAACCAACCAGTGTCACAAGAGATGCACATAAATGGTAATCTAGAGATCAAAATGATGTTCTCACGCAGCATACACTGTAAGTTTTCATTAACTGTGATGACTGAGAAATGAATAGATGTTGGCTAGTAGGCCTTTTAAAATTAAACTCAGATAAACTTTAAAAAAGTTTTAAAATAATATATTTTAATTTTTCAACTACTAAATTAGAAAGTAGATTTAATGATAATTAACAAAGGTTGGTTAAAGTGTGGGGAAATGGAGATTCCCAAGAGAATGTAAATTTGTATACATTTTTCGGTAGATCAGTTTGGCAATATGTACTAAAAGTCTCAAAATATAAATTTCATTTACCAGTAATTGTAATTTTAGGAATTTTTAAGGATATCACTAGTACTGTTTTCAGAGATTGTGCTCTTCACACAATGAGATAATATATCAGCATTAAAAATAATGTTTTAAAGAATACATTTATTGATATGGAAATGTGGAAATTTGTTCAAGGTATACTGATGAGCGGGAAAAAATATATGTAAAAGCATTAGAATACAGTGTGAATAGTATGACCTTATTTTGTAAATAAATGTGTAAACAGTTGCACACACACAGAAAAAAATCAGATAAACTTTTTATAAATAGTATGCACCTCAAAATTATTTCTGTTGATAAGCTCCAAATTTTTTTATGGGTATGACTTAAGGAGTTAGCTAGAAATAAAGCGAAAAGAGAGACAAAGTAATGTATCTTAAGGCTTATTATTAAATGTCTAAGGCACCAGATAAGTGTTTCTCGATCTCATGTATGGATATGAGAATTGCCAGGGATATTCTGATTTATTGGGTCTGGCCCCCCATCTAAACTGGTATAGTTAAAGCTTCCCAGGTGATTTTTTTTTTTTTTTTTTTTTTTTTTTTTTTTGCGGTACGCGGGCCTCTCACTGTTGTGGCCTCTCCCGTTGCGGAGCACAGGCTCCGGATGCGCAGGCTCAGCGGCCATGGCTCACGGACCCAGCCGCTCCGCGGCATGTGGGATCCTCCCGGACCAGGGCACGAACCCGTGTTCCCTGCATCAGCAGGCAGACTCTCAACCACTGCGCCATCAGGGAAGCCCCCAAGTGATTTTAATGTGCAGCCATAGTTGGGATCTAACGCATTAGGTGCAGTGGTTCTCACAGTGTGGTTCCTGGACCAGCATCATCAACATACCCTGAGAACTTGTTAAAAAGGCAATTACTGGTTCCCACCCTAGGCTTACTGAATCAGAAACTCTGGGAGTGGCTGGGCCCAGCAGTTTACGGTTTAACAAGTCCTCCAGGTGATTTTGATGCAGCCTAAAGTATGAGAACAGGGAATCATCAGAAATATGATGCCTCATATTTCTGGGGCATCATTTCAGGGAATCATCAGAAATAGTGCCATCAGTTTCAGGTGATCAACCACAGGAAACCTAACTTAAAGAGGCCTGCTCAGAGCTCTACATGATAGTAGATGGATCTATTCTAGGAGTCAGCGTACATATAAATTTCCAAAATTCAAAAAATTAAGTTGGGAAAGGAAATTTTCTTTGTGCTGATGCACATACATAGGCAGTGATCTTCCAAAGCAGGCTAAACTGACACATGTGAGAAAGCTTTGCTTCCACGGAACACATGGTTACATGTTTCCAATGCCTGGAAGTGCTGCTGCTACTGAAGATCCTTTCCCACGGTAATACACCCTCCACGTTACAACCAAAGGAATATTTTCCACTTGCAACACTGATCATACCACCTCCATTTCCAGACTTAAAAACCTCAAGACTTGCCCTTGCCCAGACGCCAAGATTCCCAACATGAAGGTCCCACACATTCTGATCCCCACCTACTTCCCCATCCTTGTGTCATAGGATGTTCCTTTGTGAGTTCAGAGTTTTGGCTACATTGGCCTTCTTTCTGTCCTATGGACTCCCAACCATCCCTCCGGCCACATTCTTTTCACATAATGTACCCCGTGCTGAGAGCACTCTCTCCTCCTGTCTTTGTCTATTTAATTCCTGCTCATTCTTCAAATCTCAGTCATCACCTCTACAAGGCAACCTTCCCCAACCCCGCTGACCAGGTCACTTCCCTCTTTGATATGTTTGAACAGCACATACTCTCTCCCTCAGAGGACTCCTCTTAAGTGTGACCTTGCATTTAGCTGTGAGACTCCTTGACTCCTATTTCCCCCACCATTTGGTCAACTCCACATGGGCAAGCTCTCTTTCATATCCCTGGCATACAGCTGGCACAGGGCTTGGCATATAGCAAGGGCACAAGAACACTTTTAATGAGTGGATGACTGGATGGATAGATAAATGAATAAATGAATAGTAGTTTGGCTATATTGGAAGTACTTCCTACTGTTTAAGTTGTTGACAGTGGTCATTGACTTGCATCACACCATCCACATCCCTTATTTGAGGTCCATACAATCTTATAGGAAGGGAAAGAAGGACATTCTGAAAGTGTGCCTTTTGTGTATTGCCACAGTTTTGGGTCTTGAGATTGACTTGAGGGAGAAAACTGCACTAGAAGCCAAGTGTTTTTCTTAGCTATGACTCTGTCTCTATCAGCCTGCATGCACTAGTTTTGCCACAGTGAATTGTATGTGACCCATTTACTGCTTGCTGGCATCATATTAGCAGGCTCTGCCCATCAATTTCTCCTATCTGAACTTGTTTTGGCAAGTTTAAACTTTTACATACCAAGAGCCTAAAACATTACTTAAGTCAAAATAGGTATTTAACGTGTGGAGAAAGATTTGTGTGAGAGCAAAGCTTTGACCTATGTAGCTATAAGGACATCAATTGTACTGGCAGTCCAATCCAGTTGAGGGGACAAAGGGAGTTCCCCCCCGAGGTAGTGGTCAGACTAGTCAATAGCAATAGTGGATGCAAAAAGAGAATGAAATTCTATATTTAAAGCATTGAGGGAAAAGAAATTTGGACTAAGAATTTTATATCAAGTTACATTTTCATTCAAAAAATTGTCTTAATAAAAAAGAGGCATACACAGCCTCAGGTTTACCTCATAAAGATATTACCCTGAATATGCTTTTGGAGAAAGTTCTAAATAAGAGAAAATTCTAAATGAGAGAAACCAGGAACTGCTGTAAGAGAGGAGAAAATAAGGTGATCAAATATCTTGGTAAACTTTACTGTTCTCTTTTGGAAAACCTAGAACTGGAGAAAAGCAAAAAAGGAAGTATCTAATCCAGAACTAAAATTTAGACAACATGATAGATGAACATGGAGACAAATCAATACTTTTTAATGCAAGATAAAAGTATTGAAACATGAAGCAACCAATGAAGATATATGAACATGTGTATGAATGTTATAAGAAAAAAATACAGTATACAACATTTAAGATAGCAGGAGAAAACGCAATCTATTCGCTGCGATGCAGGAAAGGAGAATAAAGAAATTAAAGGAAGCTATGAAAATGAATAAAGATGAATACTCTGGGCTGCTCAAGAATAGTGAATTGGGATTTGGCAGCAGCTTGGGGAAGAGGCAGAATTAAAAGACATTTTGTTTTGAAGGACAAACCCTCAGTGACCTCAATGTTATTATTCACCTTTTCCATTCTGATCTGATCATCTGTTCTTACACAGCCATTGTGTAATCAAATGAAGCTATTTGGAAAATAGACATTTTGTTTCCCCTGCCCTGGGTCTCAGGGAATGTCTTGAAAGTCTGGCCAGCTCTTAAATCTCAAATCAGGGAGCTGGCTGTCAGAGACAAATGACGGGCCAGGCTAATAAGCATCACAACAACTGGCGTAAGGTTGCCAAACACAAGGTCTCTCCATGGGGTCTGTTCCCTGTTCTAGGGACTAGATAAATGAGCTGTTTGAAATGTGCAGCAACCGTACTTGTCAACTAGTCACAAAAATTGGGGCCAGAAGAGACAAAAGTCTCTGAGCACTGGAAGTTTATATATTTGACTTTCAGTATACATAGAACCCCAAATATTTGACTTTGATGGTAAATTTGAAATTAGGGAGGATTAGCTTGCATGGGAAGGAATTCACTTCCTAGGTTGGATGAGTTTGTGTGGACATTAATCACTTTCCTCAAATATTCCAATTTCAAAGGGATATATTGAGCTCCCACTTTCCCAAGATAGAATGGTAACAAGGGACACATGTGTTTTCAGAGTGAGAAAATCCTCTGTACTAATTTCCCTCATTGTTTTCCAAATGGAGTACATCTTCCCTGGCTTAATGGAACATTGACTGAGCCTAAAATGCCTCCGTTCTGGAGGAAATGTCCAGTGAGCAGTGAGTCTTGATGCTTTCATGTGGGGAAGGAGGCATTTTAATAAAGCCAGTTCCAGGGTCAGAGGGAGGAACATTTCAGAGTGGAATGCCTTCTAGCATTCAACAGGGAGTTCGCATTCATGATTCTTCATTCCCAAGATAAGGAATCGTGAGTGTACACACTCTCTGCCAGCATGCACAATTAGCCCTTTCCAGGGAAAAAAGAAACAAATGAAAGAATATAGAAAGGGAATTTTAGGGCCAACCATTTAATTCCCATTAAACACAAGTTTTCTTAGGTTCTGGGAGCACAGAGTAAATAGCATTCAAATACATTTCTCTAACTTTTTCAAGGTCATAGTTTTCTCAAGAAAATTACTGACTGTCTTATCCTGCCTCCCTAATTTTTTTAGGACTCCTAGGAATTTCTAAATTTTAGGATGAGTACTCTTTCACAAAGTTGTATTAACAAGTCTTATTAATAGAAAATAGCATATAACATATATATCCAACATACAGTTTGTGTAAAACTGCATGTACACACGAGAGTTCCTTCATAACCTTAGCCTGCAAAACCTATTTATCTTTCCCATAAGTCAGAATTGGAGATGTGTGTATCTTTGTAATTCAGGCCTCATAGTTTTACTTCTTTGAAACTCTATAGAACTTGCTCAACTTAGTCCTCACCACAGAACTGTCATTTCTTCTAAGTGTAAGAAGGATTCCCAGAGGCTTGAACTTTGCTGGCAGAGTGCTGCTTCCTCCACTCAAGGAAGTTCTGCAGTCAATGCTATTCTCAACTTGCCAGGCCTCTAGAGAATGCTCTTTTGCCATGGAAGTTCTTTTCATCAAAAAGACCAATGGCTGGTCCAAACCATGCCCTTCACCTCAACCCAACAGACTAGGGTTGCTTTTAAATTTTCTCTGTACCTCCTGCTATGAAGAATCTTCAAAGGAATCCTGAGAATAAGATCATTCTCTCCAATCTCTCACTTCTTGGCATGACTCTCCTCTTCCCTATCATCTGTATTCACATCTAAATAGCCACAACTATCCAGAGAATTCAGGAGAACTCTCTGAATTTCCTGGGAAATTGAGGAAAGTGTGTATATAACTAGCAGCTTTTGAGCATGTACTCTGTTCAGACACCATTTTTAGTGCTTACATGTAGGAAGACTCACAACAGCCTTAAGAAGCAAGGACTGGATTTATTCAGTTTTACAGATAAGGAAATTAAGGCTTCAAGAAGTTAGATAACTTGTCTGCAGTCATAGTGCTAGTATATTTAGAGCCAGGATTTGAGCGTCCACACTATGTCCGGGAGTTACTTCAGTGTGCACATCTGGCCACTGCCAAGTCAAGTTACAACTTGATCCTTTTGCAAGGTTATAAATGCCTGACTCAGAGTATCTTAAATCATGCCTTTCTAGAAAATGATACAATACTTGATATTACTTTTCCATTCAGTCCCTATCTCTCCCACAAAGAAAGAAAATTTAACAGTAAACAATACATTAAGATCCAAACAAACTTAGAACACAGTCTTACAAATAAGCCCACTTTAAAGATGGAATGAAGGAAGGCCAAACAGAGCAGTAAGGAAAACAGTAGTTTCCTAGCTTCTAGAGTCCCACAGGTCATCACAACACAAAAAAAAGGTGCATACCCTTATTTCACTGCTGCTTTTGAAGAGTTTTACTAAGTGCCAGTCAAGGAACTGTGAGCACTGATACAACCTACATTTTTGCATGTCAATAGCGCTAATAATATCAGTAATAATAATCCAAATTTTACTGGGTTTTGCTGCCATATACTCACAGAGGCCTTCAATCCTGTGAATAAAAGACCTGCTTAAGAAAAGTGTTTGCTTTTTAATTTTCTCTAACAATATAATGTTTTAAAAAGCAAAATTTTGAGAAGTAAAACCTTTGGAGAACAAAGGAAAGCCAAAACTGGAATTTATTCTGGTGAAATGAAGAGTGATTTCCTTCTGGGAGCAAAACACAGTAACTTTCCAGAGACGCATGCATTTAATTTATATCGGTTATGTCTTCATTGATCTGTGTATCTTCACAATCATTTATATGAGGTACACACTTAGGGTGAAATCAACTCTCAGAGGGACTCCCTTTGAAGGGAAGATATCTGCTCTTATTGTCTCTAGAGAGTCAGTAAAGCCAATAATTAAAGGATGATGTGCCCCAAATTCAAAAGGCTCCTGTTTATCCAAGTGGGAATGACTTTAGGATCTTGCTCTTTATCTCGGGAATGCTTAGATTCACACACGTCTGAAAGGAAATTATATAATTCACTTCAATTTCTTTTTTTGTTCTTTTTTCTGTGGTACGCGGGCCTCTCACTGTTGTGGCCTCTCCCGTTGCGGAGCACAGGCTCCGGATGCGCAGGCTCAGCGGCCATGGCTCACGGGCCCAGCCGCTCCGCGGCATGTGGGATCTTCCCGGACCGGGGCACGAACCCGTGTCCCCTGCATTGGCAGGCGGACTCTCAACCACTGCGCCACCAGGGAAGCCCTCAATCTCTTTTTAACAATATCAATTTCTTCAGTCTGCCCTGAGGATTATATAAACTGAAAGCCCACAGTTGGCTGTGTTGATGCTCACAAGCTCTTTGGTGACTAGGCAAGGGAAACTTGCCACCACTGTTGCAATAAAAGGAGAGTCAGAAGATGTAAATCACTAACTCTGAAGAAAGATAGAAACTCCATGGGATTTATCTTGGTTGAGAAGAACCAGATTTACTGAAATAGAGTTTACAAGTATGCATATTTTAATTAATTTAAAAAAGCCTAACAGGTTTTCCTATAAAGAAGCATTTGTATTTAGGGTATCCCCTTGGCAAAGTCATGCTCCAAAGAGCCCAAGGGAAGTGGACCCAAGTGAAATGGTTTGGATGTAGGCTGTAAAAGGGAAAGGTGGAGAAGAGAGAGAGAATTAAAGCTATGAAAATGAATTTAGATGGAGTGGAGTGGAGGATGTGGAGGGAGGAAAAGCTGCTGCTTTGAGGGAAGTCATAGTCAAGGCAGGGAGGTTAGAGCAGATTTATATGTGTTCCCTGTACTCTGATGGTTCATACCCATGTGTTCTCTAAAATCCCAGGAGAGGAACACAGAGACAGCTTCACCCCAGAAAAACTCCAAACCCAGTTCCCTAGCCTCATTATGGCTTTTAGCATTTCCCACTTCAACCAGAAAAGCCTGACTCAATTTGAATTCCACTGAAACAGATTTCTCTTAACCTGCCACCTAGGCATGTACCCTCAAGTATTCAAAACCTTAAAGAATTAAAAAAATTTTTCTCTCTGATGGAGGCAAGTCAACTTTCCTAGCTTCACATTTTAGTTCTACCACATTCCTCAAATTCCATTCTGCTGATTGTTCATAACCAGAACTGTGCCCCTTGGTGTGCTTATTCTAATGCTCAGACGATCTGTGGGCTCAGCCTGTGTTTCCCCCGGCAGAAAATGATGGAATGAATCTCAGAGCTGGAAAAGACCTTGAAAGATATCTGTTTCTTGGTTCAGCCCTGTTACCAGACAAACTAACACCTAGCCCAATCTAAGCAAACGTGTGTTTAAAATGAGGGACAGGAAATGTGTTTAAAATGAGGGACAGAAAATGATGCCAGTTGGACTGTTGCCCCAACTACTTTATTTACTATCAAAGTACATCTGACAGCACTTCTCTCATGCTGCTGCTTCTTCCTGGTCTTGCTCTCCATCGGATCACCAAGGTTATAACTGCCCCACCTGGGGCTTGAAATCACAAGCCACCAAGCCTTGTCCTCACATTCTTTCCTCCCTTCCTCTGAGCCTTGAAGGGTGGGCTCAGGATATCATCCTCCTTACAACTCTTCTAATACCCCTAGAGGACAAGGTCAAAAATCAAGTACTGCTTCCGTGAGGTGGAAAATCCCATTTTCACCAGTTGATTTTTTTGACCTAGTTATGGCTACAAGCAGCTACACATTAAGAGCAGCGTATATCTACAATATTCCATAGTTTTACATTAGCTTTATGAAACTTAGCAGGAAGCATAAACTGATTTCAAATTAAAATCCAGACTCTCAGATCCTCCTCTTTGTATTTCAAATTTCATCATTCATGTTTTTTTCCCCTGCTTGTTTTGTTTTCATATGGAAATGTTTGAAAATAGATACCCTTGTACTTACGGCCTATGACACAATAAATGGACAAAAAAATCTTATTGATGGCCTAAAATGTTTTTAAATAAGGTTCCTCGTACATAAATTCAGGTCAAAATCTCTGAATGCCATGTGAGAAGGATGGAAACTGACATTTTAATTTATAAGATTTTTTTAAACCAGACTAGTGCTTTAATTAAATGTTTTCTTTAAGTTGATTAATCTTGAGTTGGAATTAATTAGCCTGACATTAATCAAAGGAATCTTCCATTAACAGGCCAACTCCTCTTTAAATAAATATGAAACTCTAGTTTTGTAAATTTGTAGCAAGACCTCTGCTTCAGACTTAGCACAGACTAGGAATTCTATTAAAAAGTGTTTGTTGACTGGCTGATTGTTTAAGGAATAAGTTTTGCCCTTCCAATTTCCATGAAAATGACTTGAGAAGTTTCCATAATGTTTTAGTTTCCATTTTTCTTCCTTCTCTTTATCTAACTTATTCTCAGAACTGAATAGAGGTTTATCCACTGGCATTAAAAAAAATCAGCCTCTTTACTAATAAGCTTGATTTTTTTTAATAATAAGTGTAACTTTTCTCTTTCCCACATGATAAACTCATGCTAATGTTTGTAAAAGCCCTTAATTCTGTAGAAAGAGGTAACGATTGAGTCAATATACTACCTTTTACTAAATTAATCATAATCCATTTTATTCAAATTGGACACCTATAAAATGATGACATTTGGCCTCTGAAATAGCTTGACAATGGATCTTGAATGGCGGCTGGGGGAGGGGAGGGGTTCCCACACTTGGAGGGGCCCACTCATGGTGGGAATCAGCAGGGATGGGGAGAGATCTTAGGAGGATTGGGGAATCGGAGAGGAATGCAGCCAGCATCTCCCCCACCCACTAGGGCCCTGACAAGCCTTCTGGGGTCCTGGGCCTGAACCTCCACCCTCCGGGGCCACCTCCAGCTGCCCAGGTCCTGAGCCTAACCTCCGCCACCCCTCCCCCCCACCCCCCCCAAGACCTTTTCTGGCTGCGTGGGCCCTGGGCCTAAGCCCTCCTCCCCCACTAAGGCCTCTTCTGGCCTTTTTGTGTGTGTGTGTAGTTCTTTTTTGCTTTGTTGTTTCATTTTTATTTTTTCTAATATATTTTTTATTTTTCTAATTTTACTTTATTTTTTATTCTTTGTTATTGTTCTCCTTTCTGTTTGTTCCCTTTTTTTTTTTTTTTTTTTTTGCTGTGCTGCATGGCTTGCATGGTCTTGGTTCCCAGGGCAGGGATTGGGCCTGAGTTCCTGTGGTGAGAGTGCCAAGTCCAAGCCACTGGACTAACAGAGAACTTCAGGCCCCAGGGAATATTAATTGGTGTTAGCTCTCCCAGAGGTCCTCAGCTCAGCACAAAGACCTGGCTCCAACAAACTGCCTGAAAACTCCAGTGCTGGATGCCTCAGGCCAAACAACCAGCAAGAGAGGAACATAGCCCAACCCATCAAAAAAAATATGTTACAGATGAAGGAGCAGACCAAGTAAATGAAGAGGAAATAGGCCATCTACCTGAAAAAGAATTCAGAGTAATGATAGTAAAGATGATCCAACACCTTGGAAATAGAATGGAGGCATATATCGAGAATATAAAAGAAATGTTTAACAAGAACCTAGAAAAATTAAAGAACAAACAGTGATGAAAAACACAAAAGTGAAATGAAAAATACACTAGAAGGAATCAATAGTAGAATAACTGAGTCAGAAGAACGAATAAGTGAGCTGGAAGATAGAATGGTGAAAATCACTGCCGAGGAGCAGAATAAAGAAAAAAGGAATGAAAAGAAATGAGGACAGTCTCACAGACCACTGGGACAACGCTAAATGTACCGACATTTGAATTATAGGGGTCCCAGAACAAGAAGAGAGAGAGAAAGGGTTTGAGAAAATATTTGAAGAGATTAGAGATAAAAACTTTCCTAACATGGGAAAGGAAATAGTCACCCAAGTCCAGGAAGTGCAGAGAGTCACATACAGGGTAAACCCAAGGAGAAACATGCCAAAACATAATAAACTAACAAAAAATTAAATTCAAAGAAAAATTATTAAAAACAGCAAAGTGGGCTTTCCTGGTGGCGCAGTGGTTGAGAGTCCTCCTGCCAATGCAGGGGACACTGGTTCATGCCCCGGTCTGGGAAGATCCCACATGCCACGGAGCGGCTAGGCCCGTGAGCCATGGCCACTGAGCCTGCGTGTCTGGAGCCTGTGCTCTGCAATGGGAGAAGCCACAGCAGTGAGAGGCCCGCGTACCGCAAAAAATAAATAAATAAATAAAAACAGCAAAGGAAAAGCAACAAATAACATACAAGGTAATGCCATTAAGGTTGTCAGCTGATTTCTCAGCAGAACCTCTGCAGGCCAGGTGGGAGTAGCAAGATATATTTAAAGTGATGAAGGGGAAAAACCTACAACCAAGATTACGATACCCAGAAAGGATCTCATTCAGATTTGACAGAGAAATCAAAAGCTTTACAGACAAGCAAAAACTAAGAGAATTCAGCACCTCCAAACCAGCTTTACAACAAATGCTAAGGAACTTCTCTAGGTGGGAAACACAAGAGAAGAAAAAAACCACAAAAACAAACCCAAAATAATTAAGAAAATGGTAATAGGAACATACATATCGATAATTACCTTGAATGAAAATGGAATAAATGCTCCAACCAAAAGACACAGACTGGCTGAATGGATACAAAAATAAGACCTGTACATATGCTGTCTACAAGAGACCCACTTCAGACCTAGGAACATGTACAGACTGAAAGTGGGGGGATGGAAAAAGATATTTCATGCAAATGGAAATCTAAAGAAAGCTGGAGTAGCAATACTCATATCAGATAAAACAGACTTTAAATAAAGACTGTTACAAGAGACAAAGAAGGACACTACATAATGATCAAGGGATCAATCCAAGAAGAAGAGATAACAATTGTAAATATTTATGCATCCAAAATAGGAACACCTCAATACATAAGGCAAAAGCTAACAGCCATAAAAGGGGAAATTGACAGTAACACAATAATAGTAGGAGACTTTAACACCCCACTTACACCAATGGATAGATCATCCAGACATAAAACAAACAAGGAAATGCAAGCTTTAACTGACACTATCGACCAAAT
Organism: Leucopleurus acutus; assembly: GCF_964270905.1. Taxonomy (NCBI): domain Eukaryota; kingdom Metazoa; phylum Chordata; class Mammalia; order Artiodactyla; family Delphinidae; genus Leucopleurus; species Leucopleurus acutus. The sequence continues at coordinate 64,372,880 of NC_139143.1, forward strand.
AGACATAATTGATATTTATAGGACATTCCACTCAAAAGCAGCAGAATACACTTTCTTCTCAAGTGCACATGGAACATTCTCCAGGTTAGATCACATCTTGGGTCACAAATCAAGCACTGGTAAATTTAAGAAAATTGAAATCATATCAGGCATCTTTTCTGACTATGTGCTATAAGATTAGAAATAAATTACAGAAAAAAACTGTAAAAAATATAAACACATGGAGGCTAAACGATATGATACTAAATAACCAAGAGATCACTGAAGAAATCAAAGAGGAAATCAAAAAATTCACAGACACAAATGACAATGAAAACTCGATGATCCAAAATCTATGGGAGGCAGCAAAAGAAGTTCTAAGAGGGAAGTTTATAGCTATAAAAGCCTACCTTAAGAAACAAGAAACATCTCAAATAAACAACCTAAACTTACACCTAAAGCAATTAGAGAAAGAAGAGCAACAAAACACGAAAGTTAGCAGAAGGAAAGAAATCATAAAGATAAGATCAGAAATAAATGAAAAAGAAATGAAAGAAACAATAGCAAAGAACAACAAAACTAAACGCTGGTTCTTTGAGAAGGTAAACAAAATTGATAACCTTTAGCTAGACTCATCAGGAAAAAAGGGAGAGGATTCAAATCAATAAAATTAGAAATGAAAAAGGAGAAATTACAACTGATACCCTAGAAATACAAAGGATCATAAGAGACTACTACAAGCAGCAATATGCTAAAAAATGGACAACCTGGAAGAAATGGAAAAATTCTTAGAAAGGTACAACCTTCCAAGACTGAACCAGGAAGAAATATAAAATATAAAGAGACAAATCACAAGTAATAAAATTGAAACTGTAATTAAAATCTTTCAACAAACAAAAGTCCAGGACCTGATGGCTTCACACGGGAATTATATCAAACACTTAGAGAAGAGCTAACACCCACCCTTCTCAAACTCTTCCAAAAACTGCAGAGGAAGGAACACTCCCAAGCTCAAGCCACGAGGCCACCATCACCCTGATACCAAAACCAGACAAAGATATCACAGAAAAAGAAAATTACAGGCCAATATCACTGATGAACATAGATGCAAAAATCCTCAAAAAAATACTAGCAAACTGAATCCAACAACACATGAAAAGGATCATACACTATGATCAAGTGGGATTTATTCCAGGGATGTAAGGATTCTCAATACATGCAAATAAATCAATGTGATACACCATATTAACAAATTAGAGAATAAAAACCATATGATCATCTCAATAGATGCAGAAAAAGCTTTTGACAAAATTCAACACCATTTATGATAAAAACTCTCCAGAAAGTGGACAGAGTAGGAACCTACCTCAACATAATATAGGCCACATATGACAAACCCACAGCAAACATCATTCTCAATGGTGAAAAACTGAAAGCATTTCCTCTAAGATCAGGAACAAAACACGGATGTACACTCTCGCCACTATTATTCAACACAGTTTTGGAAGTCCTACCCACAGCAGTCAGAGAAGAAAAAGAAATAAAAGGAATACAAATTGGAAAAGAAGAAGCAAAACTGTCACTGTTTTCAGATGACATGATACTATACATAGAGAATCCTGAAGATGCCATGAGAAAACTACTAGAGCTAATCAGTGAATTTAGTAAAGTCACAGGATACAAAATTAATACATAGAAATATCTTGCATTCCTATGCACTAACAATGAAAGATCAGAAAGAGAAATTAATGAAACAACCCCATTTACTACTGCACCAAAAAGAATAAAATACCTAGGAATTAACATACCTAAGGAGGCAAAAGACCTGTATGCAGAAAACTGTAAGATACTGATGAAAGAAATCAAAAATGACACAAACAGATGGAGAGATATACCATATTCTTGGATTGGAAGAATCAATATTACAGATTCAATACAATCCCTAACAAATCACCAGCGGCATTTTTCACAGAACTAGAACAAAATATTTTACAATTTGTGTGGAAACACAAAAGACCCTGAATAGCCAAAGCGATCTTGAGAAAGGAAAATGGAGCTGGAGGAATCAGGCTCCCTGACTTCAGACTATACACAAATCTACAGTAATCAAAACAGTATGCTTCTGGCATGAAAACAGAAATATAGATCAATGGAAAAGGATAGAAAGCCCAGAAATAAACCCACACACCTATGGGCAACTAATCTATGATAAAGGAGGCAAGAATATACAATGGAGAAAAGACAGCAACTTCAATAAGTGGTGCTGGGAAAACTGGACATGTAAAAGAATGAGATTAGAACACTCCCTAACACCATACACAAAAATAAACTCAAAATGGATTAAAAACCTAAAGGTAAGACTGGACACTATAAAACTCTTAGAGGAATACATAGGAAAAATACTCTTTGACATAAATCAGAGCAAGATCTTTTTTGACTCACCTCCTAGATTAATGGAAAAAAAAATAAACAAATGGGACCTAATTAAACTTAAAAGCTTTTGCACAGCAAAGAAAACCATAAATGAGATGAAAAGGCAACCCTCAGAATGGGAGAAAATATTTGCAAACAAAGCAACTGACAAGGGATTAATTTCCAAAATATAGAAGCAGCTCATGCAGCTCAATATAAAAAAAAACAAACAACCCAATCAAAAAATGGGTAGAAGACCTAAATAGACATTTCTCCAAAGAAGACATACAGATGGCTAAGAGGCGTATGAAAAGATGCCCAACATCGTTAATTATTAGAGAAATGCAAATCAAAACTACAATGTGCTATCACTTCACACCAGTCAGAATGGCCATCGTCAGAAAGTCTACAAACAATAAATGCTGGAGGGCTTCCCTGGTGGCACAGTGGTTGAGAGTCTGCCTGCTGATGCAGGGGACGTGGGTTTGTGCACTGGTCCAGGAAGATCCCACATGCTGCAGAGCGGCTGGGCCCGTGAGCCATGGCCACTGAGCCTGCGCGTCTGGAGCCTGTGCTTCACAACGGGAGAGGCCACAACAGTGAGAGGTTCGCGTACCTCAAAAAAAAAATAATAATAATAAATGCTGGAGAGGGTGTGGAGAAAAGCGAAGCCTCTTGCACTCTTGGTGGGAATGTAAATTGATACCGCAAATCTGGAGAACAGTATGGAGGTTCCTTAAAAAATTAAAAATAGAATTACCATATGACCCAGCAATCCCACTACTGGGCATATACCCTGAGAAAACCATAATTCAAAAAGATACATGTAGCCCAATGTTCACTGCAGCACTATTTACAATAGTCAGGTCATGGAAGCAACTTAAATGCCCACTGACAGACGAATGGATAAAGAAGATGTGGTACATATATACAATGGAAAATTACTCAGCCATAAAAAGGAATGAAATTGGGTCATTTGTAGAGACGTGCATGGACCTAGAAACTGTTATACAGAGTGAAGTAAGTCAGAAAAACAAATATCATATATTAATGCATATATGTGGAATCTAGAAAAATGGCACAAATGAACTGGTTTGCAAGGCAGAAATAGAGACACAGATGTAGAGATCAAACGTAGGGACACCAAGGGGGAAAGTTGGGGGCAGGGTGAGATGAACTGGGAGATTGGAATTGATATATATATATATATATATATATATATATATACACACACACACACTAATATGTATAAAATAGATAACTAATTAAAAAAATAATAGGATAATCTATGTCCCTATAGTCCCTATGATTTACATCGTGAATCTTACTTTTGTTTTTTTCGGTATAAGTCAATTTTATAATTTCCACTAAACTGGATATCTGTCACTCAAAATAGTCCCTGGTTCTTTATTCACTGATAAGTCAAACATCAATAATTGCTGCTTCCATTCCTAGAAAGTAAGAGGGGGGACATGAAGTCATCTCAAGGCACATCTTAAGAAAACAGGCAAGTCCGGGAGTTGGCCTCTGTCTTTTGCAATATTGGAGGGTGTCACAATGGTTAGCATAGACTGCTAGGAGAATACGTTTCCACAACATCATGTAGCCCCGGCTGAGATTCACCATGGTAGGTTCAAACTTTTTTGAGAAGAAAAATATTATCGATAGAGGTGAAATTTTTTGTGCAGCCCACTCCAATGAAGATAGGTTGATGAGATTTATCATTTCTGTGGAAATTGTTCTATATATCAGCAATAGCAATAATAGTAATAGTAATAATAACTAACACAAGCATTGCTTACAATGTGCCCAACACTATTCTAAGCACTTTCTATGTATTCAGTCATATGATCTCTCCATCCAAGAAGTTAAGTTTCGCTATCATTTCCATTTTATTGATGAGGAAACTGAAACTCAGAAAACTTCTGTAATTTGCCCAAGGTCACATAAGTAGAAGAGCCAGAAGCTCTAAAAAAATGAAATATATATATATGGTAATATTTTTAATGTTTTTAACGTTATATAAGTGGTATCATGTTGAATGCATCCTTTATAACTTCCTTTGTAACTATTATACCTTTTAAGTTTATTCATGTTAATATGCATAGCTCTTATTCATTCATTTAATTGCCACACAATACTACATGTGGAATATATGGCTATTCCACATTATACTGATCTATTCTCCTATTCTTGGCCCTGTGGTGATTTATAAATTTTCCCTATTATAAAAAATATTGTATTAAATGTAAAACATATAAAAATTTGTATGGAAACACAAAAGATCCCAAATAGCCAGAACAATCTTGAGAAAGAAGAATGGAGCTGGAGGGATCATGCTCCTTGGCTTCAGGCTATACTACAGAGCTACAGTAATCAAGACAGTATGGTACTGGCACAAAAACAAACACATAGATCAATGGAACAGAATAGAAAGCCCAGAAATAAACCTATGCACTTATGGTCAATTAATCTACAACAAAGGAAGCAAGAATATACAATGGAGAAAAGGCAGTCTCTTCAATAAGTGGTGCTGGGAAAACTAGACAGCTACATGTAGAAGAATGAAATTAGAACATTCTCTAACATCATACACACACACACAAAAAAAAAATTAGAACATTCTCTAACATCATACACACACACAAAAAAAACATCATTCTCTAACATCATACACAATGGATTAAAGACCTAAATGTAAGATGAGATACTGTAAAACTCCTAGTGGAAAACATACGCAGAACACTCTTTGACATAAATTGCAGCAATATTTTTTTGGATCTGTCTCCTAGAGTAATAGAAATAAAAGCAAAAATAAACAAATGGGACCTAATTAAACTTAAAAGCTGCTGTGGTTATTTCCAGTTCCAGGTCTTATGAAACTGGCAGCTTCCATTTTTTGTCTCTTAGGCTTCTGAGTTTCTGAACCCAGCCACTATGCAACCCATAGAGCAGCCCAGGGGGGAAGGGAACAGAGATCCCCTGCCTTCTGCCCCTGCTGAGCTCCCAGCCAACAGCCAGCACTAACTGGCCAGCCATGAGAGTGAGCCACCTTACAAGTGGATCCTCAGCTCCCAGGAAGCCTCAGCTGATGACACATGGAGCAGAGACAAGCCTTCCCCACGAAGGCCTGGCCTGTCCAAATTGCAGTTTCGTGAGTTACATAATTGATTGTTGGTTGAAGCCACTGGGTTTGACATACCTAAGCTTCCTTTCCTCTAAAGTTCTTCTATGAATCTATACATATTTTATGGCTAACTTCCTGGTTTTAAGATGAGAGCCAATCCTTGTTAGTTGTATATATATCATGCCTGATTTCTCCAACAGTTACCTCATTATAGTAAGAGCCTTCTGTGGATCTTCCCAAATTAGATAAGTGACTTAACATCGAATAAGACATTTCTTTCTTTTTAAGGTGGATTCAGCATGGGACTACATGTGTCCTTGGAATTTAGCTGAATGAACACAATACATCCCAGCTTCTTTATGTTTTCATTAACTATGCTGAGTCCACACTGAACTAAGTAACATTTATACTTTACACTTTGTCTAATGCTTAGAAACCCCCAAAGTTCTTTTTTAGTAGGTTTTTAGGAAATAGAGAAGACACATATATTCACCTCAACTAGAGAGAAACAGGCCTTGAGTGGAGGGGCGGTTAGCATGTTTAAAAGAGAAGAATGGTTATTCTCCTTCTCTGCTTTTACTTACCACTTCCAGTAAACTCACACAATCCCTTTCCTTTACCCGCATTTCTACATAAGAAAATGAGGAAAAGAAAATAAAAGAAGGTAAGAAGAGAGGGGGTAGAATATCCCAGAGACCATATTTACATTTTTACAGCACTTTAAACTTTTTAAAAAGTGAAATTCCTGTAAAGTAGATAGTAGAATCCTCATTTTGGGGCCTGTGAAAATTAGTGAATTGCACAATATCTTGTACTTTGTGACAGCATACATCCTGGTCTCTGAGTAAACCCAGGGATTATTTCATTAATTCTAACATCATGCCCTTAGAGTGGGGAGGATGATGCAGACCAGACACCACCGGGGCCCCGAGGAAGATGTCCAAGGATGCAGAGGCTGAACTTCCAAAGTCAACACTCAGCCCTGCCCTCTTGGAAGTTCCTAATCTCATACACTGATGTTTCCTGTTCTCCCCCAGACCACACTTCAATTTCCTGCCTTAATCCTTCTAGGGTTTAGGAATAGGGTTTAAAGAGGAGCACAGAGACTCCCCCTACTCTTTCATGGAGCTGGGGGTGAGGGAGACAGGATTGGTGTCTTGTCAGGAAACATATTATAGTTTCTTTTTTTTTTTAAAGATCGGTTTTATTTATTTTTATTTATTTATTTTTTGCCATATCACAGGGCGTATGGGATCTTAGCTCCCTGACCAGGGATCAAACCCATGCCCCGTGCATTAGAAGCATGAAGTCTTAACCACTGGACACCCAGGGAAGTCCCTGTATCTTCTTTTGTTATGTTCCTTTGTTTTGTTTTGTTGCTTAACAGAGGAGGAGAGAGAGGATCACTTGGAGGTACAGAACTCTCTTGTACCTCTCCTCTGCTCTCATACCCTCATGAAACCAGAAGGACAAAGACGAGCTACTTAAACCACGATGAGATAGCTTCGAGATGGCGGAGGAGTAAGTCGTGAAGATCACCTTCCTCCCCACAAATACATCAAAAATACATCTACGTGTGGAACAACTCCTACAGAACACCTACTGAACTCTGGAAGAAGACCTCAGACTTCCCAAAAGGCAAGAAACTCCCCACGTACCTGGGTAGGGCAAAAGAAAAAAGAAACAACAGAGACAAAAGAATAGGGACAGGACCGGCACCTCTGGGACGGAGCTGTGAAGGAGGAAAAGCTTCCACACACTAGGAAGCCCCTTCACTGGTGGAGACAGCGGGTGCGTTGGTGGGAAGCTTTGGAGCCATGGAGGAGAACACAGCAATAGGGGTGCAGAGGGCAAAGCAGAGAGTTTCCTGCACAGAGGATCGGTGCCAACCAGTACTCATCAGCCTGAGAGGCTTGTCTGCTCACCCGCCAGGGTGGGTGGGGGCTGGAGCTGAGCCTCCGGCTTCGGAAGTCAGATCCCAGGGAGAGGACTGGGGTTGGCTGCGTGAACACAGCCTGAAGGGGGCAAGTGTGCCACAGCTAGCTGGGAGGGAGTCCAGGAAAATGTCTGGACCTGCCTAAGAGGCGAGAGACCATTGATTCGGGGTGTGCAAGGAGAGGGGATTCAGAGAACCACCTAAACGAGCTCCAGAGATGGGCATGAGATGCTAAGGCTGCTGCTGCAGCCACCAAGAATCCTATGTGAAAGCACAGGTCACTATCCACACCTCCCCTCCTGGGAGCCTGTGCAGCCTGTCACTGCCAGGGTCCTGTGATCCAGGGACAACTTCCCCAGGAGAACACATGGCATGCCTCAGGCTGTTGCAACAATCACGCCAGCCTCTGCCAACGCAGGCTCACCCTGCATTCCGTACCCTTGCCTCCCTCTGGCCTGAGTGAGCCAGAGCCCCCTAATCAGCCATTCCTTTAACCCTGTCCTGTCTGGGCAGTGAAGAGATGCCCTCAGGCGATCTACATGCAGAGTCAGGGCCAAATCCAAAGCTGAACCCCAGGAGCTGTGCAAACAAAGAGAAACAGAAATCTCTCCATGCAGCCTCAGGAGCAGTGGATTAAATCTCCACAATCAAAATGGTGTACCCTGCATCTCTGGAATATCTGAATAGACAACGAATCTTCCCAAAATTGAGGCGGTAGACTTTGGGATCAACTGTAGACTTGGGGTTTGCTTTCTGCATCTATTTTGTTTGTGGTTTTATGTTTATCTTAGTTTAGTATTTAGAGCATATTATAATTGGTAGATTTATTTATTGATTTGGTTGCTCTCTTCCTTTTTTTTTAATATATATTTTTTTCCTTTTCCTCTTTTTGTGAGTGTGTATATGTGTATGCTTCTTTGTGTGATTCTGTCTGCATAGCTTTGCTTTTACCATTTGTCCTAGGGTTCTGTCTGTCCTTTTTTTTTTTTAAGCATAGTTTTTAGCACTTGTTATCCTTGGTGGATTTGTTTTTTGCTTTGGTTTCTATTTCTTTTGTTTATTATTTTTTATTTTTAATAATATTTTTTACATTTTATTTTAATAACTTTCCTTTCTTCCTTTCTTTCTTCCTTCCTTCCTTCCTCCCTCCTTTCTTTCTTTCTTTCCTTTCTTTCTCTCTCTCTCTCCCTCCCTCCTCCTTTATTTCTTTCTCTCTTTCTCTCTCCCCCTCCCTCTCACCCTCCCTCCTTTCTTTCTTTTGTTCTTTCTTTCTTTCTTTCTCTCTCTCTCTCCCCCTCCCTCCCTCCTTTCTTTCTTTCTCTTTCTCTCTCTCCCTTCTTTCTTTCTTTCTTTCTTTTTCTTTCTCTCTTTCTGTCTTTTTCTCTCTCTCCCTCCCCCCTTCTTTCTTTCTCTCTCTCTCTCCCCCTCCCTCCCTCCTTTCTTTCTTTCTCTTTCTCTCTCTGTCTCCCTTCTTTCTTTCTTTTTCTTTCTCTTTCTCTCTTTCTGTCTTTTTCTCTCTCCCTCCCTCCCTCCTTTCTTTTTCTTTCTTTCTCTCTTTCTCTCCCTCCCTCCTTTCTTTCTTTCTTTTTCTTTCTCTCTCTCTCTCCCTCTCTCCTTTCTTTCTCTTTCTCTCTTTCTTTCTCTCTCTCTCCCCCTCCCTCCCTCCTTTCTTTCTTTCTCTTTCTCTCTCTCTCCCTTCTTTCTTTCTTCCTTTCTTTCTTTTTCTCTTTCTGTCTTTTTCTCTCTCTCTCCCTCCCTCCCTTCTTTCTTTCTTTCTCTCTCTCTCTCCCCCTCCCTCCCTCCTTTCTTTCTTTCTTTCTTTCTCTTTCTCTCTCTCTCCCTTTCTTTCTTTTTCTTTCTCTTTCTCTCTTTCTGTCTTTTTCTCTCTCTCTCCCTCCCTCCTTTCTTTCTTTCTTTCTTTCTTTCTTTCTTTCTTTCTTTCTTTCTTTCTTTCTTTCTTTCTTTCTCTCTCTCTCTCTCTCTCCCTCCCTTTTCTTCTTAACCAGGGGGCTAAGAGAGTCATGGTGCTGCAGCTGGGGGGCAGGCCCAAGCCTTTGAGGTGGGAGAGCCGAGTTCAGGACACTGGTCCAGCAGAGACCTCCCCATCCCATGTAATATAAAAGGGTGAAAGCTCTCTCAGACATCTCCATCTCAACGATAGGACTGATCTCCTCTCAACGACCAGCAAGCTACAGTGCTGGACACCCTATGCCAGACAACTAGCAAGACAGGTACACAGCCCCACCCATTAGCAGAGAGGCTGACAAAAATCATAATAAGTTCACAGACACCCCAAAACACACCACTGGACGTGGTCCTGCCCACCAGAAGGATACAGCCTCATCCACCAACACAAGTACCAGTCCCCTCCACCAGGAAGCCTACACAATCCACTGAACCAACCTTATCCACTGGGGGAAGACACCAAAAACAAGGGGAACTACGAAACTGCAGCCTGCGAAAAGAAGACCCCAAACACAGTAAGTTAAGCAAAATGAGAAGACAGAGAAACACAAGCAGATGAAGGAGCAAGGTAAAAAACCCACCAGATAAACAAATGAAGAGGAAATAGGCAGTCTACCTGAAAAAGAATTCAGACTAATGATAGTAAAGATGATCCAAAATCTTGGAGATAGAATGAATAAAATACAAGAAACACTTAACAAGGACCTAGAACTAAAGAGCAAACAAACAATGATGAACAACAAAATAAATGATAACAAAATTTCTCTAGAAGGAATCAATAGCAGAATAAGAGAGGCAGAAGAATGGCTAAGTGACCTGGAAGATAAAATAGTGGAAATAGCTACTGCAGAGCAGAATAAAGAAAAAGAATGAAAAGAACTGAGGACAGTCTCAGAGACCTCTGGGAAAACATTAAATGCACCAACATTCGAATTATAGGGGTCCCAGAAGAAGAGAAAAAGAAAGGAACTGAGAAAATACTGGAAGAGATTATAGTTGAAAACTTCCCTACTATGGGAAAGGAAATAGTCAATCAAGCCCAGGAAGCACAGAGAGTCCCATAGGACAAATGCAAGGAGAAACAGGCCAAGACACATATTAATCAAACTACCAAAAATTAAATATGAAGAAAAAATATTAAAAGCAGCAAGGGAAAAGCAACAAACAACATGCAATGGAATCCACATAAGGTTAACAGCGGGACTTTGAGCAGAAACTCTGCACGCTAGAAGGGAGTGTTAGGACATATTTAAAGTGATGAAAGAGAAAAACCTACACCAAGATCACTCTACCCCGCAATGACCTCATTCAGATTTGATGGAGAAATTAAAACCTTTACAGACAAGCAAAACCTAAGAGAATTCATCACCACCAAACCAGCTTTACAGCAAATCCTAAACGAACTTCTCTAGGCAGGAAACACAAGAGAAGGAAAAGATCTACAATAACAAACCCAAAACAATTAAGAAAATAGTAATAGGAACACACATATCAATAACTAACTTAAATGTAAATGGATTAAATGCTGCAACCAAAAGACATAGACTGGCTGAATGGGTACAACAACATGATCCATATATATACTGTCTATAAGAGACCCAGTTTAGACAGGGACACATACAGATTGAAAGTGATGGGATGGAAAAAGATATTCCATGCAAATGGAAATCAAAAGAAAGCTGGAGTAGCAATTCTCATATCAGAAAAACACAGACTTCAAAATAAAGACTATTACAAGAGACAAGGAAGGACACTACATAATGATCAAGGGATCAATCCAAGAAGAAGGTATAACAATTGTAAATATTTATGCACCCAACATAGGAGCACCTCAATATATAGGCAAATGCTAATAGCCATAAAAGGGGAAATCGACAGTAACACAATCATAGTAGGGGACTTTAACACCCCACTTTCACCAATGGAAAGATCACCCATAATGAAAATAAATAAGGAAACACAAGCTTTAAATGATACTTTAAACAGGATGAACTTAATTGATATTTATAGGACATTCCATCCAAACAACACAATACACTTGCTTCTCAAGTGCTCATGGAACATTCTCCAGGACAGATCATACATTGGGTCACATCAAGCCTTGGTAAATTTAAGAAAATTGAGATTGTATCAAGTATCTTTTCTGACCACAATGCTATGATTCTAGATATCAATTACAGGAAAATACATGTGAAAAATACAAACAAATGGAGGCTAAATAATACACTACTAAATAACCAAGAGATCACTGAAGAAATCAAAGAGGAAATCAAAAAATACCTAGAAACAAAATGAAAACAGGATGACCCAAAACCTATGGGAGGCAACAAAAGCAGTTCTAAGAGGGTATTTTATAGCAATACAATCCTACCTCAAGAAACGTGAAATACCTCAAATAAACAACCTAACCTTACACCTAAAGCAATTAGAGAAAGAAGAACAAAAAAACCGCATATTTAGCAGAAGGAAAGAAATCATAAAGATCAGATCATAAATAAATAAAAAAGAAATGAAGGAAACAATAGCTAAGATCAATAAAACTAAAAGCTGGTTCTTTGAGAAGATAAACAAAATTGATAAAACACTAGCCAGACTCATCAAGAAAAAAAGGGAGAAGACTCAAATCAACAGAATTGAAATGAAAAAGGAGAAGTAACAACTGACACTGCAGAAATACAAAGGGTCAAGAGAGATTACTACAATCAACTATATGCTAATAAAATGGACAACCTGGAAGAAATGGACAAATTCTTAGAAAAGCACCACCTCCTGAGACTGAACCAGAAAGAAATAGAAAATATAAACAGATCAATCACAAGCACTGAAATTCAAACTGTGATTTAAAATCTTCCAACAGGGCTTCCCTGGTGGCGCAGTGGTTGAGAGTCCACCTGTGGATGCAGGGGACACGGGTTTGTGCCCCAGTCCGGGAAGATCCCACATGACGCGGAGTGGCTGGGCCCGTGAACCATGGCCGCTGAGCCTGTGCATCTGGAGCCTGTGCTCCGCAACAGGAGAGGCCACATCAGTGAGAGGCCCGCGTACCGCAAAAAAAAAAAAAAATCTTCCAACAAACAAAAGCCCAGGACCAGATGGCTTCACAGTCAAATTCTAGCAAACATTTAGGGAAGAGCTAACACCTATCCTTCTCAAAATCTTCCAAAATATAGCAGAGGGAGGAACACACCCAAACTCCTTCTACGAGGCCACCATCACCCTGATACCAAAATCAGACAAAGATGTCACAAAAAAAGAAAAATACAGGCCAACATCACTGATGAACATAGATGCAAAAATCCTCAACAAAATACTAGCAAACAGAATCCAACAGCACATTAAAAGGATCATACACCATGATCAAGTGGGGTTTATTCCAGGGATGCAAGGATTCTCCAATATATGCCAGACAATCAATGTGATACACCATATTAACAAATTGAAGGAGAAAAACCATATGATCATCTCAATAGATGCAGAGAAAGCTTTCAACAAAATTCAACACCCATTTATGATAAAAACTCTCCAGAAAGTAGGCATAGAGGGAACTGACCTCAGCATAATAAAGGCCATATTGCCAAACCCACAGCCAACATCATTCCCAATGGTGAAAAACTGAAACCATTTCCTCTAAGATCAGGAAAAAGACAAGGTTGCCCACTCTCATCACTATTATTCAACACTGTTTTGGAAGTTTTAGGCACAGCAATCAGAGAAAAAAAGAAATAAAAGGAATCCAAGTTGGAAAAAAAGAAGTAAAGCTTTCACTGTTGACATGATACTATACATAGAGAATCCTAGAGATGCTACCAGAAAACTACTAAAGCTAATCAATTAATTTGGTAAAGTAGCAGGATACAAAATTAATGCACAGAAATTTCTTGCATTCCTATACACTAATGATGAAAAATCTGAAAAAGAAATTAAGGAAACAATCCCATTTACCATTGCAACAAAAAGAATTAAATACCTACGAATAACCCTACCTAAGGAGACAAAAGGCCTGTATACAGAAAACTAAGACACTGATGAAAGAAATTAAAGATGATACAAACAGATGGAGAGATATACAATGTACTGGGGTTGGAAGAATCAACATTGTGAAAATGACTATACTACCCAAAGCAATCTACAGATTCAATGCAATCCGTAACTACCAATGGCATTTTTCACAGAAGTAGAACAAAAAATGTCACTATTTGTATGGAAACACAAAAGACCCCGAATAGCCAAAGCAATCTTGAGAAAACTGAGCTGGAGGAATCAGGCTCCCTGACTTCAGACTATACTATAAAGCTACAGTAATCAAGACAGTATGGTACTGGCACAAAAACAGAAATATAGATCAATGGAATAGGATAGAAAGCCCAGAGATAAACCCACACACATATGGTCACCTTGTCATTGATAAAGGAGGCAAGCATATACAGTGGAGAAAAGATAGCCTCTTCAATAAGTGGTGCTGGGAAAACTGGACAGCTACATGTTAAAGAATGAAATTAGAACAGTCCCTAACACCATACACAAAAATAAACTCAAAATGGATTAAAGACCTAATTGTAAGACCAGACACTACAAAACTCTTAGAGGAAAACACAGACAAAACCCTCTATGACATACATCACAGCAAGATCCTTTTGACCCACCTCCTAGAGAAATGGAAATAAAAATAAAAATAAACAAATGGGATCTAATGAAACTTAAAAGCTTCTGCACAGCAAAGGAAACCATAAACAAGATGAAAAGACAACCTTCAGAATGGGAGAAAATATTTGCAAATGAAGCAACTGACAAAGGATTAATCTCCTAAATTTACAAGCATCTCAATATCAAAAAAACAAATAACCTAATCCATAATTGGGCAGAAGACGTAAACAGACATTTCTCCAAAGAAGATATACAGATTGCCAAAAAACACATGAAAGGATGCTCAACATCACTAATCATTAGAGAAATGCAAATCAAAACTACAATGAGGTATCACCTCACACCATTCAGAATGGCCATCATCAAAAAATCTGCAAACAATAAATGCTGGAGAGGGTGTAGAGAAAAGGGAACCTTCTTGCACTGTTGGTGGGAATGTAAATTGATACAGTGACTATGGAACACAGTATGGAGGTTACTTAAAAATCAAAAACTAGAACTACCATATGACCCAGCAATCCCACTACTGGGCATATACCCCGAACAAACCATAATTCAAAAGGAGTCATGTATCACAATGTTCATTGCAGCACTATTTACAATAGCCATTGACAGAAGGATGGATAAAGAAGATGTGGCACATATATACAATGGAATATTACTCAGCCATAAAAAGAAACGAAATTGAATTATTTGTCATGAGGTGGATGGACCTAGATAGTGTCATACAGAGTGAAGTATGTCAGAAAGAGAAAAACAAATACTGTATGCTAACACATATATATGGAATCGCAAAAACAACAACAAAAAAATGGTTCTGAAGATCCTAGAGGCAGGACAGGAATGAAGACACAGACGTAGAGAATGGACTTGAGGACACAGGGAGGGGGAAGTGTAAGCTGGGCCGAAGTGAGAGAGTGGCATGGACATATATACACTACCAAATAGTAAATAGATAGCTAGCGGGAAGCAGCTGCATAGCACAGGGAGATGAGCTCGGTGCTTTGTGTCCACCTAGAGGGGTGGGATAGGGAGGGTGGGAGGGAGATGCAGGAGGAAGGAGATATGGGGATATATGTATATGTATAGCTGATTCATTTTGTTTTAAAGCATAAACTAACACACCATTGTAAAGCAATTATACTCCAATACAGGTGTTAAAAAACAAAAACACATGACCATGCTGTATTATATACTGCCTTTCCTTTTATTCATATCAGAAAAGTAGAATAAAATATTTCCTTGTAAAAAAAAAAAAAAGAAAATTGGGAACATTTCTTCCTCATAGAATGTCAGAGCCAGAAGTCATCGTGGAGGTGCGGAGGTTAGCAGTTTCGGATTCTGTTATGCGGTGCCCTCAGGCTCTCTGCAGGGGAAGCTACATAGAGTTTGCTGCCCACTTCAACCAGCGTGGCTCTGCTTTGACCGTTTTATACACCATGGCTTTGTGTAAGATTTTACTGATAAAAGGCTACCATTATTATTACTTTTAAAAATAAATTTATTTATTTTTGGCTGTGTTGGGTCTTCGTTGCTGCACACGGGCTTTCTCTAGTTGGGGCGAGCAGGGGTCGCTCTTCGTTGTGGTGCGCGGGCTTCTCATTGCGATGGCTTCTCTTGTTGTGGAGCATGGGCTCTAGGCATAAGGGCTCAGTAGTTGTGGCTTACAGGCTCAGTTGCTCTGTGGCATATGGGATCTTCCCGGACCAGGGCTCGAACCCATGTCCCCTGCATTGGCAGGTGGATTCTTAACCACTGCACCACCGGGGAAGCCCTACCATTATTTTTTAAAAGCATAAAACCACCCACCTGCTCTAGTCACCTTCTTTCACATGTAGCAAAGCAAAAGTTGTTTTGTTTTGTTTTTGCTGACTTTGGAATGTTTATTCTTTAAAAAATTAGTTGCTTTTTCTACAGCTATACAAAGTTCTTAATGTTTCTTTGGCAATGGAATATAATGGAACTTTTACAACTACATTTTACAAAAAGTTACCTTTGCCTCAGAAACAGTATTTACTGTGTGCACATAGTTGACTGACAAAATTCCCTACCATCCAGCACCCTAATTAATTGACAAAATAAACAAACTGCCCAGGAATCTTGGTGCACTGGAAGCAGAGTCAGAACGTAGGCATTTTAACCTCCTTTCTAGTGTTCTTTCAGTCCTCCCCAACTCAAGCGCTGCATGTTGTGTGATTTATTCACCAAGAGGAAGTGGGGACGGGTTGCTGGAATAACAGAAGCTGACTGACCTTGAATTTCACCCTCGCAATGAGTAAGCCAACTTAGTGGCTTTACCACCTCTGTCATCACTTCTGCTTCACACCAGGCTCATTGTGAGCCGGAAGCACATGACTCCCTATGGATTATGTGGGCCACACTGGGCTCCACCAGCTAGCATCAAGCAGCCTACAGGCCTGCAGAAAGTAGACTCACCATGCTGAGAACATCCTCCTCCAGACCCATCAAGTCTCCCCAGCTCCGAGACAATATATCCCTTAAGATCTTAACAAGTTTATTACTTTAAAAATCTGAATGGGTAGAATATATGCTAAGGCCTTGACTTTGCTATCACTTCAAAGTGAGATTTCCCTGCCTTCCCAGCCCTAAATTACTCTGAAATGATATAATGCTCTTATCTGTATTGATCAGACTGACCCTTTTTATTCACAGTCTTCTGGTTTTTGTTTTGTGGTTCTGCCCTACAACCACAGAATGGAAGGTTCCTTGAAACCTGGGATCATATTATACAAACCTGAGGTTTCCAAACCTCAAAATAGGACCTACAAAAAATAGGCACAGAAAGATTAGGCAGCATACTAGAATCAGAGACTATCCTGGAAAATGCAGCATTGTAGCAGTTGGTAAATATACTGGGTTGGCTAAAAAGTGCCTGCGGTTTTTAAGTAAAAATAAAAGACACATTTTTCATTTCACCAAGAACTTTATTGAACAATGATGTATTCACCGTTTTGTTCCACTACCTTCTGCCTTTTTTTTTTTTTTTTTGCGGTACGCGGGCCTCTCACTGCCATGGCCTCTCCCGTTGCAGAGCACAGGCTCCGGACGCGCAGGCTCAGCAGCCATGGCTCACGGGCCCAGCCGCGGCATGTGGGATCTTCCCGGACCGGGGCACAAACCCGTGTCCCCTGCATCGGCAGACAGACTCTCAACCACTGCGCCACCAGGGAAGCCCCCATTCTGCCATTTTTGAGGCAATTTCATAATTCCATCTTCCCAAGACTTTTAATATCTTTTTGAGCAAAGAGCTGTTCCAGGTGCCTTTTACAGTCTTCCAGGGAATTAAAATTTTTTCCATTAAGAGAATTTTGTAAAGATCTAAATAAATGGAAACCTGAAGGTGCAATGTCTGGTGAATACAGAGGATCAATCAGAACTTAACAGCTTTTGCCTGGTCACCAAAGAAACATGCAGTCTTGCATTATCCTGATGCAAGATTATGAGTTTTCTGTTGACTAATTTTGGACGCTTTTCATCGAGTGCCGCTTTCAGTTGGTCTAATTGGGAGCAGTACTTGTTGGAATTAATCGTCTGGTTTTCCGGAAGGAGCTCACAATAGAAGACTCCCTTCCAATCCTACCATAGACACAACATCATCTTCTTTGGATGAAGACAGGCCTTTGGTGTGGTTGGTGATGGTTCATTTCTCTTGCCCCATGATCTCTTCTGTTCCACATTATTGTTCAGTATCCACTTTTAATCGCCTGTCACAATTTATTTTAAAAATGGAATGTTTTCATTACATTTCAGTAGAGAAATGCATGCAGAAATATGGTCAGGAAGGTTTTTTTCACTTCATTTATGTGGGACCTAAACATCAAAGCGATTAACATAACCAAGCTGGTGCAAATCATTTAACGCTTGATTTGGATATTTTGAGTGTGTCGGCTATCTCCTGCATGGTATAGCATTGATTATTCTCAATTAATGCCTCAATTTGATTGCTATTAACTTCAACTGGTCTACGCAGACCGTGGAACATCGTCCAGCAAGAAATCTCCAACGCGAAACTTTGCCTCTCACTTTTGACACATTCGATCAAGTCATAGTACCTTCTCCATACACTGCACAAGTCTGTTTTTTTGCGTTTCAGTTGTCCTTTTACCTTTCTTGAAATAATAAAGCATAATATGCCAAAATGTTGCTTTTTTTCTTCCATCTTCAATATTAAAATGGCTACACAAAAATCCACCAATTTTGATGTCTTTTTTTAAATGCACGCTGATATGACAGCTATCACATACAATCTAACGCAACTGTTTCGAATGAAGTTAAATGACAACTAAGTGCTACCAGAGCCATCTTACAGAAAAACCCAACAGACCTTTTGGCCAACCCAGTACACAGCAGGATGCTGTATGTTCAACAGGTTCCTAAATTCTTGGGGAAGAAAAAAACTAGACCCAGGCTGCACAGACCCCATGTTAAAAAATATAAATGACCTAGAGACATCATAGGCTGGCTAAGTATTAAAATGAAATAAGTGATGCGTTCATTGATGATAAGCAGAATAATAGATAACTATGAATTTGGAGGTAATGGAATGATGACGTCCTTTTCAGTGCAATCCAAAAAACACTGTAGAACATTATAAGTAAGGACTAGGCACTCTGGGGGATGCTGATTCAAAGAGAACACTCAATATTCCAAGCTAATGCTGCAACACAGTCCCAGATAGAAGTGGTGTAGGACCAAATGTGGAGCCAGAGTGAACAGGTTGTTTGTTGTCTGCTAAAGGACTCTGAAATGGAGCAGAGCTTCTGGATAACCATTTAAAATCACTGCAGAGCCTGGTCAAAGTGTTGAGAGCAAGAAAGCAGCTTTGGCTGCAGCGTCAGGAGTGATTTGGAGAAGGTTTTTACTCAAGGCAAGCAGAGGTAGAAAGACTTAAGTTTCAACTTGGGTCTTGTGTTAGCCAAATTTGTCTGTTTTGTCATTTGACAGCAGTGGCAATGCTGATCTCAGTTGTTAGGGGAAAAACTCGTAATTCTCCTGGTCCAGTTGGGGATAAGGGAAATGGCAAGGAAGAGTCAGAGGGCTCACACCCCTGGTGGAGCCACAGTGTCTGATGGCATTTTTTATCTCTTTTTTTTTCTTTCAAACTAGAACTAGATGGATGACAGAGAATTTACAATGGAATACCTAAGAAGTAGTACCAGGGCAATCTATTTTACCACTGAAAGACCAAGACATGTTTCATGGAGACTTGAACCAGAAAATTGGTGAAAAAGCACTTTGATCTAGACCTACTTCTTGGGCTCTCTTTTCTTTCTCCTTGAGAATGTTTTACAAAGGTAGTGTGATAAGTGCTAATTGAGTAGTACGGAGAGTATCTGTTTACTAAAAAGAGTTCAAAGGAGCAGAGATCACAGTGGGCTGCAGCAACCGGGGAAATAGTGACTAGAACTTCAAGGATGGGTGAGATTCAGATTAAGTGGAAAGGAGAGAGAAAGGAGGGGCTTGCTGGGCAGAGGGAGATGCCAAGTACAAAGCAAGCAGAAAGCACAAGACCACTATTACACAAGGCTTTAACGGATGAAAAAACTGAGGCTCAGGTAGACTAAGACTCTTGACTAAGCATACACAGCTCCTGCATTACTATATAAGGAACTAAAGTAAAGCTACTTAATACCAAAGCCCATATTCCTTCCCCAGACTCCAGGTTCACAAGGCTGACAGACATGTAAACAACTAACTGTGATACGTGTTTGTGAGTTGAAAGCTGTTTCATTACTTTTTATTTTCATTTAGTTATACTTGTCACAACATGTCAAAAAAGGAAGCAGCGGGCTTCCCTGGTGGCGCAGTGGTTGAGAGTCTGCCTGCCGATGTAGGGGATGCGGGTTCGAGCCCCGGGCTGGGAAGATCCCACATGCCGCGGAGCGGCTGGGCCCGTGAGCCATGGCCGCTGAGCCTGCGCATCCAGAGCCTGTGCTCTGCAACGGGAGAGGCCACGACAGTGAGAGGCCTGTGTACTGCAAAAAAAAAAAAAAGGAAGCAGCATTGCTTTCTAGAGAAATATTTATTTCCTGTATTGATGTCAACACATTAACTCATCTGGAAGGGAGATTCCTCCAAGTAGAGGAATAATGGTGACATGATGTGGTCCAAAGCATAAGCTGGCAACTTTCTGAGGGTGGAGTGATGACAAAATAGAGAGAGAGAGAGAGAGAGAGAGAGAGAGAGAGGGAGGGAGGGAGGGAGGGAGGGAGGGAGAGGATAGAAAAGTCCAAAGAAACGAGAGGTGGAACTGTTAGCTCCAAAATGTTCTGAATTAAGCTGATAATCCTTTTCTGATTAGAAACACTTCAGATTTTCAGAAATAAAAGTTTTTGTCAAAAGCAGTTTAACACTGGTGTTTGTGAGGTATGTGTTCTTTTCAAATGTTTCAAATCAAGGCAAATGGACAACCCAGGAAGGATTACTGTTGACCTCGGTGAGTGCTGGATCTAACTTACTCTCACCAGTCTCCTATCCTTTGTGGAATAATGTGGTAAATCAACAAGTTGAGCAAGTAAGCAATGTACAGTAGGGGAGACCGACCTCATTTAAAGCTGCTATTCCAAAGTCTGTGCACTCCTGCTAGCTTGCTGGGCTTAGCCTCCTCCTAAGTGTCCTGGTAGCTGACTGATGAACTGCTTAATGGTCCATGAACTAAAGGGAATTATTAACTCAGTTCCCTGCATGTGGAGTTCAAAACTACCTAGATAAATAAGTAAAAGATACTAGCTTTAGGATGGCTGCTATTGCCTAGGAAAAGGAGTACAGGAGCCCTAGTGGTAGCTAGAGACAGAATAACTGGCTATTTGACTCTTCTGATACCTCTGAGGTAGGGAAGGCAAAGTTAGGCACAGTTTCTCAAAGATCCCCTAAAACCCTTGGCTAGTTTCTATCAGAGCCCT
Source organism: Leucopleurus acutus (assembly GCF_964270905.1). NCBI lineage: Eukaryota > Metazoa > Chordata > Mammalia > Artiodactyla > Delphinidae > Leucopleurus > Leucopleurus acutus. Next base: position 64,393,866 of record NC_139143.1, read on the forward strand.
TACCACATTGTATTGTAACTGTCTGTGTGTAGGTCTGCCATCCTCAACAGGTTGAATCCTTGGAGGCAGTGACTGTATTTTATCCGTACTTTTCCCACTTCCTTGCATATGTGTCCACCAAATGTTGAGTGGGTGAGTGAGTAAAATGGGTAGATGGATGGAGACAAATCATCACACTCACCATGCCTAAGCAACTTAAACCTGGCAGTGGAAGGTTTAACATTAACCTGGCAGTGGGAGAAAATTAACCCTGCAAAGGATTAATTTCCATGAGGTAACTCAGGAAAATTGACTAAGGAATGTGTGTTGGCAATCAATGGGTAATCTATTGAAAAAGCACTTACTTTTCAGAGAAATTTGTTTTCAAGGAAGGCAAGTCACAAGTGAGGGTATTTACAGCCTTTTGCTTTTAGTTGTAACAATGCTGCAGAATGCGCTGAGCTCTGGGATGCCGATAACGCAGAAAAGGCTCATTAGGATCACCACCCAAATATTTGCAACATCTGCCCTTCGAGTAGTTAACTATTCAAACCACCTGCAGTGCTTTTTTTTTTTTTTCCGGTACGCGGGCCTCTCACTGTTGTGGCCTCTCCCGTTGTGGAGCACAGGCTCCGGACGCGCAGGCTCAGCGGCCATGGTTCACGGGCCCAGCCACTCCGCGGCATGTGGGATCCTCCTGGACCGGGGCACGAACCCGTGTCCCCTGCATCGGCAGGCGGACTCTCAACCACTGCGCCACCAGGGAAGCCCTGGAGTGCTTTTTAATATTGTATTCTAGAACAGTGATTCTCAACTTTCTTTTCTCTTATGTTCTACAAGTCTTCTGTCTTTCTCTCCTCCCTGCTCCCCCACTGCATTCCTGTCTCCTCACGTCTAAATTCCCTTTATAATAAGAACCTGCTATACAAAAATAAATAAATAAATAAAATTAAAAAAAATAAAAAATAAACCACCTTTACTCAATTATTGTCTCTGCCTTTATTGCCTTGGAGGAGAAATGTGACAGGGTAGAAAGCCAAAAATATTCTGAGAGCTATTTCTTTGCTTTGGTTCTAAAATCCTCAGCTCTGTGAGGGAAAAAGAGAGTTCTGGGTTCATCTAAAATGTATGAGGAACAAGACTGGAGGAAAACATTCCCTCTTTGCTAGAAAAAGTTCCTCCAGGCTGGGGAGAGGTAGAGGAAGAACAGATATGATGAAAGTAGATAAATGAGTGGGCTCCAGAGACAGGGGTCTGACATCGTGTTTTCTGAGAAGAGTCCCGGAGAGGTGGCAAGACCCCTGAGAGATTTAGGGGAGTCGAGAGAATCTGCACATTGCAGGAAAAGGAGCAGAGCCAGAGAGGAGGGCTTACTATGTGGTGGATCATGGCAAGGGAATGCCACAGACAATTGGTAAGATCACTGTGTCCCAGGATGATCTGGCAGCAGAAACATAGTCCCCATGATTCACAATGGGGCCCAGAATCTGTAAGGAGATTTACCAGGCTTAACGCAAAAGGGACAGTTCAACAGCGACTTGAATGGACTAATAACGGAGGACAAGACTGAACCATGGAGTCTCAGTAAAAACCGGTGGGGACAAATGATGTTTTCCTGCAACCCAATGTCTGGCTCTATGTAAGTTCTTCAGGACTGAGCCATGGGTCTGCAGAAAAGGGGAAGGAATCTTAAATTGACTAGCTTAAGTTTTCCTTTCTATGGTGTAATTGTGAGTTCAAAGTAGTAATTAAGTAAAGATATAAAAATATAAACAATGTGTATATCCTGCACATCTAAGTGTGGATCGAAATCCATTTTTACTATTTATCTGCCTGTCTCTCCAACCATCCATCTATCCATCCGCCCATCCATCCATCCATCCATCCACCCATCCATCCATTTATCCATCCATCTTTTTCCAGAAAGAACCTAAGGCAGTTTATAAATATCTATAACCAATCAAAGAATCTTGGTGCTACCATAACAGATACATGAGTTGAACTAGACATTACAACTCAGAAGCCAAGAAGTAGGTAGCCAACACAAATAAATAAAGCATGTCAGAGTAAGCTAAATCCTTTGCCTAAATTGTATCTATTTTTATTGACCTGTGGTGTGTGTTCCATGATGGTGAACATCCTGTTTAAGATTTTGTATGTGTGTGTGTATGGGGGGGTGCATGTGTGAAATTTTAAATTATTGCACTTTAAATTTTGTAGTTGAGTTCCTTGATTAGGAATCAGAAACCTGACAATGTCAGATCTTCTATTGCACTTTGTGATACGCATTATAGAAAATTCAGCCCCCTATTTTTAAACCGGGAATAATGTGTTATTTTATTCACTTTAATGATAGCCAGTCACAAACATACGTTCTTCCAAACAGAGAGACTTTTCACGTTGGTTTTTGTATTTAGGGCACTGTTCCTGAGCTCTGTGCTCACACCAATAATATTAATTGTGAAGAACAACTTGAACAATTTTAGTTCATTTTCAAAAATCTGATTTCAGAAAACGATTTTTGAGTTTCAGTGTTCAAATCCCTAAGTTTGGAACGGCAGTTTTGGCCATCACTTTCATTTAGGTGGAACAGAGAACAATTTCAATGTGTGAAAGTGGGTCATACTCTTCCTTAACAAATGAGTTTCCTAAAGACATAGTTTTATTAAGGAAAGAGCAAATGAAATAATAGATTTGGGTACCATTAATAAATGCCCCTGTAGGAAAATATTTTAATATTTACATTGTAATAACAATGAAAATGGCCAAGTTTTTTCGCTTGTTTGTTTGTTCTTTGTTTTTCTTTTTTTTAGGGAAAAAGTATTGGAAAATCCCTATTTTTGAGCCTAGGAATATGAGAGGACAAGGAATAACCTTTTGTAGTCATGGTATGTCAATAATTTGTACACACCTACGATATCTCAGAGTAAGAAATAGGCTTAAAAGGGAGCTCTAACCTCTCCCATAAATTTTTTCTAGAATTTCCCTTTGAAAAACAGGAACAAGTCAGGTTTTTTTTCCCAAGAAGCTAAAACATGTTTTTCGCACCCTATAATGAATGACCAAGCCATCTAACTTGTCTGTTCTACAGCAGATTTGGTATCAGTCATTGCGTTCCCTAAGCAAAGTACTGCATTGTCTGTGGCTCCAGCACAGGGGCATGTCCAGTTCCTGGAGCTATAACCATATCCACAGTGGGTGAGATTTTCAACTTCCTAGCACAAAATGATTTCTGTGAGCAAGGTAGCAGGCAGATTTGAGTTCCAGGTCTTTGTAAAACAATGGATTTGTTGGCCACCTGGATTTGTTTCAATATAATCTAATATTGACACCAAATACCAACCAAACTCATATGAGTACAACTTAAAGTCACACAGTACTTTTCAGTAGTCTGCATTAAATCTTTGAAGACTATTCTCAACACATAAAAAGGTTATTTTCTGAGATAGTGTCTCTCCTGGGCCTCTTCCAAAAGTTATTTAGTAATGGAAAAGCATTCATCAACACCACAAAAATAAGACGGTAGTATTCAAATGTGTGTTCCTATCAGCTGCAATTTTTTAAAACACCAAGTGATTTTACTTTTTCACAAAACTTGTCCTATAGCCTCTCAGTTATGTCTTAAAACTGATAAGAAATATTACGTGTGCTTAGATTTCCATTTTCAAATGGTCATTCCTGATTAGTACACATCATTTCTGCTCATACAACTGACACGCTTTTATAAGACTGTCATGCTTAAACACTTCTTATTCTAGGAAAACTTTTCTTACTTAATATGTAGCTACATTTCATAACAGCATTTTCTTTAGTCATAAATTAAGCCTCGATGACAAGTTATGCCCTTTCATAGTTGACTATTTTGGGGGAGTACCAACATAATTATCATATTCATATTAATGTCAAATTGTATTCTGTTGTCTCAGATACACATTAGCTTGCACATGAATTATGTAAACATTTTTTTTTTAAAAGATGAAGTTTTACTTTGCTTGGTCTCTAATTCAAATTGACCCTAGGGCTTCCCTGGTGGCACAGTGGTTGAGAGTCGGCCTGCCAATGCAGGGGACATGGGTTTGAGCCCTGGTCTGGGAAGATCCCACATGCTGCAGAGCAACTAGGCCTGTGGGCCACAACTACTGAGCCTGCGCGTCTGGAGCTTGTGCTCCACAACGAGAGGCCGTGACAGTGAGAGGCCCACGCACCGCGATGAAGAGTGGCCCTGGCTCGCCGCAACTAGAGAAAGCCCTCACACAGAAATGAAGACCCAACACAGCCAAAAATAAATAAATAAAAGATGCCTCTCTTTAGATATCTATTAAAAAAAAAATTGACCCTAAACAAAGCTTATGTCACCAAAAAAAGTTAACACAAGGATTTATGTATAGGAAAGCTGAATTTAGGAGGGGCAAATAGTCTCATCTCAATGACATTGTAGGTCATGAGCAACTCTGTAAGAAGGTTAGAACTTCAGTTTTCTTGGTTCACTGTATTATTTACACACGTTTTTCTTTCTCCAAGGGTATGCATAAAACAAACAAATCATGCTAGTGTCCCTCTTACTCAGGATGTGCTCTCTAACTTCCATAAGAACACTAAGCTCCATGGCTGAAGTGGCATTTCAAGCATGGCAAGGAATTAAAACATTAGAGAATGGATACATGTATATGTATGCCTGAGTCTCTTTGCTGTGCACCTGAAACTATTACAACATTGTTAATCGGCTATACTCCAATATAAAAAAAAACATTAATTATTTCCACTATTTTATCTTCAAGGTCACTTATCCGTTCTTCTGCCTCAGTTATTCTGCTACTGATTCCTTGCAGAGAATTTTTAATTTCATTTATTGTGTTGTTCATCATTGTTTGTTTGCTCTTTAGTTCTTCTAGTTCCTTGTTAAACGTTTCTTGTATTTTCTCCATTCTATTTCCAAGATTATGGATCATCTTTACTATCGTTACTCTGAATTCTTTTTCAGGTAGACTGCCTATTTCCTCTTCATTTGTTTAATCTGGTGGGTTTTTACCTTGCTCCCTCATCTGCTGTGTGTTTCTCTGTCTTCTCATTTTGCTTAACTTACTGTGTTTAAAGTAAAGCTGTCACTGTTTGCAGATGACATGATACTTTACATAGAGAATTCTAAAGATGCTACTAGAAAACAAGTAGAGCTAATCAGTGAATTAGGTAAAGTAGCTGGATACAAAATTAATGCACAGAAATCTCTTGCATTTCTATACACTAATGATGAAAAATCTGAAAGAGAAATTAAGGAAACACTCCCATTTACCACAGCAACAAAAAGAATAAAATACCTAGGAATAAACCTACCTAAGGAGACAAAAGACCTGTATGCAGAAAACTATAAGACACTGATGAAAGCAATTAAAGATGATACAAACAGATGGAGAGATATACCATGTACTTGGGTTGGAAGAATCAACATTGTGAAAATGACTCTACTACCCAAAGCCATCTACAGATTCAATGCAATCCCTATCAAACTATCACTGCATTTTTCACAGAACTAGAACAAAAAATGTCACAATTTGTATGGAAACACAAAAGACCCCAAATAGCCAAAGTAATCTTGAGAACGAAAAACGGAGCTGGAGGAATCAGGCTCCCTGACTTCAGACTATACTACAAAGCTACAGTAATCAAGACAGTATGGTACTGGCACAAAAACAGAAAGATAGATCAATGGAACAGGATAGAAAGCCCAGAGATAAACCCATGCACATATGGTCACCTTATCTTTGATAAAGGAGGCAGGAATACCCAGTGGAGAAAGGACAGCCTCTTCAATAAGTGGTGCTGGGAAAACTGGACAGGTACATGTAAAAGTATGAGATTAGACCACTCCCTAACACCATACACAAAAATAAACTCAAAATAAACTTAAAGACCTAAATGTAAGTCCAGACACTATAAAACTCTTAGAGGAAAACATAGGCAGAACACTGTATGACATAAATCACAGCAAGATCCTTTGACTCACCTCCTTGAAAAATGGAAATAAAAACCAAAACAAACAAATGGGACCTAACGAAACTTAAAAGCTTTTGCACAGAAAAGGAAACCATAAACAAGACGAAAAGACAACCTTCAGAATGGGAGAAAATATTTGCAAATGAAGCAACTGACAAAGGATTAATCTCTAAAATTTACAAGCATCTCATGCAGCTCAATATCAAAAAACAAACAACCCAATCCAAAAATGGGCAGAAGACCTAAATAGACATTTCTCCAAAGAAGATATACAGATTGCCAACAAACACATGAAAGAATGCTCAACATCATTAATCATTAGAGAAATGCAAATCAAAACTACAATGAAGTATACCTCACATAGGTCAGAATGGCCATCATCAAAATATCTACAAACACCCAATCCAAAAATGGGCAGAAGACCTAAATAGACATTTCTCCAAAGAAGATATACAGACTGCCAACAAATACATGAAAGAATGCTCAACATCATTAATCATTAGAGAAATGCAAATCAAAACTACAATGAGATATCATCTCACACCAGTCAGAATGGCCATCATCAAAAAATCTAGAAACAATAAATGCTGGAGAGGGTGTGGAGAAAAGGGAAACCTCTTGCACTGCTGGTGGGAATGTGAATTGGTTCAGCCACTATGGAGAACAGTATGGAGGTTCCTTAAAAAACTACAAATAGAACTACCATATGACCCAGCAATCCCACTACTGGGCATATACCCTGAGAAAACCGAAATTCAAAAAGAGTCATGTACCAAAATGTTCATTGCAGCTCTATTTACAATAGCCCGGAGATGGAAACAACCTAAGTGCCCATCATCGGATGAATGGATAAAGAAGATGTGGCACATATATACAATGGAATATTACTCAGCCATAAAAAGAAACGAAATTGAGCTATTTGTAATGAGGTGGATAGACCTAGAGTCTGTCATACACAGTGAAGTCAGTCAGAAAGAAAAAGACAAATACCGTATGCTAACACATATATATGGAATTTAAGAAAAAAAATGTCATGAAGAACCTAGGGGTAAGGCAGGAATAAAGACGCAGACCTCCTAGAGAACGGACTTGAGGTTATGGGGAGGGGGAAGGGTGAGCTGTGACGGGGCGAGAGAGAGTCATGGACATATACACACTAACAAACGTAGTAAGGTAGATAGCTAGTGGGAAGCAGCCGCATGGCACAGGGATATTGGCTCGGTGCTTTGTGACAGCCTGGAGGGGTGGGATAGGGAGGGTGGGAGGGAGGGAGACGCAAGAGGGAAGAGATATGGGAACATATGTATATGTATAACTGATTCACTTTGTTATAAAGCAGAAACTAACACACCATTGTAAAGCAATTATACCCCAATAAAGATGTTAAAAAAAAATAAAAATAAAAAAAATAAAAAATTAAAAAAAATTAAAAAAAATATCTACAAACAATAAATGCTGAAGAGGGTGTGGAGAAAAGGGAACCCTCTTGCACTGTTGGTGGGAATGTAAATTGATACAGCCACTATGGAGAACAGTATGGAGGTTCCTTAAAAAACTAAAAATAAACTACCATACGACCCAGCAATCCCACTACTGGGCATATACCCCGAGAAAACCATAATTCAAAAAGAGTCATGTACCACAATGTTCATTGCAGCTCTATTTACAATAGTCAGGACATGGAAACAACTTAAATGTCCATTGACAGATGAGTGGATAAAGAAGATATGGCACATATCTACAATGGAATATTACTCAGCCATAAAAAGAAACACAACTGAGTTACTTGTAGTGAGGTGGATGGACCTAGAGACTGTCATACAGAGTGAAGTCAGTCAGAAAGAGATAAACAGGTACCGTATGCTAACACATATAAATGGAATCTAAAAAAAAAAAATATACGTTCTGAGTAACCTAGAAGCAGGACAAGAAGAAAGAGACAGACGTAGAGAATGGACTTGAGGACATGGGGAGAGGGAAGGTTAAGCTGGGACGAAGGGAGAGAGTAGCATTGACATATATACACTACTAAATGTAAAATAGGTTCCTAGTGGGAAGCAGCTACATAGCACAGGGAGATCAGCTCAGTGTTTTGCGACCACCTAGAGGGATGGGATAAGGAGAGTGGAAGGGAGACGCAAGAAGGAGGGGATATGGGATATATGTATACGTATAGTTGATTCTCTTTGTTATACAGCAGAAACTGACACACCATTGTGAAGCAATTATACTCCAATAAAGATGTAAAAAAAACAAACAAAGGATTTAAATAGACGTTTCTCTAAAGATATGCAAATGACCAACAAGTTCAACATTATCTGTCGTTAATGAAATATAAATCAAAGCCACACTTTGCTGCCACCTCACATCTACTACGATGGCTATAATCAAAAAGACATATAGGGGCTTCCCTAGTGGCACAGTGGTTGAGAGTCCGCCTGCCAATGCAGGGGACACGGGTTTGTTCCTGGTCTGGGAGGATCCCACATGCCGCGGAGCGGCTGGGCCCATGAGCCATGGCCGCTGGGCCTATGCGTCCGGAGCCTGTGCTCTGCGACAGGAGAGGCCGCAGCAGTGAGAGGCCTGCATACCGCAAAAAAAAAAAAAAAAAAAAGACATATAACAACAAGTTTTGGCATGGATGTGAAGAAATTGGAACTCTCACAAATTGCTGGTGGAATGTAAAAGGGTGCAGCCACTTTGGAAAACTTTTGAGTTCCTCGAAAGTTTAAACTCAGAGTAACAATATGACCTTGCAATTCCACTTGTTTTATGCCCAAGAGAAATGAAAACATATATCCACAAAAAAATGTGTGCACAAATATTCATAGCAGCCTTACACATAACAGTCAAAAATGGAAACGATCCAAATATACATCAACTGAGGAATAGATAAATAAGATGTGGTATATCCTTCAGTGGACTATTAGCCATGAAAAGGAATGAAGTACTGATACATTCTACAATATGGATGATCCTTGAAAACATAAAGCTAAGCCAAAGAAGACAGTTACAAAAGGCTACAGATTGTACAATTCTATTTATATGGCATTTCCACACTAGGAAAATGCATAGAGACAGAAAGTAGATTAGTGGTTTCCTGGGATTGGAGAGGAAAGAGAATGGGAATTTATTTAGAGGATGATGAAAATATTTTGGAATTATAGTGCTGATACTTGCAAAACTTTGTGAATATACTAGACACTATTTAGTTGTATACTTTAAAACTGATTTGTATGGTATTTGAAAAGTCAAGACCAGTCTAAATCATCTAGTTTTCCCATGATAGAGCAATACATCTGATGTATTGCTGAGGCACATTGGACAGAGACATATGTGTGATTTGAGTCTGGTACTCTGGGTCTCAGAAGCCTCACATTCTCCAGCTACCTTAAAATTATTCTTCTGTTGATCTCGGCGTGCTCCTGTTTTCTTTTTTCTTTCCCACCCACACCTTTGTCCTCTCTCATATATCCAAGTCATTCCCAGCGTAAATTTTAGCTCTATGTTTCCATATTCTAGACACTATGATTTTCAGCACATGCAATGACTAAGTCCAGAAGTGAATGTTATCCAAGGCAATGTTTTTCAAGTGTATTAGAATCACTAGTGGAGAGAGCTTTTTTTTAGAAATGTAGATTTCAGGACTGTACATCCAAAGAGGGAATCTGCCTTGGTAAGAGGCATCCCAGAAGACTCAGGCACACCCACGTTTGCAAACTCCACTTCTAGAGATTGAGCCGCCTTGGTGGGGATCCTTTCCTTGATCATTCAGTGATGATGATGATCGTCCAGAGTAACCATTCCTGGACCTCTGAATTTGGCATTGACTCTGTCTCCTTTGTAACTAACTGAGCTCTCCTCTCCCCCATTACTAACCATCTGGATACTCCAGTACCCAGGGGAAGGACAGAAAGCAGTCTTCCCCATTCCAGGTTCTCCACTCAGGAGGCCTGGCGATTCTCTCCACTTAATGGCAAAATTTATGTCAAACTCAGCCATTAAGACAGACTCACTCAAGGACCATGACACCCATCTTTCCTTCTGTATTTGGATGAACAGAGCAAGAGCCTTCTGATAGACAGTCAAAGGACCCACCATCTACAGAGTCATTTGCAACACAAATGGGTAAAATCAGAGGAGAAGAAGAATTCTCATTTGTGTCCCACAGAGGCAAACAGGAAATCCTTCCGACGGTTACCTGGCTAACGTGTTTTAGCATGGCTATAACTTACTCTCCATTCCCTGATGTATTTCCAGCAAGCACCCTAACCACAGCCTGAGCCCATGAGGGCTTCCAGGTCTTTATGATTCCCCTTCACCCCCTTCCCTTCATCTCTCAGGTTGCCTGAGATCTGACAAGGACAGGCTAACAAAATATACATGTTCAAGTGGTTTGCTGGAAAAAGTGATGTAACAGAAAATAAGAACCAAATGCTTAGCCAAGCCTGCTGTCTCTATTCCAATAAGGTAAGAACTAATCTGAAAACAGGATTGCCTCTGAAGGCAACTGAAATTTTTTTAAAACAACCTATATCAAGACCAGAAAATAATTAATTACTTTTCAAAGAGTTCTAAGCTGCTATCATTTTTATAAAAAAAGATTTCTTTAAACAGCTAATTGTGCAAAGTTTTTTTTTTTTAAAAAGCGACCCCTTCCTCCAATATCTAAAATTATCTTACTTTCTAGAGCCACTAACTGAGAGTCACTGCTGATCCAGCTGTCTAGTTACACCTGAGTTTCCCTTCCTGGCTCTTTTTTCCTCCTGTTCTTAGGCTGACAGTGATGAATGTTAATGATAGGCCTAAGAAGTCCACCATTGTCCCTTCCATTCAACCTACAATGCTCCACACTGGGAAATGAAGAATTGGCCTCAGGGTAAAGAGAGTGACTGCAAACAGAACGAGGCAGAAGCTAGACCACTGGCAGCACAACGACCTGGAAAGCACTTAAACATTCTGATGCCCAGGTTACATCCTCAACCCGTTAAATCAGAATCTTTGGCCATGGAACCCAAGCATTAGTATTTTCAAAAACTGTTCCAATGAATAGCCAAGGTTGAGAACTACTGGGCCAGAGGAAAGAGAAAGATGCTCCTAACATCTGGAACTCAAAGTCACATGCAATTTGATTCCATGCGATTATCCTAGAACCCCAAGCTCCCAGCCATGTCACCATATTCAAGCAAAGGGTAAAATCATTCTTCCCTGTATTGCATTCTTGCAGCTGTAATTCCTCCTTTTGACATTTTCCCCACTTAAGATACCTTTGAAGTTCAAGTTAACTTGGTTTTATCTTATATGTATCTATTGCACAAGTGCCATAAACAGGGGTTTGCTTTAATCACTATCATCTTCTCTCTCATTTCTCACCTATCACTCTATGTCTATAGGCCAGAGATTCTCAAAGCATGGTTTCCAGACCTGGGGCATCAGTATCACCTGGAAATATACAGAAATTTCAGTTCTTGGGCCCCACCTGCTGAACCAGAAACTCTGCGGATGGAGTCCAGCAGTCTGTGTTTTAACAAGCCTGCGGGTGATGCTGACGCATGCTAAAGCTTGAGAACCACTGCTCTTGCATCCATGAGACAGTAGATTATGCCTTCTGCTGTGAAACTGAAAGCCAATCAGTCAGCACAGAGCCTTTAGACGAGGTGCAGAGGACCTGTTAGTGATGTTATGACAGAATAGGCTAAATAACTAGAGCAACATAGGCAGCATTAGGAGCAGGGGCTTAAGGGACCATAACCCTTGAGTCTCTTTCTGCTTTGGTTCCCACCAACCTCTTCTGTCACCTCTGTGTCCATGATTTTCCTTCAGTTGAACAGCGACCTGTTGGGGATACCATGTCCCTATTTTGAACGTTAGTCCTCTCACAAGGCAGCAACTCTCTCCCTTAAGTCTTCTAAAATATGAGTGTACATAGTGCTTGTAATTTCATTACCTGGGAGCCAAATAAAAAGAGCACAGTTCATGGAAAGAACAAGGAACTTGGCTTCAGTCCCAGACACTTAATTCATCAATAAATATTTATTTATTCTATGAGGACAGTATTATGATAGTTCCCCTTCTCCTGGTTCTTACTTGCCTCCTTCCAATCCACTTGCTACACAGAAGCCAAAAGATTCTTTCAAGAAGAAAATCCCATTGTGTTACTTCCTTCCTTAAAACTCTCTAATAACTTTAAATGCACTTGAAATAAAACCTAAATTTCTCTATAAAGCCTGCAAGAGTCTTCACAATCTGGCCCCCATGTACTTTCCTCATTCCTCCGTCACTATTTTCCCTTCCACGGGCACTATCCTCTGGTCACCATGGTCTTTCTGCTCCTAAACAAGTCAGTCTCCTCACCACAGGGCCTTTGCACTTGCTGTTCTCTTGCCTAGAAAGGTCCTCTCCATATTTTCACATGGCTTTTGTTTATTTAGGTCTCAAATCAAACATTAGCTTTTCCAGGAAACATGAGCAAATACTCTGTTAGCAATCTTTACGCAGCCACTATTACACTCTTTTATGTAGCACTTAAAACTAGCTAAGCACATTTATCAGTCTATCCTCAACCCGTTCACTTTTCTGCATGTTGTTTGTTAAGGACTTTTGTTTTTAGTTTGTTTTTTCTGTCTCCCCTCACTTAGAATCTAGGTTCCCTGAAAACAGGGGAATTTTCTGTCTTGTTCATTCCTGTATTCCCAGATGTAATAGGATAATAAATATTTTCTGAATATATAAGTGAATGAATGCATATGCCATACAGAATATTTTAAAGAATAACAGTATATAAAGTTCTTTTTTAAAAAACTAGTCCTTTATAAGACTCTAGTGAAGTAAACCTGAATCATTAGCTAGTATCATGTTATAAAGTCTGAATTAGTTAGGGGAAGTCTAAACATATTTTCAGTATAGAATATTGGTGTGCAAAGGGGTATTAAAATTTATTAACCTTTCCCAGGGCAGGAATGCTTTCCAACCATCAAACAGAAAAAGTCTTTCCTTTCCGAGGAAAAATATCAACTACTTCCTTTTGCTCACAGTGAAGTGTTTGGGACCTGGAATGCAGTATGAGAGACAATTCAAATTCAGACCACACCTCCCCCACCCCCCACAGATGGTTATTTTCCAAACCATATTCATATTCTCTAATAAGTAAATGTAACCCGATAAGCAAGTGGATTCACTTTGCTCATGTGGTAGGCTTATCTCTAAAGTAAGAGACAAAGAAAGTGAGTTTCCAAGTGCAATTTTCATTAAAAATTCTGTGTCAAGAGTTAAGTGGTTTGAGGGAAGAGGTTCCAGAATTCAAGAGCTAGCACTATGTAAGTCACCCAGCCCAAACCTGTACCCAATGCAGAAGCCCCGCCCCCTGTAATACCATGACAGATTTTCCTTGATCATTTCCAGCCCATTAGTTCACAAGACAACCCGATCTATGATTGAAAAGTTTGAATTATTAGATAATTCTTTCCAATCATGTCCTTAAATCTGCCTCTCTAAAACTTCCCTATCCACCTGCCCTCTAGACCAACATAAATGAATCTGTTCCCTTTCCTACATGACACTCCTTCAAACATGGAATCAATCAGTTCTTCCTTGTTCTCTTTTGAGGCCAAGTTTTCTAATTTGTCTTTAGTTGTTTCTTTTATGAATTGGTTCCAAGTCCCTGATCACTCTGGTTATTTTCCTTTGTACATGCTCCAATTGATCAATATCCCTCTTAAAATGTAAACTCCAGAGGTAAACCTAACTGTAAACAAGTGGCTTGACTGTTTCATGGTATACAACGCTGACATTCCCCTTACTGTGGTCCCGTGCCCACACTAAATTAGTCTTTTGACAGCTTTGTCACAGTTGACTCATATTTACAACATGTGGGTTAAGATTCTCTCGCTTTAGTGATGTCCTAAATCCTCTGTCAAATTTTACAGAAGGGTATATACAATGGCAAGGGGAGAATTAGGTTAACTTAGGGTTTTCTAGACTTTTAATGATTTCAGTATAGTTACCAACAAAGGCAAGAATTCCTTCTTACTTGATGCACTTTCCAGGTGGGTTTAACATTTAATCCTCAATTCTGGCTCTTTGACTTTGTTTGATGGCTATTTATCAGCAAACTTCTTATAATATTCTGGCCCTCAGAAGGTTTCCAGGAACAAAGAGCAGGGAACCTGAGAGCAGTGTCTCAAACTTCTTGTTTCTTTCTAGGTACAATCTCAAATGCCAACTCATACGTCTCCATGGTTTGGGTGCTAATTCTTCTGCTTATCTTCTTTTCCATCTAAACAATAGCCACACTTAAATACAGGGTTTAATGCAATGCTGCAAACAGCGCAACCGTGGTTCCAGATGGCCAAACGTACTTTCTGCCAAGACCTTGGGAATTCCTTTCTGGTTCTCATAAGTACTGACTTTCTGACCTCCAAGGCATACACTAAGGTTTGTGTTTTTCAATATTCATCCCAAAGTACTAGTTGATCTAATCTACCTAGGTTCTTCCTGTCTTGTTTTAAACTTGCTACTGGCAAGTAGAATGGAAAATAGTGTGAAACTAAGACTGAAACATTCCTGACTTGGGAACTTACTGTGACAGTCACACTTTATGATCTAAGGCATTTATAATCCTGATCTTTTTTTTTTTTTTTTTTTTGGTGGTACGCGGGCCTCTCACTGTTGTGGCCTCTCCCGTTGTGGAGCAACAGGCTCCGGACGCGCAGGCTCAGCGGCCATGGCTCACGGGCCCAGCCGCTCCGTGGCATGTGGGATCCTCCCGGAGCGGGGCACAAACCCGTGTCCCCTACATCGGCAGGCGGACTCTCAACCACTGCGCCACCAGGGAAGCCCTATAATCCTGATCATTTTTGCACATCTTTAGTATGCTACTATCCATGCGCAGAGACTTCAATCAATAAGCATGTGTCCAGTGAATGAAGTAACTGGCATTATAGGCCTTCCTATAGGTTTTCCATATACACCTAGATGCACAAGATACTCAACATCTATCACTGACCAAATGGAATTATTCTCTGCTTGGCCCACCAAATTCCTGGTGGGTCTGGGCAGAGAACCATTATGATAAAGTCATTATCTCTTTTTTCTCTTTGAAGTCCGCTTTCCTTGTTTCTGAACCCCTGTCTTCCACTTCCAAGACTCAACATCTTCAGTCATGCTTTCAGTTGTCCACGGCCCTTGCTATAAGACCCCACTCCTACTTGCATTCTATAGCATTACCTATAGTTCCCCCACAGCAAACAAACAAAACCCCCAAACCCATATCTGTTCTCTGCCCCTTATTCTCAAGGTCCCAAAGTATGACTGGAAAATTAATCCAAGAAATCTAGTGTGTAAAGATAGGAATGATATTGAGAGCTTGTTAGCCTAATGGTTAAACTCAGTAGCTTTTAGAGGTAAACTGCCTGTGTTTGAAGACCAGCTCTACCAACTACTGGTGAAACCAGGGGCAAGTTATTTAATCTTTCTGTGCCTTAATTTTTCTCATCTGTAAAGTAGGACTAATAGCATCTACTTCATAGGGTTGCTAGTAGTATTAAATTTATGTAAAAATTTTCAAGTATCTGGCACATGATACATACTCAGTAAACAGTAGATATTACTCTTCCCAGTCAGTACCAATTACACACTTGAGGGGTCTTTACTCAGATGAGTAATGGTAACCACTGCTTTGAGAGAAATTTAGAATCCAGAAAAATATTCTGGTGCCCTTCAAACCACATTAATTAGGCACTTAGCTATCACTTAGGAATAAAGACACCCCAGATGACCCCAAACACTATGATTTCCATGTACACAAGCACAGGCACTAAAGAAGTAGTGTTCAAAGTGTTGTATATATCCTGATTGTATCTGAAGACTTTCTGAGGGATATGCACATGTAGATGGTTTCAAGGCACTAGGTTATCCTCAGAGTCCATAAAATGCCTATGATCAAGCCTAGGTTTTTCTTTCCCATCTGGCTCTTCACAATAACTTTTTGTCCACTTTACAAAAGAAAGAACCATCTCTTATCTATCCTAAAGTTGCTTTGGTTCATTGATCCAGTGTGTAAAAAATCACTGGGTGACAAACAAGGGGACATTTAAAAATATTGATGTTGGTGTTGAGAAAGCAAATGACTCTACTTACAGGAGATTTGTTGCAAGTTGGATGGTTTTCAGCTCTTTGATTTTAAAAAAACTGGAGGTGGGCTTAATTGATCTGTCAGTTGATAGACCACTAAATAAATTTTTTATTATTCAATGTCCTGATGTAAGTGTTGGCATTTAACACAAAAGGAGGATTATTAATTGAGTGACATTTCTACATAATCATGTGAACAAGATTTCTCAGTGCTTATACGTTTACAAACGAAAAATAAGAGTAAAATTGGTGAACTTTGTCTCATTCTAGCAATGAGAAACTCATCCATGAATGGAATGTCTGAAACAATTGGAATAAAAAACTCCTATTTACTTTTTTTTAAAGTAAAAATGTTCTAAATTTTAGCCAATTACATTACATTCCACATGGTACGTATTCATGTTTCAACCATTCTGTACTAATAAATTGTATGGTAATGCAACCCAGGAAATTTCAGTTTATATTCATATATTTTCTACAAAGAAAATGATAGGGTAATCAATGAAAGACTTTCAAGGCTAAAATAGATTACATTAGGATAAAACTCTGCAGGAATGGAAATACTAATTCAAAGATAATGACAAAACTTTCAAATATTATAGAACATGTTCATCTATTCCAATGTGGGTGACAGTATCAAATCATTATGATATTTAGATACCACTGGATATATTTAAAAGAATGATTTAACAGTTTAATTGGCAGTAATATTTAAAACACATGGAAATTTCATATTTTGCAATTATTTAAACTTAAATGAAAAATTTTATCCGGTAACTTAACATGAGCGGTAACTACATAGCTTTAGATCATTTTACAAAAGTCTTTAAGAGATTATGTAAACAAAGTCTTCGATGACCACCACACTTAAGCATCCTGCCTTTCTGTGTATTAGGACCGGCATCTGCCATGCTGAGGCCTGACAGGTGGCCAGAATTTAGGGTTGTCAGATTTCCTAGAAGAAACTCCATCATGTTATTTGTGTGTGTGTACCTCATAAAGGATGATAATAACAAACATCTTCTCCATTCTTTGTCTCTGCTGTGCTTACTGGAGCCTAACTTCATTGCCCTAAGATTAGTCTCAGGTACAACTCATCACTGAAAATGTGGAACAGAGACCTAGGTTCAAGTCCATGCTTCTTAAACTCTTGGGGTTTCCACTGGCCCTTTAGCTAAATCCCAGTTCTGCTGTTTACTGACTCTGCTTCTTTGAATGAGTGACTTAACCTCTCTAAAGCCAGCAGCTTCGTGTGTAAAGCTGATGTTACAATGCTTAACCCATGGGATCATAGTGAGGATTAAATAAGATCATAGAGGCATAGTGTTGAATATTGCCTGGAATAGAATAAGCACTATTAACATTATGATCCTAGTTTCACCATCTCTAAATCTCAAAGAACTTCATAACTGCTTCATTTTCTCATTTTTATTCATACTTCTAACCAATTCCTAGGGAGTTTATCATTTATATATTACCTCCTATCTCCTTAATAAAGGGTAATGGCATAAACGGATAGAAAGATAACATATGCTTATCTCTCAGATTCAAGTTATGTGATCCAAGATCAGTAGTCACAGGACCAATTATGTGGCCCAATCTATACAATCATGGTAGACACAGCTAAGATCTTTTGGATGGTCTGATTTTCTCTATTGGAAACAATCGCCCTGAGATCACAGAACTGTCTAATTGATAATTCAGAAAGACTGACTCCTTTTGGTATGTTTTATTTTACCATGTTTGCATAAACCTGGCTATGGTGTCTTTACTGGAGTCATGAGTTAAATTCAATATTCAGCTAACATTGATAGAAAAGAATTTGAATAGAATTTTCCAAAGCATATTTGTCAGGATGTGAGCTCTAGAAGGAGTTTTCAGATATCTTCACTAAATGCTGGGGTGTCATGGGGATGGATTTATCATCTTGCAAATAGTTTTGTTTCGTTTTTAAAAATCATGATAACATAACACACACAACAGATTTTAGATGATATCATTCATTAATCCAGTTTAGAGAAAAGGTCACAAAAGATGATTTTGCAGGCAAAAATTAACTTCTAATGTTAATCTCAAAAAGGACATAGTCAAAACACTTGCTACTGGAAATTATTTGTTCCTTTCACTACTGTTTTCTTCCCTCATCCATCTAGACACCCAAATTAGAAACAGGCAAGTCATCCTTGACTCCGTTCCCTTCCTCCTTCCAATTGGTCATTAAGACCTAATGATTCATCCTCCTAAACATTTTAAGTTTAGCTCCTCACCTTCTCTCTTTCTCTTGGACTTCCTAAATAGTCTCCCTGCCAAAGAAAATTGTTTAACATGTAAACTTTAACGCTTAAAAAAGTCAACATCTCCTTACTGCACATGCGCGATACAGTCTAAACTCTTTAGTATAATATTTAACATCCTCCAAGACCCGGCACCTGTCTGCCTTCCTAGTTTCTTCCTCACCTCTCTCCTCTCTCACATCAATACTCCATCTACACTGACCTGTTTACATTCTCTAAAGTCAAGTACCCTCCCCTCTATGCACCTTCCCACCTTCTTCAAGTAAAGAAAATCACCCCCATGTCTGTCCCACAACTGTACCTAATTTATATACTGTTACTTTCTATGCAATTATTTGTTTCTCTTTTATTGTCTTCTCTCCTAGATTCTGAGCCATCTGCAAACACATACCATGTGCTAAAACCTCTGTCTTTATCCTCAATACCAAGTATAATAGGAGATGCTTAATAGATAGCTAAGACGTAATGAATAAACAAATAAACGAATGCATCTTTTCTATACCTAAGTTGGGCCACAACATATTAAGGTATTTTTCTTTAGTTTCTAGTAAAATGCCTTTGGGAAAATCCAGACTGCCTCAGTTATGCCAAACACCAAAATTTAATTTTGGTTGTGGCAGTACATGAATCAAAGTCTTAGGGGAACAGTTTACCTTTGAGTACAGGATAAGGTAGTGGCTGCAAAAATAAACAACAAAATCTCAAGGGGGAGATGAAACTTGGGCTATCAGAGTAAGCTCTGCTTAAACTGTTACCCCCACCTCCACTGAGGATTTCCTCCTAGCATTCTTCTTTGCTAAAACCTTGAGGTTTTTGATGTCTTGGTCTCATGATGAAGATTGTTCCCTCTTAAGATAGCAAAGCGTCAATCAGTCTGACACAGTGTGAATGAAAAAAAAAGGATCCAGGACACAGGTGGAAGGGTTGACCTCACATAGGGGGACAGAAAATACATTCATTTCAATAGGAAGGGAGGCAGGATCTATGGGTACAAAAGGTGCAGGGAGGTTAGAGATTTGGTGGGGAAAAGATGAGGAGCTTCTTTTCTGATCGCTCTTATTTCTGCAGTGAAATATCAAGCAGAGTAATCAGCTGAGAGGGAGGAAGAGTAGAGTTGTTGGAGATTTGGAGAGAGAGGAAAAGGTGAAAACTAAATATCCTAGAAAGCAGGAGAAAGACTTGCTGGTAAGTGCAGTATGATGATGTCATTTGAGGTTAATACCCACGAATTTCAAATGTATCAGTCTGCCTAGTTGTATATTTTTTCCAGCCATATTCAGCTGCTCAGGTGCAAACAAATTGGGTGAAGAATTGGACCTGACCAGGTGAATATGATGAGCAACTAAAAGGGCAAGGGAATTGGAAGTATATCTAAGGGAGTAATGAGAATAAACTAGTGAACTAATTTGGGTAAGGAGGGAAGACAGGCTGTGGAGGAGATAATAGGCAGTGAAAAGAGAACAGGGTGAATGGGAGAAGGATCCTTGGGGAGTGGAGGAGGGTTACTACAGGAACTGAACTGGAGACATTAAGAGTGGTGATCAGAGAGTTTTGAGTGAGGTTCAGTCCTTGCAAATTATATGGTCTAGGGTATATAAGTGTAGGAATGTTAAAAAACAAAATTCAACGGGATAGATTTTCAAGATCTTTTTGGCTTTGTTCAATGATTCATGAGTCAGGAAGCATCCAATCTAACAGAAAGGAGCTCCAAGGAGCTGGATAAAATGAAAGACTTTTGTAGTCAGAAGGGAGCAAGAACAAGAAAGTTATACTAGCAAAAAGTGGATTGGCTGTGGGATGGTCACTTTCCTTAATGAGATGGCAGGGGTCTGTCAGGCACTAGTGCTCACTAGTGCTGATCAGGTGATTCCTGATTGACTGGTTTAAGATTCCATTTCTGGAAGAGTCAAAACTGCAAATATGTTAAGTCTCAGTTTGGGGACGTGGGGTTTATCATAAGTGACTCCACTTGGGCCTGTTGTCTTATTTCTGATAGAAGTAAATGACTGAGGTGAGGTCAGGTGGAGGGTAAGAGCACTAGAAATGAGATCAAGGCACTGACAGACCAAGTAGAGAATGGATTATCTCTGTGGATAATGAGGCATCAAAAATTCTGACAAATGTAGTGGGTGGGGGAAAACAGAGGGTAAAATTTTTACTGAAAAATGTGGGAGACCTAGAGCTTAGGAGATAGGTGAGTGATGTGCATAGAATCTAATGGTAGGTGTTTTCAGAGAATTGTTTAAAGGGGATGGTTAACAATATTTGGAAGAAGAACTAATAATCAAATACTTACCTCCAGTACTGTGGTACAAGGATTGTAAGAAAAATAATTGCCTTCACTTTGAAGGGATGTGGAAGAAGTGGTGTCTTTAAAGGAGACCTAGATTTCAGTTAGGAAAAACTAATGAAGAGAGTAATGGAAAAAGAGGTTGTGTATATAGGAGACTTTGCTGAGGCATGACTATAAGAACACAGACCAGAAGAAGGATTTGGGGGATCTGACTGAGAGGACTGGAGATGGAGTCCAAGTAAGGAATGTGGAGCAGTCTAAGGAGAGGAGAGGTGGGATAACACTCGGGCAAGCCCTGAAGACTCTTTGGTGAAGACGGACGCTCAGTTCTGACCACAGTGCTTTCCTGCATTTAGTCCTCAGGCCATGTGTAGTGGTGAGGTGAAGAGGAGTATTGAGCACAGAGCTTGGGAGACTCGGCGGTCGGTGGGGGTGGGTGTGGAGGTCTCAACAGAAGGGTGCAGAGCTCTGTGGGCTTCCCTTTAATCCTACCATGGGACAACCGTAGACACTTAAAAGGAACCCTTTGGGCTTGCTTTCAATCAAGTAAATGGTAACCAATAATTAGTCCTATTCATTTACCGATTACTCATGGGTGCCTACAATGTATGGAGCACTGTTCTAGATTCTGGGTAAACAGACATGGCCTCTGTTCTCCTGGACTTTACAGTTTAGTGGAAGACAGGCATTTAAAGTAAATAAACCTACAAACAATAAATGCTGGAGAGGGTGTGGAGAAAAGGGAACCCTCCTACACTGTTGGTGGGAATGTAAATTGGTACAGCCACTATGGAGACGGTATGGAGGTTCCTTATAAAACTAAAAATAGAGCTACTATATGATCCAGCAATCCCACTCCTGGGCATATATCCAAAGAAAACCATAATTCACAAAGATATATGTACCCCAATGTTCTTTGCAGCACTGTTTACAATAGCCAGGACATGGAAGCAACCTAAACGTCCATCAATGGAGGAATGGATAAAAAAGATGTGGTACATATACACAATGGAATATTACTCAGCCATCAAAAGAATGAAATAATCCCATCTGCAGCAACATGGATGGACCTAGAGATTGTCATACTGAGTGAAGTCAGACAAAGACAAATATCATATGATATCACTTATATGTGGAATTTCAAAAATGGTACAAATGAACCTATTTACAAAACAGAAATAGAATCACAGACATAGAAAACAAACTTACGGTTACCAAGGGAGATGGCGGGAAGGAATAAATTGAGAGGTTGGGATTGACATATACACACTACTATATATAAAGTAGACAACTAATAAGAACCTACTGTAGAGCATAGGGAAGTCAATACTCTTAATGACCTATATGAGAAGAGAATCTAAACAAGAGTGGATATATGTATATGTATAACTGATTCACTTTGCTGTACAGCAGAAACTAACACAATATTGTAAATCAACTATATACTCCAATAAAAATTAATTTAAAAAATTAAGTAAATAAACCAAAAAAATACAGTAGCCAATTATTTGTTCCAATGACTGTAAAGCCAAAGAAGAGAGTGCAACAAGATAACAGAATACTTTATAGCATTTGATTTTCCTATATTCTTTTGAGTTTACCATGTTGTCTCACCCCGAAAGGATAACTAGGAAGTAAAACTGGAGATGTATTTTAAGGTTTAATTATTTTCTAAATTAACTGAAGAGACTGATTGAAGTGAGACTGTGAAGTAATGGGACTGATCCCCAATCATAATCTCTCTATATATGTCATTTCTTAGCTTGTATGTGGTCCTTCTCTTGAATTAACTTTAAACTGTAACTTACCATGCACTGTCATTTAAATAGGAGAAAATGTTATATGGAAGTTACTTTGGAAGAGAGATACCAAGTATGAAAAGTATGAATAAATAGGAAAGACCCAAGATCTATTTCATTTTTCTGGGTGGAGATGGTGGAAAGCTGCGCATAATAGAACGTGGAAGTGCTTTCTGCTGGACGATGCCTTGAGCTCATTTAGTCACAACACAAAATGTAAATCCAAGTATTTAGAACCACATGCTCAACTTCAGTTCCGTATTTCTCCTCTGAATTGCACTGGGTCCCAATGACTCACTGGCAGAATAAAATAATGTTTTACTCATGAAAGAAGAATGCAATTCCCTGGGAAGAGCATGGCTGATGGGAGAACACTTGCCAGCGAGAAAATACCGGATTTTTTAATGCAGTTTGGGAGGTCTTAGGCAACACAGGAGTGGAAGGAATGTTGCATATCAATCTCCATCACAGGAGTGTCATGCTACTTCCAGCAAAATAGCTTTTCCAGGAGACAGGAGCCTTTGTAACATTTCATTAAAGTTAGGAATGCCAAGATGAGGTTTGAATAAGCTTCAAAAATTTCCCAACCCAAAAAAAAAAAAAAAAAAATTTCCCAACCCACCTACCAACTGGAAAATAGGAAAACTTTCAGTCTCAAGGGCGAGAAACTAAATGCATCATTGATGCTTCTTTCCCAGATCAGCTTGGGAACTTTACTGGCAGAATTCCCTGGGAGTCTCCAGGCCTGGAGGAAATACATACATACATACATACAGGCAATTAACACCACCTCACGGCAAGACTGGAGACTTCTCAAGTGACCATTTTGAGAAAAAGCTAAGAAACCACCCAAAAAGTGAAAGGGGAAGGCAAATTCTGTTCATCCAGAATTCTTCAAGCTTCTCTTTAGCCCAATATATCCATCTATCTATCCATCCATTTAGTTATTTATTTAGCAATCATTGACTGAGCAGTTACCAGGTATCTAACTAGGGTTCACAGTAAATAAGACACAGTTCATGTCCTCAAGGAACTAATTTATAACATAATAACGAGCCACCAGACGACTACTCGGGTAATTTCCATGCTACATGGTAGCTGTTATGATTAACACAGATACTATGGGAATACATGATGGGGTGGGCAACCTCACCCAGTATGGGGAGTCAGTGTCTTCAAGGAGGTAATATCCATGCTGAGATGTGAAAGAAGTAAGACATAGGCAAAGGAGATGGGAGAAGGAAGAGAATTGATAGAAAACAGAAATGTGCACTTCATTCCTGGATAAAATCTACAACTGCTGGACTTGTAACTCAGCTCAGGTCCCCCTGTGTTCTGCAGGAACAAGGGACCTCTTGAGGCTCTAATATCTACTCAGACCCAAAGCAGTGAGGTGAGAGATCTAGAGGAAGGTGGGGTGATGCAAAGGTTTTCAAAGATAGCCTGAAATAAATCTGAGACTTCCTAGAAGATCTTTATTACACAGTAAGAGTGGGACAGGACTGACTTTTACAAAGGCATTCTGAGCAAGGAAGTTTTAATTCAAAATGAACTATGAGTTGGCTAATTCATTGGGGTATGGATCAAGGCGTGGGACTGAAAGTTCCTGGTTGAGTGCTCCAGGACCTTTTCCTGGATTTCAGAGAATCATGATTTGTTTTATTCTGTTTGTTTAAAAGAAAAAAAGAGAGAGAGAGGGGAAATATGACATCTGATCAACAAACATTTGAAGAGTTAATCTGTTAGAGACTTACATTTTCTTGTTGTGTTCTATATTGTAGAACTGAAACCAATGAATAAGAGTCAAGCAGTGGTCGATTTCAACCGGGTACATGGAAAATTTTGTAATAATTAAAATTGCTTGGAAAAGAGATTGTATGCTTCATTAGGTAATGGACAGCCCCCTCCCTGCCCCCTTCCCCACAGCCTCTCTATCACTAGACGCATTGAAGCAGAGCTGGGCTAGATATGCAGGCAGGCTTCCTACATTGGCTAGGATGGGGGTGTTGGTTTAGTACAGATTCTGAAATCAGAGGAGCACTTTAGCAATACAGACCTACTGAATTAGGATCTAGGGTAGGAGAGGGGAGCCTAGAAATCTGGATTCTTCACAAGCTGCCTAAATGATCTGATGTGCAGCTCTCCAGGCACCAGAACTCAATCTGGCATAGGTGAACCACTGGTCTATTAACAGCCTGGAGTATAATTCTGGTTGGGAATCACTGACCTAGATGACATTTGAAGGCCTCTTTTTCTGCTAAGATTTTATGATTTAAGATTATTTTTATTAGCTCTCACATTGAAGTAGAAAAAATGTAGACTTGGACTGAATACACTTGGATTGGCTGGGAAGTAGTTTCCAACATTGACCATGTTGGACTCTGAAACAGACCGTGGGATGTTTCTTCCTCAGGGTCTGGGCAAACAGGATACACTTGGGGAAGGGTTTAGGAAGGCCACTGTGAAATAGGGGAATGTCTGGAAAAAAAGCCCTGGATGTCCTTTCAATTCCTATGATTCTGTTTTTTAACTGGCTAATGTTAGAACAGCAATATTTAGAATAAAACCTGATTCTCACATCCTTGATGGAGCTACAGAAATAGATGCTCCCCATGTGGGAAATAAACAAAATGTCTGGGAGAACAGACAAGTTTGCACTCAGAGGTCCCCTGCTTCATTTCTTAATACCTCAGTTTTTGTTTGGCAGTAATAAACCACTTCTTGTCATTCCTTTGACTGATGACACCAGTATGACATAATGACACCAGTATGACATAGCCTTTCCTATAATGAAATCACTCTCATAAGAAAGGGGTGGGTGACCTACTTCCTTAGGAAGCCTTGTTCCTTAGTAACCAAACTCTAGTAAGAAAGGAAATTGCTTCTCTAAAGTGGGCAAGGAAGAGCTAAGCTCCACTATTCAACTAAATTTACCTCCTCCAGCCCAACTCCTCATTAAGCCATATTTTTTTCCATCTTAGTTATCCTTTCTGCTCTGCAGTAGAAAAATATTTCATCTGAAGAAGAGTTGGGAGAGAAATACTCTTTTTTATTTTCTGGTCTTGCTTGGATATGACAGGATCCAAAAAAACCCAAGCTGGCTTTCTCTGTAACTTCTTTTATCTTCAATTATGAATCCCTGATAGGAAAATCAGTAGTTAATTAAGTGCCCAAGGGCTCAAATGATCTCAAAAACTACATGTTTTATTTAAAATTCAGAGAACTCCACTAGAGATTTCCAAACAGGCTCTGCATCAAAGTTAGGACAACTATATACTGATTTGCATAAAAGTGGCATTGATTTGCAAGAGATTCATCAATGAATGAATTGAAAAAAAAAAGATGAGGACTTCCCTGGTGATCCAGTGGGTAAGGCTCCATGCTCCAATGCAGGGGGCCCGGGTTTGATCCCTGGCTGGGGAACTAGATTCCACATGCATGCCACAACTAAGAGTTCCCATGCAGCAACTAAGAAGTCTGCATGCCACAACTAAGAAGCCCACATGCCACAACTAGAAGATACTGCATGCTGCAACTAAGACCTGACACAGCCAAAATAAATAAATAAATAAATATTTTTTTTAAAAAAAAAGGAAAGAAAGAAAAAGAAAAAAAGATCAAAGTAAAATGCTATATTTTAAAGCTATATCTTTGCCCCAGTGCGTATCCAAAATAATTCCTCAAAATGTCACCTCTGAAAACTTTTTAGTGCTCCCAGGAAGGAAGGAGCATGGGTAGCTGCTTATCTGAAATTCCTCCTTCCTCTGATGGTTCACAGTATTTCTTTCACTTTGATAACTCCCACCTAAGAGGTAGAAGTATGGCTGTGATAGCAGCGGTATAATTTTAAAGTGATGAAAGGCTTTATTTGCTAGAATTATGGCAGGAACTATCCCTCTTGAGAAGCTCAGTCTTTTCTGAGGGTGGTGGGAAGTTTCACCTTTCCTGAAACAGGCTTTTCTTAAGGTAGAATGAAGGGAATGCTGGGTCAGACTAGCAAGGAGGAACTGAGTGGAAAACAGTACTGCTCGGAAGACACTGTAGAGAAGGGAATTTGGAGAGAAGGACTGATTCTTAATAACCACCATGAGTGAAACTTGGGAGATAGAAAGACATGACCAAAGAATATCGTTGGGAGTTTGCTGTATGATGTCCTATATATACACCTTCAGCTACTGCCTCCTAGACCTCAGTAAAGCTCCACAAGATTTTCAAGGTTTTAGAAACTAGATAATAATTCTTAGTAAGTGATACCTGTAGTGACTTGGTTTAAGGCCAGAGTCAGCTGATCTGTTTAATACTTATTGAATAATCATTCAAACCAAGTTTATTTTTGATGTAAGCTCAAGGAGGGCAAACACAGTATTTGGAACACTTGTGCCCAACTGTTGGGTTTTAGTTATAGAGGAGGCAAATCTGAGCCAGATGTCCTGTGGAATTCTTTCTAATAGGATATTTTAAACTAGCAAGCTTATAGCACATCTTTAACTGTGACTTTTAATTTTTTATTTTATTGATACTTTAAGAAAATACCTATATGTATATCTACATATCTATATCTATTATATCTATCTATCTATACACACGACATACATATTCCTTATTTAAAGAAAGGAAGTAAGAAGAGGGAGAGATATTCGACTCTTTGGCCAATATCCCAGACTCAGTTTTTTAAAAACCCCAAATAGAATTAGTGGCAATCACCCACACAATTCACTTCCTTATGATTCAACCTAAATAAAATACAATGGAAGGGGGACAAAATGTTTTACTCAAAAAAAATTAAAAATCTATGAATATAATCCACTGTATTCAGAGTCAAAGAGAATAATTAAATCAATTTCGTGGTAATAAAATTTAAAATAAAAATTAATAGATTAGTTCCTTGGGTGAAAAACAGTTTTGCAGCTCAAATCAAGACCCACCGTTATGACGGGGTACTAAAAGTTTCCCCATTATTATCCAAAACGGAATAAAGATAACCATTATCAACATCACTACTGGAATTACAATCTCATGTAATTAGGCAAGAGAAAGAAAATAAAAATCATAACAGAAGAGGTAAAATTATAATTTTTTTGCAAATAAGAGATAGATATGTAAACCTAGAAAATATTAGGATTGATTAAAAACTTTTACAATAAGAGAAATCAGCATAGTGATTGGTTAAATAATTCACAACAATCAGTAGTTTTGCAGTACAAAAATATATGATAAAATATAATGGGGTAAAGATACCATCTACGATAAAAACAAAAGAGATAAATACCTGGAAAAAAACTTAACAAAAAATATGCAGAACCTATCTAAACAAAGCTTTAAATTCTATGCAGGAACATAGAAGTATTGAATCAATCGAAAAATAATTATTTTCTGGACAGGAATATGTGATATTTAAATGATACCAATTCTCCCTAAATTAGGGTAGATATTCAAAGCAATCCCAATAAACATCCCAGGAGGACTTTAACATGGTAAACTGATTCTAAAATTTGTATGACAATAAATAAGCAAAGAAAGTGATCCACAAGAAGAATTCTGATCCACAAAAGTAATGAAAGATTAAAAGTACTGCTAGGGATTAAAATGGTCACTGGTGTATTCCCAACACACAGAAGAATGCCTGTTACACAGTAGGTGCTCAATAAATATGTTGGATAAAGACATAAAAGAATGAAATTAAGCCAGAATGATGAAAACTATTGGCACTGGTAGAGATAGAAAGATCTATGTACTAGCAAAGAGAATCTAGCGACATACCCAAATCCACATGGGAAATCAGCACCAGATAAGGATGGTACTTGAGTCAGTAGAGAAAAGTGCAACAAATGATGCTGGGATAATCAGGCAGCCATTTTTACAGAAGCAAAAACTCAAACAAAACTAGATTACTACCTCATCCCTTATATCAAAATACATTCCATTTGCAAAAGAAAATAAAAAGTTAATTTCATTATAGGACAGGCCTTTCTAAACAAAATCCAATCCAGAAACCAAAAGAAAAAGACTAAAAAGTTTACATTAAAATTAAGATTTGAAAACATTCAGCAAAACTAAACCAACACACAAACAAATCACCACGAACTAAGTAGAGAGGCATGATAAGCTTGGAAAAGAAGTTGGATTTAGATTAATATATAACAGAAACTAAGGGAGGGGCCAGTTAGGAAAGCAAGAAGAATAGCATAAACAATGCTAAGAAAATGAATAAACTGATTATGAGATATAAGGGCAAGAGTGAGGAGAAACAAAGGGTGTGCCTCAGGAAACAAGTGGAAAGCAGTAGTCATCAATTAGTTCACTTTTGTTTTGGTTGAGAGGCTCAGAACCATATCTGCTCCTTCATAACACAACACAGCAAACCCCATCTTTGGATGAAGTTAAGTACCATGCAGCTGAATAGGTACAGCTGCCAACAGGTGGCCTCCATTAGGTAAATGATTTGGTTAGACTTCATACCAAAGTCATAAAAACGGCAAATAGGTTTTTAGTGCTCCCAGGAAGCACTGAACTTCTCAGGGGCTGCAGGCTTCTCCAAGCATAGCGGCCAGACTGATAACCTCGGGTGAGAAGCAGAAACAGAAGGACTCAGCCCTAGCTACTCACAAACCCTCTGTGAGCTGAGTGGCAAGCCTCTCATTGTTTTCCAACCCTCGCCAGCTGGTCACTGCATAACCCTTTACACAGACGTAGGTGGAATATTTGGAGCCATTCTACACCACAGGCAGTTCTGGAATAAACATTCTCTCCCGTGTTGAATGAGAACTTAGTCACCCAGGGAAATATGAAAAGAGTGAGAAAAATGTTCTGCCCTTTGCCCTCTAAAATAAAGTTTTTTTCAACTTAAGGGTATGAGTAAAAGAAGGACCAAGATTGATGAGAGGGAGTTTCCACGGAAGTTCAGGATGGGAGATGTTGCCTTTGAAATCTTGGCATAAAACATGCAAACTTCCTTGTAGCTCTGGCAAATGCACTCAATTGTGGGTGTTTTGTTTCACCATCCCTCTAGGCTCCTGGGACAGTGGACATGGTTAGTAATTTTTTTAATTTCAAAGGGCTAGAGGAGCACATGCTCATTTTTATCTCACATTTGTACTTTTCTTGGAATATATGGCATTTGGACCTATTCCGTATGAAAAGAATCAAGTTTGGACTCCTGAGTCTTGGCCGTTCCAACTCCACTAGATCAAGTCAGAACAAATTCATTTTTATGAGGTACCCCTCACCTTGAATTAATAGTTTTGCTAATCCTCCATGAGTTACAGTTTTAAGACTTTTGGTGTCAGTGAAAACTTTTTTTTTTGGTACCACTGGTAATAAAACCTATCGAATTCACATTCCAATTGAGGTGATAAACCTAGAGTAGCAGTCCCCCCTTCTATGCTTCATACTCCTCACCCCTGTCCAGGCAGTGCCACAATTTCCAAGCTGGACATATATTTTGTAATCTGGATTTGAGATAAAAGCCCAAGTCCTGTAGCAATCAATTCCCACTAGACAAAAGCCACAACAGAAACTCCATAGGAAAATCCTGGAGACTCGCTCAGCCACAACAGAGACATTTTTCTAAGTATCTAAAGTGATTACAACAAATATAAAAAACCTCAATGACATAAGATTCTTTGTTAAATTCTATGAGAACATTTTTATCCTTCAAGAATGAAAGTACAATAAAAAATCTGAAAGCTTATTAAGGTCAAGCAATTTACTTAGTTCCTTGTCCTTCCATCAAAAGGTATGGCCAACTTCTTTCAAAGTTTTTCCACAGTGAAAGTCAAGGGAGCAAAACGGGAAGCAGGTTCTCAGCAAGGTTTCAGGCCCACATCTGAGAGCAGGATGTGTGATGAATACACAAAGAAGCAAGAGTTTTAAAAGTGATTATTAGGCCTTGCAGGTAGAAAAGGAAATGACAGTTTCTGAATGCTGATAACAAATAAATGAACCTTGGCTCCAGCAGATATGAAGTCATCCTCGGGCAGAAGACAAAGTCAATATTTGCTCTTTTCCCATGGGTTGGCACTGGTGGTATAGAACTCTGAAAAGATCAGCAGGGACTTAAGACAGAAGGAACTCAGCACATGTAGTGAGTATAGTGTTCATGTGTCTCATTTGAGCCTCATGGCTATGGGGAGATACTAGCTTGCTCCCCAGAGCCTTAAGGATCCAAGAGTGTGCAAATATGTATAAGTGATTTTTCCGTTGCTGTGGTATCTAGTTCATGTAAAGGAGATGCCATCCCGCAGAATGCCCTGATGATCCATTCACTGATGAATTTTCCTCCCTCCATCACTATCTACCTATCTAAATGCCTCAACCTGTCTTGACATTTGTCAAAAACGACCCCTTGTAAAGATATCATTAAAACAGTTCTCTAAATAGTTTTAGAATCTCCTTTACTTCCAATTTATGCCTTAAACAATGTAAATTTATAAAACATAATCTTATTTTGTATATATTTTATAATCTGGATTTGAGATAAAAGACCCTGTCCTGTAGCAATCAATTCGCACCAGATGAAAGCCACAACCTAAACTCCATAGGAAAATCCTGGCATAACTTTATGTGATGGTAGTTAAGATATTCTGAGGCAAGATAAATATTATCAAGGTTTCAGATTCCTTTGTTTGTATCTCTCCCACCCATTCCCAACACTCTTTTCTAATTAGCTACCTTTTTAGAAAGTTACAGACTACCTGTATCTCGACACTTGACATTTTCCTGCAAGATTCCTCGTAAGGTCTCCATTTCCTAGGCTTTAGGACGGTTTTGCATTGCTGATCAAATGACATAATTATGTCTGTGTGCTTTTCTCCTTGTCAACTGTAAGACTCTAATGGGATTCAATTAATCAGGCACATACCCATTAATTACTCCTGAATTTCTCAAGACCCAGTCAAACAGCTTTTCCTCAGAGGCCAGGCAAATCGCTTGATAGCCTTGTAGGTATCTAATAAGGTGGGCAGGGTGAGGCAAGAGTCATAGTTGGGCCATTTAATTTAGTTCATTGTTTTTGATGATTTTCCTAATTTTTCTTTTTTTTTTCTCACTTTTGGTGATCACCTGCTAGGCACTTCCAGCTTATAATTAAAAAACTGTGCTGGAAGCAATAATGTTCAGGGAAGGACAAGTAGATTTACATGTCTTTTGTGAATAGATGGTAGTTGGATCCAAAATTATAGAATACACAGTTGAGCAAAGAAATGGTTATCTGCCTTGATAGGGATGATGTTCCAGGTTGAGCCTCTAGAGCAACAGTGTTGGCACTCTTCCCAGCTTCCTTCCTGTCTTTTCTGGTGTTTTTATGCAGCCTCAGCAGCTTCTGTGTGCTTTTTCTTCTAGTGCCCACATATGAGATTCCCCTCAGACAGTCCTCTAGCTACTTGAGCTGTTTTTCCTGCAAGGGTAGAAAGCCAAAGTACTGGGAAAGTTATTCCCCCCACCATTGTTAGCCAGTGACTGCCCAGTGCAGGAGTATGAAAGTCCACCTCTCTTATATAACTCGTACCCCAGAGTTTCCTTTGGGATCAGACTAAGCGGGTCTCTAGTGCACTTTGCCTGAAATTATACCTTTGTTTGACTCCTTTCCCTCTCTCTATCCTATTTTCCCCAATCCCTTACTTAGATCTGAGAATCTGACCTAAGATAGCTTCTAATATGAGTAGATGTAAGAGTCACTAGAAAAAAAGTCAAGTGCAGACAGTCATGCCAGAGAAGCCAGTGTTAAAATTGATGTTGATACTTTGCTGTATACCTGAAACTAACACAGTATTGTAAATCAACTATACTTCAATTTTAAAAGAAGGCATCTAAATTTAAAAAAAGAAAGGATGTTGCTGACAGTTCACTGTGTGTAAAGCTATACTGAAGTTTAAAAGCTTAAAATAATATTTAAGCTATACTGAATTTGGCAGTGAGCAGGTCACCAGAAACACTTGAAGTGTGGTTTTCATGGATTAGAACAAACCCATACTGGAGTACTGAGAGATCTAGAGAAAACTGTCCATTAGAAATGCATAGTTTACAATTAGGAAAGCACACATTAATTTTTTGGGGGGGGAAAGTATTCCATCCCTACACTTGTTCTTATATTTTAGTCACAAATATGCATTGAATATCTACAATATACACAAAGTACTCTGCTAGGCACTTGGAACTGTTTGGAGTTAGAAAATCAGACAGAGCTTTAGAGTTTAGCAGGGGAGACACATTAAAACTAATCACATGTACGAAAAAAAATGGGTAAGTACTACTTGTGGTAAGTGCCTTAAGTAATGTTTTCAAAGATCTACAAGAGCATATAACAAGAATCAAGACTCAGGC
Organism: Leucopleurus acutus; assembly: GCF_964270905.1. Taxonomy (NCBI): domain Eukaryota; kingdom Metazoa; phylum Chordata; class Mammalia; order Artiodactyla; family Delphinidae; genus Leucopleurus; species Leucopleurus acutus. The sequence continues at coordinate 64,426,673 of NC_139143.1, forward strand.
TGAGGGGTCACGAGTTGGCACCCTCAAGGTAGGAGTATATAAGCTGAATCTTAAGTGTCAAAAAATTAATTGGGCATGGAGGTGAAAGATAGCATTCTATGACAAGGGACTAGCATATGCAAAGCCCTCGAGGCAGTAGAAAAACATTCTCCAATTTAAGAGAGATAGCTAGTTTTTACCAAACATCAGGAAAATCTCCAAATTTTGGTGTTCTTTAAGAATTCAAAATTCTTTGATTTAAAACATCCCTAAAGGAATATAGCCAATATTTTATAATAACTATAAATGAAGTATAACCTTTAAAAATTGTGAATCACTATATTGTATACCTGTAACATATAATATTGTACACCATACTTCAATTTAAATAATAAAATTTTCAAAAGTCCCTAAAATACACAATAATAAACAATCACTTTTCATCTTGGGTGACTCAGACATTAGGTTTGTGCAGTTTAGCCATTTAGATAAATAACCATGAAAACATTATTTAATTTCAACTCAAACTATTTTTGCATTAGTTAGAAACACTGTGATTAACGATTGCATTCAAGGGAGCAGAAATCCACCTCCCCTCACTCCACTTTCCTGAGAAAAGTATCTCATGGAAGATCTGAAATCCAAGGTTGGCCTTTCAGCTCTGAAACCGTAAGGCCTCGAAGAATACCACTTTTAGTGCGGAGCACAGTGAGGATGTGAAAAAAGAAAAGGCTGTTTCCACTTCATGAAGATTGAATGACACTTCATTGTCTCACCCATCATCTGCTCAGCATTTCGGAAAGAAAAGGGATAAATGTGCTTTACGGTAACACAAAGGACATACAGCCAGTAGTTCATTTAGAAAGACTAAAATTGGAGTGGCATTTAAGAAGAACGCAGCCAAGACTAACAATGCTGAATGAAGACATGTTATCGGACTGGGTAAAAACTCCTAAAGGGCAATAATGGAATTCCCATGGGTATAAGAGTTATGACTTGACTAGTCTAAAAATTAATGGTGAATTTCCCTTCAGACTTTTCTCCATCAAAAGACTCATTTGTTGTGACTAAATTTCTTAGTCCCCATTTCAGTTTTAATAAATAAATTTTCCCTAGCTGGAGATTAAAGTATTCAAACTTAAAGGATTGGGAAAGGAAAGTAATGACCCTCAAGGGTTCTTATGAAAACCACAAAAGTGAACTTAAAGCACTTCATGCAGGGAAACAATATATTCATTTAACAATGGTCACATGAGAATACATTCCTTTTTGATTTAAAGGGTTATATACTTTGACCTAACTTTAACTCTCACTCTTAGGAATATATGAAGGGATCTTCGGAAGCTTAATTAAGTCTTAAGGACTCATTAAAATAATTTTATCAGCCTATAAAAGTATTATCTCATTATATATTCTCTGGCTCCAGCTACTTACTAGGGCTAGCATAATGTCACAGTTGGGCCAAAATACAGTCACCCTCCCCACAAAGGGGAACATATTACAAACATATGTGTTAAATATATTTGTACAACATATGACATTTATAAAAGTATAGAGTTTTCAATTTCATTTCAAATATGACAGCACTTACCAGCATTTTTGACTTTGTGTTAACTTCCAAAACTTAATATTGTCACGTGACCCTCAGAAGACTTGAGTATGAAATATCTTTAGACATTCTGTCTTCAATGAATCACATGAAATTGAAATTGTCTTCTATAATCTAGTCATTTTCTAAAGTGGCTACCATCTCATTTGTAATTAAATATAATTCATAAAAAAAACAACCAGTTCTTCTCCATTATCTAATTAAAAAAAAAATTACACAGTAGAAAATGACCTGGCATTTGCACTGGTTCAGCCTTCTGAATAATTAGATGAATCATACAAAATATGAAATTATGAAAACCTTTGTCTTACATACTGGTATTGCCACATTTGGTTTTAAAAAAAATTCTATAGCTGCTTTATGTATCTTGACACATCCAAAGATGCAATGACTAACATTGTCACTGGAAGACACAAATTAATAACAGTGTTAGTCACTGGATCTTAAAACTGGCTAATGTACATTCTAAAACCCATTTGAAATGAGAGGTTTATTTAATTTTACCACAGGAATAGTATTTTCAAGTCTTTTGTAAGGTCAATGCTGCACCATGTTTACATCATGACATTTAATTTTAATAGAAGAGAAACTAAGTGACCTGATTTTGAGCTCAACATATGGGTAGTCATGTATGGAATGTCCAGAAATTACTTCTTTTCTCAGCTGAAGAATGTCAAACATATATTTTAGAGAAGACATCATTTTTCTACTTTACAGCCCTACAGGACCAGTTCAAAATTTCAAAACATTGTGAAAATACTTATTTGTATTTAAAAAATCATTTAAAATCACTTCCACATTCACTAATTTGAGATAAACATACCTTATAACACACACACACACACACACACACACACACACACACACACACACACACTTAATGAATACAACTAAATTGACAGTCAATTTCAGGTCTAGATATTAAAACTCTTTCAAAATAAAACCCTCTTTCGTTACGTTCTTTGCCCTAATTTTATTGTGATCTAAGGTAATGCAATAATGTAGAATGCTGACTGTTACATGAGAATAGAGAATTCAAAGTAAAAAACACCGAATTTTATTCTGATTCCATAATTAATTCATGCATTGTTATGTATTGTTAAGCATTCAGGGGGTTTTTTTTACATCAGAAATAAAGTTTTAGAAAAATTCAGCACCACCAAATCTGCAGTGCTTTGCTTTATCTGTGCAAACTCTATGCCAAAGCGAAAAAATTAGAATCACAACTGTCAACTCTCAATCACTGACACTAATAGTGAATGAATCTATATGTAATTAGCATCTACTTAAAATCTCAAGTCCTTTGGTTTATTTATTACACCTTCCTCTCAAGAATGTGTTCAATCAGAACTTCTAACAAGTAGAAAAATTGACTAAGTTCCATCTTTTCTATTCATTGTATACTTTACTTTCTAAGGTTTTCATGATCACAGATGTAATTTTAAAAAGTCTTCAAACCAGGGAGAGAAGAGCAAATATTTTAAAGGCTTTCCAAGAGAAACAGTTCAAAAGAGTTAGCTCTTGATGATCTAGTTTGTGGTGGGCATGGTTCTCTTGCTTTTCCCCCCCTTTTTTAAATGGGGAAATTCTAATGTAAGAGAGAATTGATAAATAGTCACAATAAGAAGCAAAGATGACTTCAGATTCATTTATTCATATTAAAGCATCCTTATTTTACACCTTGTAGAATTAAAGCATCCTTAATGAACCCTCCACTAATTTCAGACATCTAAAAAACATTCTGAAAGGTAATAATTCTAATAACTGTCTGTACATTAATAACTCATTTATTAGTGGAAGGGAATAAATTTTTGTTCAGTTAAAAATTCCTTCCAGCACACAGTAACTGAGTGTTATTTGGGTCAGATTGTATAAAAGTATAACTTGAGAGTAGAAGTAAGACAGCTCTAGAGTGAAGAGAGCCAGGACTCATCAAGGCCACCTACAGGTTAGGTGAAAAAGCCAGGGATGCCTTGATGAGGAGGGTCCGAAGGGGAAGCAGAGAGCCTCACCAAATAAAAAGATGCTTTGAAGACAAAATTGAGAGGATCTGACCTATTGATTTAATGGGGTGAGGAAGGAGGAGGAATTAGGGTGATTCCAGGGTTTTCAACTCAGATAATGGAGAAAATGAGGGGATTAGTAATAGGGAAAGAGTATAAGGTGAGAAACAGGAATTCTAAGGTTTCGTTGGAGTGGTGAGAAGTGGAGAAGAGAAGTTCTAAGTTAGACTTGAGGTATATCTGCAGGTGTAAGACAATGGAAAGAGATTTCTAGGAAGCAGTTAGAAATACAGAGCTGTAGCTCAAGAGAAGTGTAGGGTAGGGGTAAAACATGCTTTAAGGCATATAGGGGAGAGCTGAAGAGAGAATGCTTGGAAACACTCCAAGAAAGAGTGAGGGCAAGGAGAGAACAGAAGTTGGAATTCTGATAAACAACAATTAAGAGACAGATAGAAGAAGAGGAGGTTGAGAGAGTGGATAAAGCAGATAGGAAGGGAATAAAAGGAAACAGAACCTATCTTAAAGTTGAAGGAGAACAGACTTTCAAGAAAGAAGAAGTGGTCAATATTGTTAAATACCATAGCCAGATTCAAAGAATGAGGAAAGCAAAAAAAAACACTGGATTTGGGAAATAGGATTTTTTCACTGGTGACCTTTGAGAAGGTCAGATCAGAAGAGGCAGAAGTCAAATTTTAGTGGTTAATAATGTATGAAAGAAAGGTAAAGGAGTAGAGGTGGCAGGTAAGGCTTATTTCAATAAATTGGGTGGGAAAGAGAATAAATGGTGGTGAAGAGAAGGAGAAAGTTGTGTGGTACAGGGTTTTTCAGAAAGGGGAAATAATAAACATGTCTGTGGGTTGAGTATTTGGAACTTACGTAAAGAGAGTGAAAGAAACGGAGGTGCAAAGAATGAAGCTTACTGACAGAAGAAAATCTCTAAGGATGCAAGAGGAAATGGGACCAAAAATATATGTAGCAGAATTAACCTAGCAATTCAGAAGTTATATTTATTCCACTTCAATAAGACAAAAAAGTGGGTTGAAGATATAGGTTTGAACTAAGAACATTTTTACTTGATAATGTTTCTTTTCTCAGTGAAATAGGAACCTGGGTCATCTGCTGAGGCTTTGTGTAGAGTGAAAACTTCTGGGTATTCTCTATTTCTCTATGGGGAATAGGAACAGAAGCTGCTGGGAAAGAATAAAGGAACTAAAATGATACAAATGAACTTATTTACAAAGCAAACAGACTCACAGAGAATGAATTTATGGTTACCAGGGAAAGGCGGGGCAGGGAACAGATTGGGAGTTTGGGATTGACATGTACACACTAGTATACATAAAATAGATAACCAACAAGGACCTACTGTATAGCCCAGGGAACTCTGCTCAATACTCTGTAATAACTTAAATGGGAAAAGAACTTGAAAAAGAGTACATACATGTGTATGTATAACTGAATCACTTTGCTGTACACCTGAAACTAACATAACATTGTCAATCAACTGTACTCCAATACAAAATAAAAATTAAAAAAAATAAATTCAAGAAAGAAAAGAATAAAGGAACTGTTTTGCAATGTTGACTGAGATTAGAGGTATTACACTTGTAATGAAACTAATCAACAGCATCATGCACTTTTTCTCCAGGAGCTTATATCAGACCTAAATCAGAAACAGAATAATTAGAACACTAAGTCCTGAACTGGATGTTTTAATTTGGCAGAATAATGGGGGGATAAGAAAACTTGCAGGATGTGGAGATGGTATATTGGAAGTAAAGGAAAGTGGAGGCAGTAAGGGACTTGGGAAAATAAGCCTAATAAAACTGGTCAAGGGAGCTAGAAGTTAAAATTATTTCAGTGATGAGGTTTAGTGGGCATGAGGGAGAGAGAAATACAGAAGAATAAGGGGCTGTGGTCAAAAGAGAAATTTCTGAGTTCAAGACTTCAAAGGTCACCTCCTCTCAGGTACTGATCAAGTCCAAGGCATATCCACATAAGTAAGTGTGTTGTTGAAGTAGAGAGGAAGGGATAATTGGAGAAGAAAAAGTAACCATGAAGACATTAGATGTTACCACCAGGATAAATAATAGAGTGGGATGTTGAGGACCAACTGTGGACCATTTATTAGATTCTGTAACAGTTAGGAGGAGTAACCTTGAGTTGGGCAAATAACAAATGGTGAGAAAAGGGGCAAAATTCAATTGTAAGTCATAATATTGGGTTGGCCAAAAGGTTCATTCAGGTTTTTCTGTAACATCTTATGGAAAAACCCAATGAACCTTTTGGCCAACCCAATATATTACTGAAATCATGTGGTGTATGAAATTGCTGCTGCATGAATCCCATGAGAAAAGAGTGGCAGAGTTAGATGGCATGGCTTTCAGTGGAATAAAGGCTTTTGAACTAAAGGTGTAGTCAGGAGGAATTTGTGGGTTAGCATAGAAAGCAGACACAGCCTCCCAGGCTCAAGAGAGGAGGCTTCGATAGAATCAGTGCTTCTGCCTGAGGGGGTTTCAAAGGAAGTGGTATCACTGATAAAAGAGGTGAATAAAGAATCCAGATTTTTTTAAAGTGGTAAAAAGGGGAAATTTACTGAAGAGATAAAAATATAGACTTACTGAGAGCTTGGTGCTTGCACATAACACTAAAGCATAACACAAAAATAGCCTTCCTACCTAATTAAGCAGAAGACTAGAAGATAAAAAACACATTGATTGCTTTCTAAAATTATGATATCTTCAAAGTCTAGAACATTGTAGGTACTCTAAAAGTATTTCATAAATGAATAAATAAAAATTGAAACATTCTGTCCATCTACAAAGGACAGGAGGCTTGGGGTCATTTGACTACTGCTGATTTGTACTGAGCCAACCACATCTTCAGGTTCTATTATCCTTGGCTTAAATTTTAGTTATAAAAGCCTGAGTTTAAGGATGCAGCCTGTGACTATAGATGTAAGTAAAACTAATTAGATATAAGGGGCTTGTGTGCATGGCTTAGGCCTTTGCTTGAGCCAACCATCTAGTTTTATAAAAGCAGATCAAAGTGCTTTTTTCTAAAATTACATGGTTTTTAAAAGATATTCTAGAAGAGGTGGATTCATTGGAGGTATTTTAGGAACCATCTTAGGAACCACAATGAGACTAAGAAGATTTAATTCCCTGTTTCAGGTCCTACTGTCTAGTTTCAACTAGAGCACTGTTGCTTTTATCTATTTTATATTTGGGATTACGGTTTACTTTTTCTTTTTTTTTAAGTTGGTGTTGTGGAGGAATGCTCTTTCTCTGGAAAGAGCACAGGGCTCACCAAGGGTATAGTTTCTACAAAGTCCCTGATTTGGAGGGGTACTCTAGGAGTAAGGGTAAAGTAGGGGTAGAACTGTCCTTATAGAGCATCCAGCCAGATTCAAATCAGATCAACACCTGATACTGGATTTCAGTGAAGACAGGTTGCAAATTTCCCAGGAACCTGACAAAAGCAAACCTCTCTGGAGAACGATGACACTATCCTAGGTCTCAGACAAGAAATCTGTCAAGGGCTTCCCTGGTTGCGCAGTGGTTGAGAGTCCGCCTGCCGATGCAGGGGACACGGGTTCGTGCCCCAATCCGGGAGGATCCCACATGCCGCGGAGCGGCTGGGCCCGTGAGCCATTGCCGCTGAGCCTGCGCGTCCCGCGCCTGTGCTCCGCGACGGGAGAGGCCACAACAGTGAGAGGCCCGCGTACCGCAAACAAAAACAAAACCAAAAAAACAATTAAAAAAAAAAGAAATTTGTCAAACACAAAGTCTAGAAGATAATAAAAATTAATCATACACATGGGGAGATAAGGTAACATAGGTGAGAACCAGCAGAAACAACAGATACAGAAATAGACCTATAAGGCTTCTAGATATTATGGTTATCAGACACAACTTTAGAATAATTCTGCTTGTTATTTTCAGGGAGACAATAGATAATATCAAGAATTTCAGCAGAAGATATAGAGAATGGACTTGTGGACACAGGGAGGGAGAAGGGTAAGCTGGGACGAAGTGAGAGAGTGGCATTGACATATATACACTACCAAATGTAAAATAGATAGCTAGTGGGAAGCAGCTGCATAGCACAGGGAGATCAGCTCGGTGCTTTGTGACCACCTAGAGGGGTGGGATAGGGAAGGTGGGAGGGAGATGCAAGAGAAAGGGGATATGGGGATATATGTATATGTATAGCTGATTCACTTTGTTATAAAGCAGACACTAACACACCACTGTAAAGCAATTATACTCCAATAAAGATGTTACAAAAAAATGAATTTCAGCAGAGACTGTGGATTATTTTTTTTAAGTAGCAAATTTGAAAAAGAGCTATTTAATTCTAGAACATCGATGACAACCAGAAAACAGGACTCCCTCCAAAGTAAATCTCCTTGATGGCATCAGGAAGCTAACAAAGTAGTGAAGAATTACAAGACTAAGAGATGTTTATATGGACACTCAATTTATAACAAGTAGGGGAAAGCATATTGTTTTCAATAAATGGTGTTGGAGCAATTAAACACCTATATGAAAAATGTGAAACTGGATCCTTATCTCACATATAGAAATTAATTCCATATATATCCATCACTTTGGGGTAAAGAAAGAATTATTAAAGAGGTTACTAAAAGCACTCACCATAAAGAAAAAGAATACTAGTAGAAAAAACATGTAGAGAAGGAAAAGTTAAACAAAAAGATAAAAGGAAAGTTGATGGTATAAGTTTCCCTGAACAGACAAGAACAGAATAGGATGGAGAACACAGATGGAAAACCTGACTACACAGAGAGGAGCGTGTGTTTCACTAGAATCCAAAGGAAGAAGGCAAAGATATGTGTAGATGCAGGTGAGCTTGCAGATGCGGTTGCAAGAAGATGAGGAGTTCCTACCTACAGATTTCTACTTTTTGGCATAGTAGAAGGTGAGAGTGGTAATTTGTTGAGACTGTGGGAGAGTGTATTCAGGTAAGAAGCTTGAGAAGAGTAGATAAGCTCTTAAACAGTCACTATTAGAAATGGGAGCTAGAACTGATGAAATATTTGACTGTTTAACAGCAATGAGGGTCCAGTTAAGGTTGAAGACCACGTTTTTATCATGATACCAAATTTAGCTAGGCAGCCTGGACATAAAAACAGAGAAAGCAGTTGGACTGATATATATTATTATGTAAACTATCTATAAATAGTTTGAGTTTTATCAAGCTGGTGTGGTGGAAGGCCAACAGGAAAGGGTGTTGATCTAATTAGCAAGAGAATATTAAAAGTGATTAATTATGGATTTTAAGCTGCATAGAAAAGGAAGAGGATGGAAAGGGGCTGAGTACATGCGAACTAGGAGGGATCAAGAGACTGGTGGTCTTCATGAGCTATGAGAATAGGGTATAGTAAATCAAGGGATAGAACTGGAGGACCAGAGTTTATGATCGGAGATCAGACTGTTTGAATTTAAGGTTTCAAGGGAAAGCATGCATGAGTGATGTCAAGGTCCAGTGTGTGATCACTGGAGTATATGGCTTACGTGGAATATAAATAAAGGTCACTGCAGTGGAGAAGATCAAGAACTTGAGAGGCCAGAGTGCTGAATGGTCCTCCCACATACACACTGAATTCACGAAGGATGACAGCAGGGTGGGCATATAGAAGAATACTATGAGCCAGGCATAACCAGAAGACAATAGACAAAAGCAGCAAACAATTCTATACTAAATTAAATATTTCTCGTAAAATATTTCTTGTAAAACAAATTTACATCTCTATCCATGGCCATCATCTATCTCTCCCTATCTATCCATCTATGTACCTATCATCTATCTATCTCTCTATCTATCTACGGGTTTTTCTGTAAGATGTTACGAACTTTTCGGCCAACCCAATTATCTATCTATCTATCTATCTATCTCTATCATCTTGTCTATCTATCACACTACAGACCCCTAAGTGTTTACATATGTATAACAGTTGGCCATGCTAAAGATGATTTGCAATGAAATAACTGGCTTGTGAGTGTTGTTACTGATGAGTTGACACTATTATAATTTTTCATACATCTTAAAAAATGACCTGATTGGTTCTAATGCTTCAGTATACTGAGATATTTGTATATAGTTTTAGCTGAGTCACATGTTGGTTTTTTTCTCTCCTGCAACTTGCAAGAAAAAATCTTTTGACTACATTAGTGATCAATATCCTGATTTTAATCATAAACATACTACCACAATTCTTTCTACTATTTTATCTCTGTTGATACAATGGAAAAGTATTCTATCTCCAGTTACATCCAATTGAATCCTGGGGTAAGGAACAGCAGTGTTCCTGAGAAGGCATATATCTGAGAATGTATTAGGGACAGGCTGGCTGAGGTGGAAGAGGTTGTGTGTGAACTTTCAACTATCGGATATTCCTGGCCTAAAATTCCACCATTATCAATTCATGCTTTTGGAATAAACTCTGATTAGTCTCTCTCTAGATTACCCACATCAGAAAGATAACCCAATAAATTCCTGTCACGTTAGTGTAAATTAATTTAGCAGATCACTCTCCAACATTATCCCTACAGAATAGGAAGATGAAGCAAACATGGGAATGTCAGGAATTTAGGGGGAGAAACACACTGGCTGAAGTGGAAAGTAGAGTACAAAAAGGTGAGAGATGACAGCTATAAGCTATAAGCCTTTGTCTTTTCAGCTAGATTAAAAAGCTTTTTTTAAAAAGGTGTCATGTATTCTCATATGCTTGCCCTCTTAAAACTAAAGCATAAAAGACTTAAACATAAGACATAATACCATAAAACTTCTAGAAGAGAACAAAGGCAAAACATTCTCTGACGTAAATTGTACCAATGTTTTCTTAGGTCGGTCTCCCAAAGCAATAGAAATGAAGGTAAAAATAAACAAATGGGACCTAGTCAAACTTACAACCTTTTGCACACCATAAACAAAATGAAAAGACAATCTACAGAACGGGAGAAAACATTTGCAAATGATGTGACTGACAAGAGCTTAACTTCCAAAATATACAAACAACTCATACAATGCAATGACAAAAATACAAACAACCCAATGGAAAAATGGGCAGAAGAGCTAAATAGACATTTCTCCAAAGAAGACATACAGATGGCCAACAGGCATATGAAAAGATGCTCAACATCACTAATTATTAGAAAAATGCAAATCAAAACTACAATGAGGTACCACCTAACACCAGTCAGAATGTCCATCATTAAAAATTCTATGAATAACAAGTGCTGGAGAAGGTGTGAAGAAAAGGGAACCTTCCTACACTGTTGGTGGGAATGTAAATTGGTGCAGTCACTATGGAAAACAGTATGGAGGTTCCTCAAAAAACTAAAAATAGAGTTTATATAGGATCCAGCAATCCCACTCCTGGGCATATATCCAGACAAACCTATAATTTGAAAATATACATGCACCCCTATGTTCATAGCAGCACCAGGCACAATAGCCAAGTCATGGAAACAACCTAAATGTCAATCAATGGATGAATGGATAAAGAAGGTGTGGTCACATATATAATGGAATACTACTCAGCCATAAAAAAGAACAAAATAATGCCATCTGCAGCAACATGGATGCAACTAGAGATTGTTATACTAAGTGAAGCAAGTTAGAAAGAGAAAGACAAATATCATATGATATCACTTATACACGGAATCTAAATATGACAAAAATGAAGTTATCTACAAAACAGAAGCAGACTCACAGACACAGAGAACAGACTTGTGGTTGCTGGGGGGTTGGGGGGGGGAATGATGGAGTGGGAATTTGGGGTTAGCAGATGTAAACTATTATATATAGAATGGATAAACAACAAGGTCCTACTGTATAGCACAGGGAACTACATTCAATACCCTGTGATAAACCATAATGAAAAAGAATATAAAAAACAAATACCATATGCTAACACATATATATGGAATCTAAAAAAAAAAAAGGTTCTGAAGAATCTAGGTGCAGGACGGGAATAAAGACGCAGACATGGAGAATGGACTTGAGGACACAGGGAGGGGGAAGTGTAAGCTGGGCAGAAGTGAGAGAGTGGCATGGACATATATACACTACCAAATGTAAAATAGATAGCTAGTGGGAAGCAGCTGCATAGCACAGGGAGATCAGCTCGGTGCTTTGTGACCACCTAGAGGGGTGGGATAGGGAGGGTGGGAGGGAGATGCAAGAGGGAAGAGATATGGGGATATATGTATACGTACAGTTGATTCACTTTGTTATAAAGCAGAAAATAACACACCATTGTAAAGCAATTATACTCCAATAAAGATGTAAAAAAAATGTATATATATGCGTAACTGAATCACTATGCTGTACAGCAAATTGACACAACCTTGTAAATCAACTATATACTTCAATTTAAAAAGTAAAGCATATATTTACATATACATAGATAGAAATGTAAGAGATTTTATTGCATATAAGTTCCATCAGATCACACAATGCGATAAAAGACCTATCTCATTAAACAAAGACTTCAGAAATCCTTTCTTTATGTGCTACTTTTGTTTCATAATTTGGAGGGGCTCTATGCATAACTATGATGTGATAAAACTCACGTGGTGCTCAAGACAAGTCCCAAAGGCAAATGCTGTCCATCGTTTGCTCTCCCAGTGTCATGTTGGTCAGGCCCTAATGATCAAAGGAACTCACCCTGCCAAGCCCAGATCTAAAGGGTAAAGAAATAGACTCGATTTCTTGATGGAAGGAGCCACAAAGTCACATTGCAAAAATGAGTGTACACAGGCATGAGAAGAATGTCATGCCGATTTTTACAAATTAATACATTTTATAGACATAAAGGTATGGAAGGATACACAGTAAACTGATAATACTGTTCATTTGGGGGAAGGATTGGCAAAGGAGACAATATTTTATTCATTTGTATTTGCTTGACTACTACACCAAGCGTTCATTACCCTCATAAGTTTTTTTTTTAAATAGAAAATTTAGTAAATATAAAAGCCATGATGATTACATTCCTATCACCAGAAGTTTTATTTTATGGAAACCTTAATTCATCAGCATTCAGAAGAATAGAAAATTGAAAGAAAACGCCAGAATAGAGCAATCTTGTCAATATCATAGCACTACTGACAAAGGAGACCAGATCAAGAAATTACTTTACCAAATGATCCACAAAATTGTTTTGCAGTTTCACAGCTCACAGATTGTTTTTCACCGGATACATCTAGGCTTCTAATGCTGAGTTTTACTTGCAAATGTCAAAGGCACCCTTCAGGAAATATACTTACTCAGCCCACTGCCTTTGCTTACAAAAATCTACTGCCTTTTCAGTTAGCACTGGCAGCTGAAAGGACATTCTCTGATCTTTTTGCCAAGAACTAGTCATAAAACCTTCTATAGGCTCTAATTTAGTAATATGAAATGTACAGTACTAGTCACAAGTTTTTTATGACTCAGAATTTGCAAAGAATTTGACCAGGTGTCCTTTCCTAGTTTTGGTGTTATTGAGCCTGGGAGAACTAAATATCATAATAATCTATAAAGACTTCTCAGGTCTCTCTCTCTTTCTCTCTGCCTCTGTCTCTCGATCTTTTCAAGGTAAGTATCCTTAGCCTTTTGTCTCCACCAAGGGAATTTGGAATAGATATCATATGATAGTATTTGACACACCCAGATCTATTCTGTGGCTTGTGCAGAACCTATTTTTTTCACTAGAGTGCTTTATTGTGATTTACCTTACTACTCTCTTTCAGGAAACAATCCACAGACCACAGTACCAAAATCCTTTGTATAAAGCACATAAGAGGGTCTCCCCTGTGTCATCCATTCAGGCCTGATTGGACCTCTGCAGGAAATCATGATGAAGAGCCCTGCTTCAAGGAACATCTCTCTATCACATGGATGCCCTCTCTACCCAACAGCCAAGTAATCACATAACACAGGGACAGTCATCACCCCTATAGTCTTTATTTCTAGATTTCAATAAGTCATTTTGGAAATCATACACATGAAAGTCACTAAATCTTGTATCAACATCTTGTAGAATGTGACTGCCCTGTATAAACTTCATGACTAAAATTTTTCCAAGTGACTTACTCTAAAACAAATTGGTTAAAATCACAAATTAGTTGAAAACAAAAACCTTTCCAGTCACTGCTTTAAAAAAATATTGTGTATCATGCGACCATTTTATAATTTTTAGGCTACAATTCTTTTTAAGTCTTTTCTTCAGAAAGTATTTGGTTAGGGAATCATCTTTCTTATACTTGTTTGTAAATATTTGTTTATATTTTAGTACTTTTATTTATTTTTAAAATCTTACAAAATTATTTTAAATTCATTGGTTAATATTTTCAGGAATTATAAAAAATATTTCTCTGTCTAAATAGATAATGCAAAATAAATTGGTAAACATTTAAAGTGTCTAACCACTTGTTCATATACTACTAATATTTAAGCAACCTAGAGTAATTTAAAAATTTTAAAAACACATTTTAAAAGCCATTTTGTCTACTTTCAGTTGATACTTAACTACAATTTCCTGACTTTTTGTAACATAAGGAATTGTGACAAACAATTCTTTATAAAGAAATTAAACTTCCCAAAGGAACAAATGAATGCCTGATTTTATTTTCTTTTTCTCTTTTTGTCAAATATTTTTAGAAAGAGCATTAATTACAGTTCAGTATGTTGTTTTAGGAGTGGAATAAGAAATAAAGAGATTGAAAATATTTTATAGATCATTTTAGTTAATTTAGTTTTCCAATAATCATAGACATTATTTTACTATTCACCCTAAATACTCAATACACGATGAGTGCTATCCCCATTTGTGAACAAATGGTTTTTGTAATGAAGTGGTAAGCATCACTGAGCGAAAAGTTGCCGAGATTGGAAATATCCATTTTTGACCAATATCCTGATTTTAACAATTGTTTTCAACCAACTGATTTTTAGAAAATTATCTACTTTCAATTTGCCCATATTTGTACCCCCATTTTAAATTTCAAACACAGGTCATATTTCAAATCTCAATGTGTTAGAAAACTATTTCTCACATTATTTGTGTAGTCTAGGTATTTACTGCATGAAAACGACTTCATCATCATCTGGACACAGAGGCCATATTAGTGATAATCTCCTCAGAAAGTCTAGCCTTGACAATCCCTGAAACTTGAATGGCTTTGTTTCCCTGGACTGTTAAAAGGTCCTTTTGGACACCAGTTGGTTTCATTCTCCTAGTGCTCTAGACTTTTAAAAGATATTTTCATGTGAGTCTGCTAAAGATATCCCTTCCTCCTGTCTGCATTGTGCACAACAAGCTCTCTTGGATTCTGCCTTGTAGCACAAAGAATGTCTAATTGGGAGGTGGATGTGTGAAACTGGAGATTCTAGGTAGGGAACAAAGACCAGCCTTGCCCTTCTCAAGGCAGCACTCTCCTCAGTGTAAGGGTAGGGCTAGGCTACAAGAGTTCTCTGCTTTTGTTGGCAAATCTCTTGCAGCCTCAGAGGAAAGCCTCTTCCTGGCCCAGACCCATCTACATAGTTCCAGAAAACTGACTGTCATCTAGATAAGCAGGCAACTACTCTGGGGTGCCTTTATCACCAGCACCACCACAGTAATTCTGAAAATGACAGTTATTGGTGTTTGTGTATTGGGAATACCCTTGTTCCCAGAATCACGGCGCATATTAGCACTGGTGGCTTCCTCCTCGTTCTGCTATCAAAAACCCAGAGAGGGGGCTTCCCTGGTGGCGCAGTGATTGAGAGTTCGCCTGCCGATGCAGGGGACACGGGTTCGTGCCACGGTCCAGGAGGATCACACATGCCGCGGAGCGGCTGGGCCCGTGAGCCATGGCCGCTGAGCCTGCACGTCCGGAGCCTGTGCTCCGCAGCGGGAGAGGCCACGACAGTGAGAGGCCCGCGTACCGCAAAAAAACCAAACCAAACCAAACCAAACTAAAAAAAACCCGAGAGGTTATCAGCCTTGGGAAAGAAAGGTCAGCCCAGGAGCCAGGCCATTCAGGATTTCCCAGTAGACATTATAATGAGACTTCTGAGATTATGTTGTTCAGCCCTGGAATGTCAAGAAATGATGAGAGGGCAGGATAACATAGATAAGAGAGCTAGCTTGGCTGTCAGTAAACTGCCAGTATCAACCCTGAAAATGTCCTTTTTCTTCCCCTGGACTAGGGGAATCTATGTTTTTATTCCCATTCCTCCCTGATCTTCTAGGACCCAGTTCCATCATTTATGATCCCGTCCCATCTAAGTGTGGAATTCCTCCCAAAGCACACAAATAATCATTTGCCAGTAGTTTATTTGAAAGGTTGACAGGGGAATGAAGAAGTGAGTCAGGGAAGGGAAGGCAGCCAATGAAGGGTGTGCTATCCCAGAGGGCACTGAGATCAATTCTGGGGGGAAACCCTGGGAAACGACCTGGAACCTGTGCCTCAGAGGAAGCTTAACCAGCGTGTCAAGGAAGAAGCTGACGAATTTCTCCAACCCAATTCTTCAGCCATTGTTTGAGGGCTTCTCTGGGGGGCGGATTATGGGCATTCTGGTATGTTTGGTCTGCCATGAGCTTGGGCATAGCATGCTTCCAAGGCAAACTTCAGGCCAAGAGGTGCAGATCCTGGGCAGGAGCACATTGCAGGTAGGTGTGGGGTGGATCAGTGTCTGCCTTTCCCCACCCTTCTATTTGATAGAGGAAGAAAAAGAAGAAGTGGGGGGTGGAAAAGGAAAGTTTACTAAAACAAAACAAAAAAAAGAAAAAAAAAAGAATAGAAAGAAAGGAAGGGAGAAGAAATTTTGATTTCACTATTTTTTTAGCACCTACTATTACTACGTGTAAGACACCTCATCGACTTCTCAAAGCAACCCTATGACATAGGTATTTTATTTTCCCCATTTTACAGCTCAACCTACTGAATTTAAACTGGTTAAGTAATATCCTCGCAAATCACACAACTGACAGGTTAAGGACTTGGGATTCAAATTTAGGTCTTCTTTCCGTACTCAAAATCCTTTAGTAGTTTACTGTTACTTACATATAAAGTTTCTCCTTGATCTGCTCCTATAATTTGGTGGAATAAGAAAACTCCTGGCCTAGCGAGTCAGTAGAACAGAGCTCTGGTCCAGGCTCTGCCAGTCATAGCCCCACCAGGGTGATGCTCCAGTCATTCTCTCTCTCTCTGGGTTTCGTTTTCTTTGTCAGTAAATAAGGGAGCTAGAGTAACTGATGGTTAAGGCATCGCCAGCCCTAACAGTTTAGGATTCTTTCCACTTTAATCTTCAGTTAATCTCCTTTAACCAACTATATTCCAACTACACTGAAAAAACCTTCACTCCCTTATAACACCTTGTACTTTCTCAATTCTATTACCCTCCCCCAAAGGCTGTCCCTGCCTAAATCCTTCATGCCTAAATCCTCCACATCTTCCAAATGTTCTCTCTTTCAGAAAGGGCATATTTTATCCTTTGAACTACAAACAATATCTCGTTTCTCTGAAGACTCCAAGTATTTTCTTTATATCTTCTTAAAATGTCAAATTCTATATCTTGTTCTGTCCTGTAAAGAAATTCTGTGGTTACCTTGCACATAATTATGAAGCACCATGTACAGCACAGACTCTGGAGAAAGAATGCCTGGGCTATAGTCCAAATTCACCCGCTTTCTAGTTATGCAACCTTGGGCAAGTTATTTCTGTGCCTTAGTTTCCTCCTCTGTGATATGGGGATAATAATACTATCTACTTTAGTGCAGTTTGTGAAGTTTAAATGAGTTAGTGTATGTAAAGTGCTTAGGGTAGCTCCTGGCGGATAATAACCCCTATGTATGCATTTGTTATTTTTATTAAAAATTATTCATTTTTTTCTTTTTAGTTTTTAGTACTTTAAGTATGCAGGTTATCTCTCTTGTGATCTTGTAAATTTTCTGAGCCCAGGAATGTTTTCTTTCTCTTTGTTTCTTTTTAGCATAGTGTCTTATATGTAGCAAAGACCCAATAAATATCTGATGAATATGTCTATGTGTATGTGCAATGTATCATTATGTTTATATCTATCA
This sequence comes from Leucopleurus acutus, assembly GCF_964270905.1. Lineage (NCBI taxonomy): Eukaryota > Metazoa > Chordata > Mammalia > Artiodactyla > Delphinidae > Leucopleurus > Leucopleurus acutus. The sequence goes on from NC_139143.1 coordinate 64,444,341, forward strand.
TTATCTTTCTTTGTTGCATCTCTTGTTTATTGTTTTCTTTCTGTATAAGTCCTATAGCAGGAACTGTCTTATCACTTGCTTTTTTGTATTATAACTATATGATTATATTAAAGTCCTTGAAGAGCTTTTACTTTGTGGGGTTCATCATTTCCTACAAAAATATAGAACATATGTGAGCTACTTAGCTGTGCAGTTTGTTGAATGAATAAACTTAGAAATCATGGACAAATAGTAAATGCTTCATAAATCTAGACACTGGCACTTCTCTCTCCAATCCACTACCAAGTATAAAACACTAAAATTAAAACCACTTTCAACTGTATTCTCTACCCCCAACTACAGTCAAAAATGGACTTTCTTAGGTGTTCATTCAAAACAGAACTAAATCTCTATTATTATTTTCTGTAAAACTTTCAGATGCCTACCTGACAGAATGGTTACTCTGTGGGTAGAAACTTGGAAGGTCTGAGCCACTAGACAGACCCTGAGTGATTTCTTCAAAACAGTCTGGAATATCAGGTGATGATTCTTCAAATCAACATGAATTAGTTTCTTTACAGATGAAATAAACTTAACTTTTCTAGATATTAGTGATACTTTCCCATCATTGAGGGATAGTTTTCAAATTTCCCTTTATTGTTTTTAGCCAATTTGATTGATTGTATCTGCAATGCTGGCTAAACAGAATGTCTTGGTGAGAATAAAGGAAATGAGATGAGTTTGTATGAGAGTCAACAAGTTTAGTTAATGTCTCATTTTCTTTTAAACCCATGGCTTCAAAGACATTGACAGGGCAATGTATCAGTTATCATGGACAATTGTAGTCATGATATTATTTTTTCATAATATTATTAATAAATATAATTTCCTTGAAAATAAAGTATCTTATTGATCTCTAAGTCCCCTAATGCCTAGCACAGATGTAATAGATGTTATTGATTATCTATCCAAATCCATTCTCTTCTTCTCCCTTGCCCACAGAAACCCAATTATACTCAGGTACTAGAATACAATCTGCTTTCAGAGATGTTAAACCTCTCTAATAGCCTGAGGAAGAGGGGTAAATCTTTATTAATTTCCTTAAGGGTAATCTCAACCCTTTACCAATGATATATTAACAACGGGCATGTGACAAAATTCTGGTTTATGAGAACTGAGGGGAAGCTTCTTAGGGACTTTTTAGGAGAGTCATCTTTGTCCTTAAAAACGAATAAAAGAGAGTCAATTTCTTTTCAGCCTATGGACATTGCAACCTGCATGTGATGCTTGGAACTGTAGTTGCCATCTGTGCCTTGAAAAGAATCAACCTAAGACAACAAGGAAAACTCTGAGGATTGAAGAACTAAAAGACTGCATAAATCTGGTTCCTGATGACACCTCTCAGCCATTAACTTAACCAACCCTGAAACTCCCCTCCCTCTAGATTTCCTGAAAGAAAGAATTTTTTGAGCTGATTTTTCTGTTACTTAGAGCCAAAGCATCCTAATTGATAGAGTTGGGGTATTTATATGATTTACTACCTAAAGGATTTCTTATTATTCTTAATATTAGTCTTAATAATACCTAATAATAATAAAAAATAGTAATAATTTGCAACCTTTATTCTACTCTATAGAAAACAATGTACGACACACTTGTATAAATTATTTTAATACTAATATTTGCTTGAAATAGTTGTTATTGCTCTCATTTTACATGTAGACAACAACAAAAACGGAGGCCTAAAAAGGTTAATTAACAACATAATGCTTACAGTAAGTGACAGAGTCCAGGTTTTGAACGAGTCAGTCTGATCGGATTCCACCATCTTTCAACAACCCTACCATCTTTCAACGATCCTCCTCAATCAGTCTTCATAATTACATTCTGAGCAACTCAGGATCATCACCTTCACTTGAATAAATGAAGTACCCAATAGACTGTGTGATTTGCCAACAGCTACAAAGGAAAACATTAATTCAAATATCCGAGTTTATAGAAATTCAGAGTTCTATGAAATTTAGCATTTCTTTATTGCTAGTCCCCCACTATTACTTCAGTACATATTTGATCGGTTTGTTCTTTTTATTAGATAATACAGATTATCTTGCACAGGTAAAGAACACTGCCACTCAAAAGAGACACAGAGAAGTCATTTACTCAAGAATATTATTATTAATAACAAAGGGTTAAAAGCACATTTATTTAGTTAAAAACATAAAAGGGCCAACTTCCCGAAGAGTAGAATCAGGAACACAGCTGACTCTGCCCAACAAAAAAGGATGTAACTAGAGAAAATTACTAAAAACAAAACAAAACAAAAAACCCAATTTTAAAAATCTCTGGATATTGTCCTAATGGCATCTGGCAAATGGAGAAATATTCAATTCAAAAAACAAAAAACCCACCACATCTTGGTAAGAACAGCAAGAGACTGTAGCAGATGAGCCAAGACTCACTCAATTACTGCCCCATCCCTCATTTCTGTGTTATAGATGTTCTATCCTGAGTAGTATACAAGCAAGAAGATGGAAGCTCCCTCTTTCCACAACTCCCAGTCTAGGACTATGGTTTTATCCTGGGAGGGGCAGGTTGCCTGTATTTTTCATCTCTCTTAACCCCATGCTGCAAAAGCTCTGTTCCAGATATGCAGGTCCAAGAGGACTAGGGCTCCCTTTCCCCATTCAACCCCTACTCATGGGGTAGAAGTGCTACTCTAGGCATGGCAGGCCAAAACTTGGGAGACCCCACTGCTTTTGAACCAATTTGCCTTTAGAGCAGATGTCCTACACCAAGAGGGGCAAGCTGACAAGACCTGGGGCTAAATCTCCCTCAAGAGCCTGCTTGGAGAAGAGGGGTATCACTTCAAGAGAAAGGAGGGACACCTACAGCTCTGATTTATCAGAGCAGAGGTTCTGCCCAGGGAGGAAACATAGGATGCCAGGACAAAGTTCCATAGCTTTGCCTGAGGGGACTAACAATATTTGTAACAGTGTTTTGAGAATGTCAGGCCTCATGGCATTGTCAAAGACAATGAAGATCTTGGTGGAGAACAATTGAATGGGCACTATATCTTCATAATAGCAGAAACAAGCAAAATGGCAGAAAAATCAGAAGTTTAACAAAGAGAACCAGGGAAATAAATAGACAAAAAGAGCTCTCCTAGGATTATAGTAAACTCTGGGGTTCAGGAAGACTGTGCCCGTGAATTAGGCTGTACCCATTCAGGAACATCAGAGCAGGAAATGAGGCAGATTTGAAAACATTCCCCCAAGCTACACACAGATCAATCAACAAAATCTCACTGGCACTAGGAGCATAAACACAACCTCTGACCAAACACTGAATGAACAATAAGCCATGAAGACCCAGAGCAACTCCTAGGAAACCAGGCTTAAAAACAAAATCATTCCCATCCTTGACAGTCAGGAAGACTGAATGCATGCTCAAGGCCATGCCTTGTCAGGAGTAACTGGAGAGAAAAAAATCCAAGCTACTAGTCCCTGGTTGAATGTGGGGGCAAAAATGTAAACTCCTTGAATCTTTATAGCAGCTTCCAAGCCATACATACATCCAGTGGTAAAAGGAAAAAATATAACTGGCCAAGGAAGCTTAAGCACAATTTTTGACAAATAAATGGCCTATGCTGAAGTAGGGGCAATCCTTAGGTAACCAGACTAAAAGATTTTTTTAAAAATTAAGCAGGGGGCTTCCCTGGTGGCGCAGTGGTTGAGAGTCCGCCTGCCGATGCAGGGGACACGGGTTCATGCACTGGTCCAGGAAGATCCCACATGCCGTGGAGCAACTAGGCTCCTGAGCCACAGCTACTGAGCCTGCGCTCTGGAGCCTACGAGCCACAATGACTGAAGCCCGCGAGCCTAGAACCCGTGCTCCGCTGAGGGAGAGGCCACTGCAGTGAGAGGTCCATGCAACGCAATGAAGAGTAGCCCCCGCTTGCCATAACTAAAGAAAGCCCGCGCACAGCAACAAAGACCCAACACACCCCAAAATAAATAAATTAATTTAAAAAAAAATTCTGCAAGCTTTAAAAAAAAAAATTAAGCAGGGATATGAGAGCTTTTTGCCCACTGGGGAGGGTAATAAACTGCCAAGAGTTAGTTCAGCAAAGTTGCTAAACAAATAAATGACCAAGCAAACAATAACAAGATCAAGCCCCTGGGGGTGGGGTGGAGGTCAGTATTCAAAGTTCCTACTTATTTTATTTAAAATGTCCGGCTTTCAACCAAAAATTATAAGACATGGAAAGACACAGGAAACTGTGATCCATACACAGGGAATTAAAGCAGGTAATAGAAACTGCCTTGAAGAGGCCCAGATGGTAGACTCAGCAGATGATCACTTCAAAGCAGCCATCATAAATATTTTCAAAAATAAAGGAAACCATTTCTAAAGAATTAAAGGAAGGAATGATAACAAGGTCTCATCAAATAGAGAAAAATCAACAGAAATTATAATGGAGATCAAATGGAAATTCTGTAGTTAAAATGTTTGATAATCAAAATGAACAATTCACTAGAGGGAATCAACAGTAAATCTGAGCCAACAAAAGAAAGAATCGGGGCTTCCCTGGTGGCGCAGTGGTTGAGAATCCACCTGCCGACGCAGGAGACACGGGTTCGGGCCCTGGTCTGGGAGGATCCCACATGCCACGGAGCAACTGGGCCCGTGCGCCACAACTACTGAGCCTGCGCTCTAGAGCCCGCGAGCCACAAATACGGAGCCCGCGTGCCACAACTACTGAAGCCCGTGCGCCTAGAGCCCGTGCTCAGCAACGAGAAGCCACTGCTATCAGAAGCCTGTGCACCACAACGAAGAGCAGCCCCCGCTCAGCGCAACTAGAGAAAGCCTGCGTGCAGCAACAAAGACCCAATGCAGCCAAAAATAAAAAATAAATAAATTTAAAAAAAAAAAAAGAAAGAATCATCAAACTTAAAGGTTGATCAATACAGATTATACAACCTGAAAAACAAAGATGAAGAATAAAGGAAAAGTGAAATCTCAGACAGATTTGGGACACCATCAAGAATATTAACATATATATATAATGAGAATACCAGAAGAGGAGAAAAAGAAAAGGACAGAAAAAATACTCAAAGAAATAATGCCTAACCCCAATTTTTTTTAATTTCTCAAATTTGATAAAAACAAAATGAAATATTCTACATATCCAATAAGCGCTATTAACTCCAAGTATCTTACTTTATCCTAAACACAGAGATCCACACTCAGACACATCATAATAAAATGTTAAATTCTAGGGATAAAGAGAAAGCCTGGAAAGCAGTAAGAATAAAACAACTCATTATGCAGAAGAGAACTCTAATAATAGCTGACATCTTATCAGAAACAATGGAGGTCAGAAAGGCAGTAGGAGGACATATTCAAAATACTGAAAGTAAAAAAATTCCTCAACTAAGAATCTTACAATGAGCAAAACTATCTCTCAAAAATGAAGGCAAAATAGACATTCTCAGATTAAAGAAAAAAATGAGATAATTTCAGCAATTTGCTAGCTAACCTGACTTATAAGAAATGCGATAAAAAAGTTCTCAGGACATACAGATGGCCAAAAGGCATATGCAAAGATGCTCAGCATAGCTAATTATGAGAAAAATGCAAATCAAAACTATAGTAAGGTATCACCTCACACTGGTCAGAAAGGCCATCATTAAAAAGTTTACAAATAATAAATGCTGGAGAGGGTGTGGAAAAATGGGAACCCTCCTACACTGTTGTTGGGAATGTAAATTGGTACCACTACTATGGAGAACAGTATGGAGGTTCCTTAAAAAACTAAAAATGGAGCTACCTTGTGATCATGCAATTTCACTCCTGAGCATATATCCGGAGAAAACTCTAACTCAAAAACGTACATGCACCCTAGTGCTCATAGCAGCACTATTTACAGTAGCCAAGACATGTAAGCAACCTAAATGTCCATTGACAGATGAATGGATAAAGAAGATGTGGTGTGTGTATATATATATATATATATATATATACACACACACACACACAGTGGAATATTACTCAGCCACAAAAAAGAATGAAATAATGCCATTTGCAGCAACATGGTTGAACCTATAGATGATCATACTAAGTGACGTAAGTCAGACAGAGAAAGACAAGTATCATATGATATCACTTATTTGTGGAATCTAAAAAAAAATGATACAAATCAACTTATATACAAAACAGAAACAGACCCACAAACATAGAAAACAAACTCATGGTTACCAAAGGGCAAAGGTAGGGGGCAGGGCATAAATTAGGAGTTTGGGATTAACATATACACACTACTATATATAAAATAGGTAAATAGCAGGACCTACTGTATAGCACAGGGAACTAGACTCAATATCTTGTAACAACCTATAATGGAAAGGAATCTGAAAAAGTACATATATATGTATACATATATATATATGTTCTTATTTATTTATATATATAAATCACTTTGCTGTACACTTGAAACTAACACATATTGTAAATTAACTATACTTCAATTTAAAATAAAATAAAATAAAAATAGAAAATAAAGAACCAACTATATGCTATCTACAGGAAACACAATTTAGATCAAAGCTACAAGTAGGTTGAAAGTAAAAGGGTGGAAAAAGATATTTCAAAAAAGAGTTTGAGTGGTTTTACTAATAACAGACAAAATAAATTTTAAAACAAAAAAATGTTACTAAAGATACTAGAGAAATTGTATAATGATGAAAGGGTCATTCCATCAGGAATATGTAACAATTATAAACATACATTCTCCTAACAACTGAGGCCCAAAATACATGAAATCAAATCTGAAAGAACTGACGAGAGAGAGAGATAATTCAATAGTCGTTGAAGACTTCAACATTCAGTTTAAATAATAGATAACATAACTAGGCAGAAGATCCACAAGAGAATAAAAGACTTGAACAAGACTATAAAACACTAACAGACATCTGTAAAACACTCCACCCAATGATAGCAGAATCCACATTCTTCTCCAGTGCACATGAAACATTCTCCAGTACAGACCATAAAATAGGTCTCAATAAATTTAAAAGGATTGAAGTTACACAAAGTATATCCTCAGACCAAAATTGAATTAAATTAAAAGTTAACAAAGGAAATTTGGGAAATCCATAAATATGTAAAAATAATTAAACTTCCTGAATAAATGAGTCAAAAAATAACAGGGCAGATTAGAAAAAATTTTCGTGAATTAAAATGAAAACACTGCATACCAAAACTTATGGAATGCAGTTAAAGAAGGGCTCAGTGGGAAATTTACAGCTGTAAATGTCTATTTTGAACACATGATAAAGATCTCAAATCTTTCTTGTTATACTTTTATTGAGTACACCTATAATAGGAGATTGATTTAGTCATTTAAAAACTTCTCACAAAGAACGACTCAGGAGTGTATAGTTTCACTGGTAAATTCTACCATGTTTAAAGAGGAACTAACACCAATCCTTCACAAATTCTTCCAAAAACATATAATTGGAGGGAATACTTCCCAACTTACTCCATGAGACAAATATTACCTGATAGCTGAACCAAACAAAGACATCACACGAGAAACAAAAACAACCCCCCACCCCAGCAAATTACAGGCCAATATGCTTATAAATATAGATGCAAAAAATTCTCAGAAAATACTAGTTAACTTAATCCAGCAACATTTTAAAAGGATTATATTTCATAACCACATGAGAATTATCTTCCTGGGATAATTCCCCAATTCCAGGTTGGTTTAATGTAGAAAATCAATCAATGTAATATACCAGGCATATCTGTAGAGATTTAGATTAGTGGTTGCCTAGGGTCACATCAGGGGAATGGGGAGTGACTACTACGGAATGTGAGATTTATTGTTGGAGAGATAAAAATACTCTAAATCCAGGCTATGGAGATGATTGCACAACTCTATGACTCTACGAAAAGCTACTGAATTCACCCATTTAAAATGTACAGTTTTTTGATAGACGAATTATATTTTTATAAAGATGTCAAAAATAAGACAACAAAACATAAATCATTAATTTGATCTTAAGTATTCATAAAAATTAATGAGAATTTAATTAATTTTAAATTTATTTGTAAAATTTATTCTACACATTTATTTTCACTGCCACCCCTAGGGACTAACATTAGTATCTAAAGACCTACAGCTGAATAGTTTCTGATGAGCTCTTTTGAGTTTGACTTTAATTTATATAAATTCACCAAATATACACTGAGCATGTGGTATACACAAGATACTCTGATAGGTATTGTAGTGGATAGACACATAAATGTTTAAAAATCATCAGAGTATCTATTCTCAAGTCAAATACTTTATTTTGATTTAAAGTGCAAATCTCATTCAGGGTTAAAATGTCTTCAGAAGAGCACCTTGGACTCTTGGGTTAGCTAACATTGTCACTTATTAATTGTCTATGATGAACTTCATTTATTTGTGGAAATTTCTATATTGTTATTTACTTTTTTCTTTAATTATTTCAGTTACCATATGCTTTCTATTAAATGGGTGTGATAATAAAGTGTGAGATTATTGGGACTTCCCTGGTGGCGCAGTGGTTAAGAATCAGTGGTTAAGACACAGGTTCGAGCCCTGGTCTGGGGAGATCCCACATGCTGCAGAACAACTAGGCCTGTGCGCCACAACTAGCTGAACCTGTGCTCTAGAGGCCGGGAGCCACAACTACTGAGCCCATGCGCCTAGAGTCCGTGCTCCACAAGACAAGCCACCTCAATGAGAAGCCCACGCACCGCAAGGAAGAGTAGCCCCCGCTCGCCGCAACGAGAGAAAGCCTGCGTGCAGCAACGAAGACCCAACGCAGCCAAAAATAAATAAATAAATACATAAATTTTTTTTTTTTAAAGTGAGATTGTTAGCTACTCAGAAGTCCTCGGCAACTTTTCTACTCCATTACCATTTTTACTTTAGGAATTATTCAGCTCTTACTTGACCCTAGTCATTGAGGTATGTAGGAATAATAAACTATGCTCATTTAATAGCTTAAAAAATTATGTTTAGAGTAGTAATTGTTTATGCAACATAGCTGGTAAGTGATTTGGACCTCATTCTTCTGACTTGAACTCCATCATTCTTTTAAATACCTTAAGTACCACAATGCTGCCCTTATACAAGAACCAGGCTCAGAGAAAGTCAGATGGAATTGAGTGTCTGAAGTTATTTCTGGGTCACTCAACCTAGGGAAGGAGAGCCAAAGAAGAGTTTATCATGGCGTAAAATTACCAATGCCAAATGAAGGAAGGAAAGGACAAGCAGAGAGGCAGTGACCTATGCAGCAAGAAACCTGGGCTGGAGCCAGGGGACCAAATTCTTATTTGGGGTCTGTCATAAAGCTCCTGTGTAACTTGAGTAAGTCGTTCAAGCTCCCCAGACCTCCATTTCCTCATCAATAAAATATGGAGATTGGGATAAATATCTCCAAGATATTTTCCAGCCCTTTCATTCTATGGCTCTCTATTAGCAAGGGTGCAAACTGGCTTTCCCATTTTCCTCCATGCTTTCAGAAAACAGGTGAAACACATTCAACAACTCTGTTTTCTTGTCATGCTGTATGATGCATAGACCATCTTAGATTTGCTAATCTAAACTTCATTATTTTAACACAGACTCACCAGTTAATTCTTTTTAGTCTTGTTTCTTTTCTAACCAACACTTACCTTTAAGGTGGCATTCTCTTGCACGTTTGAACTTTCTCTTTCCATTCTGTATTTTTTACTTTGATTTTCTTATATTTATAGTAGAAGTAACTATTTCCACTAAAGCCAATCCACCCTCTGTTGGCAGAAAATTGGTCAGTGGTGAGACAACAAAACAGAACTGAAACTCAAAACTGTGGACAGACTCACTTTTCTGGAAATGAGTCTGCCTATTTGGGGTGACAGTATGTTGTCAGTATTCTGTAAATGGCAAAATCTCTTTCCTTCCTGGTATTTTCTCCCTCAGTCCCTGGGGGAGGGAAGAACTTGAAAACATGTACAGGCATGTACGTTCTGGTGAAAAAGTGTCAAGTGAAAAAGAGTTCAGGAAGAGAGCTAGTGAAAGAGAGGTCTGACTTGATACTCCCCAAGAGCATTCCTAATACCACCAGGGATTCATAAGTGCTGGCTCTGATGGTGAGAAATTCCAGCTGAGAAAGTATGAGAGAGGGAGGTTCAAAGTGTCTTCCTTTGCTAGTTGATCAGTGAAGATATCTTCCCTAGAAGGTGGCCCATTCTCACTACCCATTCCTCTACCATGACCCTATTGTGTCTCAACAATTTCCTTCACACATGCAGACATTTGACCATGGTGTGGTCACTGTCCCTTAGATCTTTGCAGAGCTTTGCTCCTCCAAATCTCTGATGTCTCAGCCCAAATGCCACCCTGCAGTAGAGCTTTCCTTGATGACTCAGCTGAAGTTGTATCTCCCATCCTTGCCTGTGTTGCTCTATCCCATTACCCTGCTTTATCATCTTCATAGCACTTATCTCTCTATGAAATGATCTTCATTTTGTTTGTTGCTGTGGATATGTTTTTTTTTGGTCTCAATTTCCTCACCAAAGTATAAGAACTAGAAAGGCAGGAACTGTATCTTTCTGAATCTCTGTTACATCCCAGTGCCTGGGAAAGTACCTGGTACACTAGAGGCTCAAAATATTTGTGGAATAAATGAATTTATGAGTTAATGAGAATCACTGTAGGTAAGAAGATATAAACTATATTCAGAAGCAGGGAGTCTGTGATCTCTCTGTCATCTCCTTTATGTATCCTGCTCCCATGTTTCCATCAACACAGTGGGTAAAGGTGCATATATAGAATCATATTTCTCAGGTCAGGGTGTGAAGTCAGAGTGACTGGGTAAAGTAACTGACTTCACTATATCACATATCCAGATACTTTTCTCTGAATTCCAGCTTATCCAAGTAGGTAAGTACAAAGACCCTGAAGTGCACTGCTGAGGTCACAGCCTGGCTACATAACTGGCTTAGTATTGTCACCTTGGGCAAATTAACCTTTCTGTGCTTTATTTTCTTCGCCTGAAAATGAAAATAGATTATATCCCTAACTGGGTTGTTGTAAAGATTAAATGAGTTAATATAAGTAATAAACTTAGAACAGCGTCTGGCGTGTCACAGCACCATAAGTGTTTACTATTAATTCTGTTATAGTTCTCACTTCTTATACTGTGCCTCTAAGTCACAGGAATTTGAACTTTCTTGTGCCACAGTTTCTGACAGTATGGTGAAGACTGTGGACCATTTCTCATAAAAATGCTTTTAAAAGCATAAACTGTACAATATTACAAAGGAAACAAATATATTGAAATATTTATCAATTTTCAAAAATCTGTGATATTGAAATACATCTTCTTTTTAAACACATTAAATAAAAAGATATACTGGCAGGAATTATAACTACCATCATTTTAAAGTAGTGAAAAGCATAAACAATACTTCAAGATATTGGCAACAACAATGAAAATATCTGTGATTTCTATTACTGACAAAATCACAACTACTGCTAATATACTGTGGTTTGTTTTTATCATTAATAATTGAAAGGAAAGCTAAATTTCAGTTAGAGGTTACAGAAAATGAAGACGCAAATTTTTTTCCCACTGCAGTTCACAGATACTCTTATCATATCCACAGGTCATGGAATCCAAGATGAGAACCCCTGCTACAGATACTGTTTTCAGCTCCTTTAATAGCTACCCCAGGGCAGTTTGGCAAAATATACATACTTTTTAAAATGTATTTTTAGAAATAGAGGTGATTTGACTCTGAGACATATATCCAATAGAAATGCCCATGCACATACACACACAAGAATACTTACTACAGTCTGTCTGAAATTGTGAAAGACCAGAAACAGCCCTCATATCTATTGACAGGAATTCGTTAAAATAATTTCATTAATCTGTACACTATGTAATACAAGTTTTGTTTTTGTTGGTTTGTTAAGGAAGAAGCTGAAGCCTGAAAACTGTCTCTATGTACTGACATAAAAGACCCTCTTAACCGAAATCACAAAGTCACAAAACATATATAGCTTTATCCTATTTTTGTAAAGACCCAATTAATTGTATAGATATACTAATTAACAGTGGTTATGGGGGTGGTTGATTATAGGGAAACTTTCACTTTCTACATATTTCAGTAATTAAACATTTCTCTTTTCCAATAAGCCTGTATCTTCAATTATCAAAAACATGATGGTGATGATTTTTAAAACAAACCCAGCTCTCCCAGGTTTCCTGGCATCCAGAAGCTTATAGTTTAGTAAATTCGTAGAAGACCAAACATATTTATTATTATTTGCATGCTTGGGGGCAGGCAGCTTCGTCTAACCCAGAGAGAGAACCCCTGGGGCTTTTCCCAGAATTTCTACTTAAGAATGATGCTATGGGCCTCAAGCCATGGCCTACTAGTTTTATATTACTCAGACATGAACTAGCATTTAATCACAAAAGCTTTGAAATATTTCGGGTCCACTTGGTCCAGTCTGCCAATGTTTCTTGTTTCTGGATCCCTCTCTCTACCCATTCTTTAGCATTGCTGCTTCTTGATGTGAACCAAATGCTTAAATTGCTCATTTAATGTTTGCAGTTCTGCCTGCAACAAAACATTACTTTACTTTCACTGCCCCCTGCATGTACTTGATCCATTCTGGCAATTGGGTCTCATCCTTCTAGCTGTCCTCATCTGTCTGCATTGCATTTGAAGATCAGAGAAGAGAGCAAACTTCAGGTTAGGGAGGCTGCCATGGTCACAGCAACTGTACAGTTTTATCAGCATATGCATACTTAAACATCACCCTGTAATGCCAAATCAATGGCAATGGTTTGTTATAAGAATCCATGCTTCTTTTAAAACAAAAAGGGCAGGGGGGAATTGCCACTTCCTCTTCTTTTCATTTATAGATCTCATCACTTCTCAACTCACAGCAATCTAGTTCCTATCTTCACCACACTTCTCTCTAACATCTCCAACAAGCTCCATGCACGTTGCTGCTCTTTTGTTTCTTTGTCCTCATGTTATCTGATATTGTTGCTCACTGACACATCTGTGAAACTCTGTCCTCTTTGCTTCTAGGACAACATGCTATTGATTTTCTTCCTTCTTCTCCTTCATAGTTCCCTCTTTTCCACTCTTAAATACCAGGGCTCCTTAGGGCTCCATTTATGGCTATAGAACTATGGCCCATAAACACCTTTAAACTCAACATGTCCAATCCTAAATTTTGCATTTTTCTTCCCAAACCCTCTCTTCTCTATTCTCCATTTCCTATCCCAATGCATGACACCCTGCTTTTCTACTTTTCAAGAACAAACACTAAGTATCCCGCTAGAACCTTCCCTCTCACTCAGCCCTACAAACCCAACCTCTCTTTTGATTCCATAGCTTTTACTCTCTTAAATGTCTTCAATCCATCAATTTCACCCCATTATTGCCCTAAATCAGAGTCTCAATACTCCTCACCTGGGCAACCACAACACTCTCTCAACTAGACTTCTTGCCTCTAGTTTGGCTAGCTTCTATTTACAAATGACTACATGATCTTTCTAAAGCTCAAATATGATTATGCCATTTCTTAGCTAAATTTCATAGATCCCCATTACTTTTAGTATTAAAGTAAAAAATTCTTCATGGACCAACCAAAGCCTTCCATGATTTAGTTTCTGCCTTCTTCTCTAGACTCATTTCCTGCCATATCCACCACAGACAGCTCAGTTCAGTCACAGGAAATAATTTGGTGCGTGTTCCTTCTGAACATATGTCATGTGTCCATGCATTTATACATGAAAGTCTCTCTGCTTGAAGTACCCAATTTCCACACACACCCCACCACCATTGTCACACATATCCTTACACACACATCTAAGTCTAGCTAATGTGAACCTGTCCTTGAAAACTCGTGTCATTGACCCATATAGCTTTCTTTTATCATCACCTCTACCTACCAATTTAAATCGATCCTGTGCTACCATTATCATAGCATTGATTACTAGGCACCATATCCGCCATCAGGCCAGAAGCTTCTCAATCACAGAAGCCATATCTCATCAGATTCAGTATCACCAGCAACCATTGGGTACTCAACCAATGTCTGTGGAATAAACAAATGGGTGATTTACTTTACGATACAAACTCCCATTCTCTCAACTACTCAGTCCCCATGCTGAAAATCAGTTCATGTCACTCACTTCCCCAGAAGCCTCTCCCACGCCATTATGAGAATAAAGTCCTTAGAGTAAAACCCAAGACTTAATAATCTAATTCCAAACTGCCTTTCCAGAATTATTTCCTACCATATACAACCTATGGATCATTTGCTACAGCCCTACTCTACTGTTCATTTTTCCCTGAATTCTTTGACTCTCATACTTTCAGACCTTGATCTATTCAAGGAGAATTCACAAATCAGTATTATCTTGAAAACTTTTTCAGGAAGAATTAATTTCAGGAGAATTAATTCATGCTTAATACAATATGCCTTTACTTAGTGTTAATTACTTTTTGCTGTTTTTCTATTTAATTTCCTCCCATTGATTATAATGTCCTCAGAGATGGAGAATTTGTCTCATTCCTCTCTGCTTACCCTTTTCTATTCCTAACCCCAAGGCAGCGACTTGCACATAGTTGATAATCAATAAACACTTGGTAAATTACATATATTCAACTGTGAAGTTGCTCTGTTGGTGGGAATGTAAATTGATACAGCCACTGTGGAGAACAGTATGGAGGTTCCTTAAAAAACTACAAATAGAACTACCATACGACCCAGCAATCCCACTACTGGGCATATATCCTGAGAAAACCATAATTCAAAAAGGGTCATGTACCAAAATGTTCATTGCAGCTCATTTACAATAGCCAGGAGATAGAAGCAACCTAAGTGTCCATCATCGGATGAATGGATAAAGAAGATGTGGCACATATATACAATGGAATATTACTCAGCCATAAAAAGAAGCGAAATTGAGTTTTTTGTAGTGAGGTGGATGGACCTAGAGTCTGTCATACAGAGTGAAGTAAGTCAGAAAGAGAAAGACAAATACCGTACGCTAACACATATATATGGAATTTAAGAAAAAAAATGTCATGAAGAACCTAGGGGTAAGACGGGAATAAAGACACAGACCTACTAGAGAATGGACTTGAGGATATAGGGAGGGGGAAGGGTAAGCTGTGACAAAGTGAGAGAGTGGCATGGACATATATACACTACCAAACGTAAAATAGATAGCTAGTGGGAAGCAGCTGCATAGCACAGGGAGATCAGCTCAGTGCTCTGTGACCACCTAGAGGGGTGGGATAGGGAGGGTGGGAGGGAGGGAGACGCAAGAGGGAAGAGATATGGGAACATATGTATATGTATAACTGATTCACTTTGTTATAAAGCAGAAACTGACACACCATTGTAAAGCAATTATACTCCAATAAAGATGTTAAAAAAATTGTCTTGCTTATTCTGGGTCTCCTCCATTTACATGGAGAATTTTAGAATCAGCTGTCAATTTCTACAAAAGAACATGTTAAGATTTTGATTAAGATTACATTGAATCTACATATCAATTTTTGGATAATGGATATCTTTAAAATATTGAGACTTCTGATTCATGAACATGATATATCTGTCAGTTGTTTGGGTCTCTTTTAATTTCCCTGAGAATTAAATATTTCTTGAAGACAAAATAGTAGTAAGTGACAGTTAAAGTCCACACAGCAAAGCGACAAGATTTAGAACTATCTAAGGCAGATAAATGTGGACAGAAATAGCTTTATATATTTGAAAAGCCACTCAGGAAAATGAAATTTAGTAAGTGATATCATAATGATAACCCAAAGTCATTAGGCGAGCAGTAAATGCTATCCAGTGTACTATTTAATAAGGCAAAACAGCATATACTTAAAAAAATATTTTAATTGTGATAAAAATAAAGTATGGTGCTTAAAGGAATGTTTCAGTTAAATGGAAAATTCACAAAAAAGGAATACTTCATTTCCAATAATGCAAAAAGACTTAAGCATCTCTGAAAATGACATCCTTTATCTAGATACTTATAGAAGTAAGATAGGCAGGCTAGGTTTCTCCTTCTGCCTGGGGATCTCCCTGCAAGAGACAGGAGTAGTTTTTCTTTCACTATATGCAGGGCTTCGCAGGATGTTGTTTGATCTTGTTTGTGACTTCAGAAAGTGGCTGACAACGTGCGGGTGCCTCTAAGAACTTCCCACAAGAAATGCAATCTGTTTTCTCTCAGCTAGAAAAAAAAAGGAAGCCTTGGTTTTCTTGTAGATATACTTTGGTTTCATAGTGAAGAGTTGAAAGTTGTCAGGTTTATTTTTCTTTGTGTCACAGCACTAGGTAAATCTCCCTTGGCATTACAGCTTTTGTAGTTGGAAATCCAATCAACACAGACAAGAGAGATTAAAGGAGAACAGTAAAGGAATTTCCATCATTTTAGACAATTGTTTCATGAGTCACACTTTTCTATGATTCTATGCCAAATATCCCATTAGGATATTACAGCCAAGTTAAACATTTGAACTATGCTACTCAGTCAGGGTTGAAAGAAATAGGCATAGCCTCAAGACTTCTTTCATATTAAGTGCTTCAGCCCCAGAAGAGTACATGGAAAGAACCAGTGAAAAATGTTCTTTTTTGTTAATAACTCCTGTCAGTTCAAAAATTATAATTTTTTTCTGGAAGACTGTATTGGTATATAATATTAACACTGAAATGATTGCATATGGGAAGCAGGAGGAATGTGGAAGATGCAAACTACCATTTAGTATTACTAAGTCTTGTTATTATTTGAAAAACATTATTCTGAATCCTAGAAGTCATTGATCTTTTAACCAGTTCTCTATTCCTTGGTAGCACAGAAATAAAATCTCATTACAAGGCACTTTTTTTTTTTTTTTGCCATGGTGATTTTGGCCTATGCATATTTCTTATTTCATTTTGCCCAGAAAAAAACAAAAGAAACAGCTAAAGTGTCAGGCGTAGCCATGTCACACCAGGAACCCTGGTCTGAGGTGTCGGGGGCAAGGTCTCTGCACACAGCACCCTGTGAGCAAGTGAAACCAGACTAAGCACAAAGGAAAGGAAAAAAAAGGTTATGGCCATGTGGCTAGCCCTTCCCAGGAGCCTATGAGCACAAATGATGTGTATAGGTTCCTTCTGTTCTGCGACGGGGAGTAGTGGCAATTGAACCACATACTGAGATGGCAGTGTCACAAGAGATGGAGCATGGTTTCCTGAGTCACCAAATGGAGGAGAGCTTCACCAACTTTCTTTGAACTTTGACTTGTGAGATTTTGGTTCCCAGGCCAGAAGTCAGGCCTGAGCTCCTGTGGTGGGAGCTCTGAGTCCAAACTGCTGGACTAAAAGAGAACCCCAGATGCCAGGGAATAGTAATCAGAGTGAGACCACCTGGAGGTCCTCATCTCAGCACCAAGACTCAGCTCTATCCAACTGCCTGCAAACTCCAGTACTGGACATCTCAGGCCAAACAAGTAAGACAGGAATATAGCATCACCCATCAAAAAAAAAAAAAAAAAAAAGACAAAAAAATATGTTACAGATGAAGTAGCATGGTAAGAAATTAGAACAAATAAAATGAAATAGGCAACCTACCTGAAAAAGAATTCAGAGTAATGATAGTAAACATGACCCAAAATCTCAGAAACAGAATGGAGAAAATACAAGAAACATTTAACAAGGATCAAGAAGAACAAAAGAGCAAACAGGGCTTCCCTGGTGGCACAGTGGTTGAGAGTCTGCCTGCCTGTGCAGGGGACATGGGTTTGTGCCCTGGTTCAGGAGGATCCCACATGCCGCAGAGCAGCTGGGCCCATGTGAGCCATGGCTGCTGAGCCTGCACGTCTGGAGCCTGTGTTCTGCAATGGAAGAGGCCACAACAGTGAGAGGCCCATGTACCGCAAAAAAAAAAAAAAAAAGAGCAAACAAACAATGATAAACAACACAATTACTGAAATTAAACACACTCGAGAAGGAATCAGTAGCATAATAACAGAGGCAGAATAATGGACAAGTGGGCTGGAAGATAAAATGGTGGAAATAACTGCCAAGGAGCAGAACAAAGAAAAAAGAATGAAAAGAATGGAGGACAGTCGTAGAGACCTCCGGGACAACATTAAATGCACCAATATTCGAATTATAGGGGTCCCAGAAGAAGAAGAGAAAAAGAATGGGTCTGAGAAAATATCAGAAGAGATTATAGTTGAAAACTTCCCTAACATGGGAAAGGAAATAGTGAAGTTCAGGAAGTGCAGAGAGTCCCATACAGGATAAACCCAAGGAGAAACATGCTAAGACACATACTAATCAAACTATCAAAAATTAAATACAAAGAAAAAATATTAAAAGCAGCAAGGGAAAAGCAACAAATAACATGAAAGGGAATCTGCATAAGGTAAACATCTGATCTTTCAGCAGAAACTCTGCAAGCCAGAAGGCAGTGGCAGGACATATTTCAAGCGAGGAAAGGGAATAACCTACAAACAAGATTACTCTACACGGCAAGGGTCTCAAACAGATTTGATGGAGGAGTTAAAACCTTTACAGATAACCAAAAGCTAACAGAAGTCAGCACCACAAAACCAGCTTTACAGCAAATCCTAAAAGAACTTCTCTAGGCAGCAAACACAAGAGAAGGGAAAGACCTACAAAAACAAACCCAGAACAATAAAGAAAATGGTAATAGGAAATACATATCAATAATTACCTTAAATGTAAATGGATTAAGTCTTCCAGTCAAAAGACATAGATTGGCTGAATGGATACAAAAACAAGACCCATACATATGCTGTCTACAAGAGACTCACTTCAGATCTAGGACACATAAAGACTGAAAGTGAGGGGATGGAAAAAGATATTCCATGCAAATGGAAACCAAAAGAAAGCTGGGGTAGCAATTCTCATATCAGATAAAATAGACTTTAAAATAAAGACTATCACAAGAGACAAAGAAGGACACTACATAATGAACAAGGAATCAATCCAGGAAGAAGATATAACAATGGTAAATATTTATGCACCTAACATAGGAGCACCTCAATACATAAGGCAAATACTAACAGCCATAAAAGGGGAAATTGACAGTAACACAATAATAGTAGGGGACTTTAACCAATGGACAGATCTTCTAAAATGAAAATAAATAAAGAAACACAAGCTTTAAATGACACATTAAACAAGATGGACTTAATTGATATTTATAGGACATTCCATCCAAAAACAACAGAATATACTTTCTTCTCAAGTGCTCATGGAACATTCTCCAGGATAGATCATATCTTGGGTCACAAATCAAGCCTTGGTAAATTTGAGAAAATTGAAATTGTATCAATTATCTTTTCCAACCACAACACTATGAGACTAGATATCAATTACAGGAAAAAATCTGTACAAAATACAAACACGTGGAGGCTAAACATTACACTATTAAATAACCAAGAGATCACTGAAGAAATCAAAGAGGAAATCAAAACATACCTAGAAACAAATGACAATGAAAACATGATGACCCAAAACCTATGTGATGCAGCAAAAGCATTTCTAAGAGGGAAATTTATAGCAATACAATCCTACCTCAAGAAACAAGAAACGTCTCAAATAAACAGCCTAACCTAACACCTAAAGCAATTAGAGAAAGAAGAACAAAAAAAACCAAAGTTAGCAGAAGGAAAGAAATCATAAAGATCAGATCAGAAATAAATGAAAAAGGAATGAAGGAAACAGAAGCAAACGTCAATAAAACTAAGAGCTGGTTCTTTGAGAAGATAAGCAAAATTGATAAACCATTAGCCATCCTCATCAAGAAGAACAGGGAGAAGACTCAAATTAATAGAATTAGAAAGGAAAAAGGAGAAGTAACACATGACACGGCAGAAATACAAAGGATCATCAGAGATTACTACAAGCAACTATATGTCAATAAAACGGACAACCTGGAAGAAACAGACAAATTCTTAGAAAAGCACAAGCTTCCAAGACTGAATGAGGAAGAAATAGAAAATATAAACAGACCAATCACAAGCACTGAAATTCAAACTGTGATTTAAAATCTTCCAACAAACAAAAGCCCAGGACTGGATGGCTTCACAGGCGAATTCTATCAAACATTTAGGGAATAGCTAACACCTGTCCTTCTCAAACTCTTCCAAAATACAGCAGAGGGAAGAACACTCCCAAACTCATTCTATGAGGCCACCATCACCCTGATACCAAAACCAGACAAAGACGTCACAAAAAAAGAAAACTACAGGCCAATATCTCTGATGAACATAGATGCAAATACTAGCAAACAGAATCCAAGAGCACATTAAAAGGATCATACACCATGATCAAGTGGGGTTTATCCCAGGAACGCAAGGATTCTTCCTTATATGCAAATCAATCAATGTGTTATACCATATTAACAAATTGAAGGATAAAAACCATATGATAATCTCAATAGATGCAGAAAAAGCTTTTGACAAAATTAAACACCCATTTATGATAAAAACTCTCCAGAAAGTAGGCATAGAGAGTACCTACTTCAACATAATAAAGACCATGTATGACAAACTCACAGCCAACATTGTTCTCAGTGGTGAAAATCTGAAACTATTTCCACTACGATCAGGAACAAGACAAGATTGCCCACTCTCACCACTATTATTCAACATAGCTTTGGAAGTTTTAGCCAGAGAAATCAGAGATGAAAAAGAAATAAAAGGAATCCAAATCAGAAAAGAAGAAGTAAAATTGTCACTGATTGCAGATGACATGATACTAGATATAGAGAATCCTAAAGATGCTACCTGAAAACTACTAGAGCTAATCAATATACATCAATCATTGTATCCTGCTAATAATTGTAACAGGATACAAAATTAATGCACAGAAATTTCTTGCATTCCTATACACTAATGATGAAAATTCTGAAAGAGAAGTTAAGGAAACACTCACATTTACCATTCCAACAAAGAGAATAAAATACCTAGAAATAAACCTACCTAGGGAGACAAATGACCTGTATGGAGAAAACTGTAAGACACTGATGAAAGAAATTAAAGATGATACAAACAGATGGAGTGGTATACCATGTTCTTGTATTGGAATAATCAATACTGTGAAAGTGACTATACTACCCAAAGCAATCTACAGATTCAGTGCAATCTCTATCAAACTACCTATGGCCTTTTTCACACAACTAGAACAAAAAGTTTCACAATTAATATGGAAACACAAAAGACTCCGAATAGCCAAAGCAATCTTGAGAACTAAAAACGGAGCTGGAGGAATCAGGGTCCCTGACTTCAGACTATACTACAAAGCTACAATAATCAAGACAGTATGGTACTGGCACAAAAACAGAAATATATATCAATGGAACGGGATAGAAAGCCCAGAAATAAACCCATGCACATATGGTCACCTTTGATAAGGCAGCAAGAGTATACAATGGAGAAAAGGAAGCCTCTTCAATAAGTGGTGCTGAAAGAAACTGGACAGCTACATGTAAAAGAATGAAATTAGAACACTTCCTAACACCATACCAAAAATAAACTCAAAATGAATTAAAGACCTAAATGTAAGGCTAGACACTATAAGACTCTTTCAGGAAAAGAGAGGCAAAACACTGTATGACATAAATCACAAGAAGATCCTTTTTGACCCACCTCCTAGAGAAATGGAAATAAAAACAAAAATAAACAAATGGGACCTCATGAAACTTAAAAGGTTTTGCACAGCAAAGGAAACCATGAACAAGGTTAAAAGACAACCCTCAGAATGGGAGAAAATATTTGCAAACAAAGCAACTGTTTATGGATTAATCTCCAAAATATACAAGCAACGCATGCAGCTCAATATTAAAAAACAAACAAACAACCCAATCCAAAAATGGGCAGAAGACCTAAATAGACGTTTCTCCAAAGAAGAAATACAAATTGCCACAAACACATGAAAAGATACTCAACATCACTAATCATTAGAGAAATGCAAATCAAAACTACAATGTGGTATCACCTCACACCGGTCAGAATGGCCATCATCAAAAAATCTACAAACAATAAATGCTGAAGAGGGTATGGAGAAAGGGAACCCTCTTGCACTGTTGGTAGGAATGTAAATTGATACAGCCACTATGGAGAACAGCATGGAGGTTCCTTAAAAAACTACAAATAGAACTACCATAAGACCCAGCAATCCCACTACTGGGCATATACCCTGAGAAAACCATAATTCAAAAAGAGTCATGTACCAAAGTGTTCATTGCAGCACTATTTACAATAGCCAGAACATGGAAGCAACCCAAGTGTCCATCGACAGATGAATGGATAAAGAAGATGTGGCACATATATACAATGGAATGTTACTCAGCCATTAAAGAAATGAAATTGAGTTTTTTGTAGTGAGGTGAACGGACCTAGAGTTGGTTATACAGAGCAAAGTAAGTCAGAAAGAGAAAAACAAATAACGTATGCCAACACATATATATGGAATCTAAAAAAAAAAAAAGGTTCTGATGAACCTAGGGGCAGGACAGGAATAAAGACACAGACGTAGCGAATGGACTTGAGGACACAGGGAGGGTGAAGGGTAAGCTGGGATGATGTGAGAGAGTAATACTAACCTATATACATTGCCAAATGTAAAATAAATAGCTAGTGGGAAGCTGCTGCATATCACAGGGAAATCAACTCAGTGCTTTGCGACCACTTAGAGGGTTGGGGTAAGGAGGGTGGGAGGGAGACGCAAGAGGGAGGGAATATGGGGATATACGTATGTATATAGCTGAGTCACTTTGTTTTATAGGAGAAACTAACACAACATTGTAAAGCAATTATAATCCAGTAAAGATGTTAAAAGAAAAAAGAAAAAGAAAAAGACAGAGGGAGGACTCTTTCAGATTAAAAGCATGTAAAGAGATTGATGGGATCCAGGGCACACTACCCCAAAACATGGAAAACTATTTCCTCCACAAGATATAACAACCAAATGCAATGCATAAAACTTTATTGGATCCTCTTTAGGAAAAAAACAGATAGAAGAGATATTCGTGGGACAATTGGGGTAAAACTGTATAAGAACTGGATTTTGAATGACATAATGGAATTATTTATTAGTTTACGTTGGGTAACAGCTTACGGAAAAACCCAAATGAACTCTCTGGCCAACTCAATATTTAAGAGCTATGTGTTACGATACCTGCAACTTATTTATTTTTTTTAATACTTATACATATATCCCCATATACTCTCCCTCTTGTGTCTCCCTCCCACCCTCCCTATCCCACCCCTCTAGGTGGTCACAAATGACCAAGCTGATTTCCCTTTTCTATGCAGCTGCTTCTGACTACTGCAACTTATTTTTAAATGATTCAGCAACAGTATAAAATATGTATAGATAGTTCATTGGTGAGTGATGAAATAATTATGGTAAAATGATAAAAATTGTTGGATCTAGGTGGAGAGTATACAGATATTCACTGTAATTTTCTTTAAATTTCTCTCCATGTTTGAATATGTTCATAATAAAAAGGTTGGAAAGATTTAAAAAAATGATACAAACATGTAACAATCAGTTTGTTGTCAACATTAAGAAAATGTAACATTTTTCAATAGTCAATTTCAACTCAATTCAGTCTTTTTATCATTAATATATTATATTTAATGTTGGATGGGAGAGCAATTTAATGTTTGGCATTATGTGAGCTGGGGGTCTCCAAAATCAAGAGTACCGAAGAAGACCAACTGTAGATTTTAAAATGACTATGTCATTTAGACACTTGGTGGGGGATAAATATAGCACACTATACCAGATAGATGTTATTTAAACAGTTGCTCTAATACATCATAATCATAAAAGCCCATGGCATTTGTTTCAGTTTGTTGGTTAGAGCTATGTCTCTACCCCTACACAGCCATTACTTCATTCTATGATTACTGCAGGTAGAACTAGTGTCTCTGCCTTCAGTCTTTTCTTTGCAATGATAGATTTCTCTTTCTAAAGCACACCTTTCATTATGTCATAGATCTGCTCAAAAGCACGTAGTAGGTCAAGGAAGAGGAATTATTTAAGTTGGGTCTCAAAGAATAAGCCATAGAATAGCAGACTGTCTGGACAGAAAACAGGGATTCCAGGCAGAGAAAACACCCTACATTAAATTACCAAATGGCTTAATACTTTCAGGAAGTTCTAAGTAGCTCGCTGTGTCTGGGGCACATGTGTTAAGGGAGTGATGGAAATGAGGCTGTGCAGTTAACCAAGGGTCAGATCACAAGGAGTTTTGTGAACCTTGGCAAGAATTTTGGATTTTATCCTGTAGTATATGGTAGTTTAGGCAGGAAATGGACATGATCTGATTTTCCTTCTAGAATATAGTCCTAGCAAGTCTCTGACCCATATAATCATTTCAAGACTTCCAGATGGTTCATATTACTCATCATAGAAACCACATAAACAGGGCACCTGTGCTCCACCTTGCAACTCACCCATCCACACCTACCACATACTCAAAAACTCTCCAACAGATTTCTGGGATTCTTTGCCCCATTTAGTTCAATGTTCCATCCTCTGAGTCTCACCATTCAGTCTGCCTTATATTAATGATATTGATTTAGACCTTCACCCTTCTGGACATAATATTGATATTTATGAGTTAGTATGATACAATGCAATTTTGGGGTAAGAAGCTCTTCCTTACACAACACACCACCACCCAGCTCCATCTTGGCCTCTTGAACACAGCTTTTCCCTGGGACTTACCTGACTGGAACAGGGACCAAATAACAGTAGTAGAAAGACTGAGGTTAAAAGCAGGTTAGAATGGAGACAAGGAAGACAGTTGCGGAACTATCACAACGACTATGTATTAGTTGAACTAAGAGAAGGAAGGTATGAAAGGGAGTGAAGAAAATCAAATAAGCAGGGTTTAAGGGGATAAGGAGTAGAGGAATGACTTTTGGGTTCCTTACTGGGATGACTAAGTGGCCCCATTCACTTAGATAAATAAAACAGGAAGCAGATTTGATGGAGAAGATTATGACCCCAGTTGTGGATCTGTTGAGTCTGTAGTGCCTAATAGAAATTTTGATGGAGAAATCCATGGGCAGCAGGACATCTAGGTCTGGAACTCAGAAGAATCTGCACTGGAGATAGTGATTTGGAAGTAGTGAAAGAGATAGGCAGGAATGAGATCACCTAGAGAGAGTGCTCACTGTGAGGAAAGGATGAAAGATGAAATCTTGTGGAACAAAAACATATAATGAGCAAGTAAAAAAGAGAATACCTAGTGAAAAAGACCAAGTAGGACTTTCCAGAGAGATAGAAACAAGACCCAGAAAGAGTTCCTCAGCTGTCCTCCAGACAATTAGATTTGATATTTAGAAGGGTTTTGGTGACCTTGGAGAGAGCAGTTTCAGTGAAGTGATAGTAGTACATTATTTTTTTTTGAAAAAGTAAGGAAGTTGAGGAAGTGTTTACAGAAAACATGGATAACTTTTCAAGAAACCTGATTACTAATGAAAGGAATGAGATGATGCTTTAGCTGGTTTCAGAGATTTTTTGTTTGTTTTGGTTTTGGTTATGCTGTTTTTATAAATGGGAAAGGTTTGAATGTGTTTCTATACTTCAAGGGAAGGAGCCCCTGAAAAACTGAGACTGAGAGGAGGCAACTGCTAGACCAAGACACCAAAGGAGGCAGGAGAATATTGTATATCCTGTGAAACAGGAAGGAAATAGGCAAAGATGCCTGCAGATAGTACGTTTGTAGATGTAGAAGTGAGAAACTGGGGAAATTAATATCTTGCACTTTGATTCTGCCTTTGATTTAGGGGACCTGTTCCGCTGTGGAGAGTGAGAATAAAAGTTTTAAATGTGGTGAAGAATTGGCATTGCTACCGATGGAATTGCAGGAGGAGTCCACTAACTATTGGAGGCAGTTAGTGGCATTAATCTGTCATTCTTGTGATCTTCCCCAGCAGCTGAAATGTAAGAGTATAGAAAATAGTTGCTATGGAAAGAAGTTCAGATTTTATCATGCAAGAATGATCCAAGTTGAAAATTAGTAGCGTAGGTATAGAGGGAGAATGGAAATTAAGTTGTTTGAAAGTAAAGGTCTTAAGCAGTGTATTATAAGGTCTAGACTAGAAAGTAAAAGAAATGAGGCTAGAGGAGAGTGATGGTATAGGTGAAAAAAGAGGAGCTGCAAAAACCTGAGGGTTTTTTTTAGAAGAAAGAGCAAATACCATTGAGGTAAAGGATTGAGAGGATGATCAGAATGTTAATGTTGGGGCTTTGGACTTTGAGATTTTAGAGGGAGAACATTTCCAAATGACGATAAAGTTCAGCATATGACCTTGGGTTTTATTTGCTGACACATGGTGTGGGTCAAGGTTGTTGAGTAGATAATGTCAAGGACTTTGAGGCTAGGGCATTGGGTGCTTCGTCCCCTGAACACTGAAGTCACCCAAGGTAAGTATGACTTGGAAGTTAAGATGCAACCCTTGAATGTGGGTAAATGTGAAAATGGTAGATGACACTGTCCAGGAGAGGTAGAGGATGGTGTAACAAAATGGCATTAATTTTGAATGAGGAATGTATTTAAACAAGGGTAGAAAGGTAATGCTCTGGAAGAGTGATTCTCAAAGTTTACTGTGCTTAAGAATCACCTGGAGGGTTTGTTCAAACACAAATTGCTGGACCCTATTCCCAGAGTGTTTGTTTCAATAGGTCTGGAGTAAAGCGAAGAAATTTGCTTTTCTAGCAAGTTCCCAGGTTTGGGGATCACTCTTTCAGACCACCACTCTGGAAGCTCTGTAATGAGAATTTGACAGAGATGAACTTGTTGAATAAAGAACAATAAACAGCCTCCATAAGACAGAATGGGGGAGAGGGGAATAGAGATATCAGAAAGAAGAATTGCTTTT
The DNA here is from genome assembly GCF_964270905.1 of Leucopleurus acutus. NCBI lineage: Eukaryota > Metazoa > Chordata > Mammalia > Artiodactyla > Delphinidae > Leucopleurus > Leucopleurus acutus. The sequence continues at coordinate 64,471,302 of NC_139143.1, forward strand.
GTTTGTTTCAGTTAAGGGAATATGTGGAGAAATCATTCATTAAAGTAATTGAGGAGGGAGGAAACTCTAGTCTCATGACTTGGGGTTTCCTGAAGATGTAGTGAAATAGTTTGAAGAAAAGTCAACAAGGAGCTGGTTGAGGCTCTAGGGAAAATCCATACGCTGTAAGAAAAATAAAGATTCTGAGAGGCTGCAATTTAAGGGAATAACTGACGTAATTGTCTAGGTTGTGAAGCCCTGTGCTAGCAAAGGCTCAGATGCAAAGGGTGCCGTGGAAACCTGCAGCTGGGTCACCACCTGTAAACTTTGTTACTCTTGAAATGGCTAATGGAGCTTAAGGCCTTGTTTTCCCAGAGTGAAACCAGGAGTACTCTGAGATATGGGGAGAGTGTGCCTGTGTGGTTGATCAGCTCATAATCCCTTTATCTGAACAATAGGAAAGTGGAAGAATGGAAACTCCTGGGGGAATTTTCTCCTCATTCAACAATGGCCAAGGGTCTTTGGTGACATAGTCCCATGCGTAATATCAAGATTTGGGTGGATGTCTAGAGATGGCCAGCTTGTCTGGAGAGTACCTGGGATTTAGATATTAGCTAACCTATCAAAAATGTAGGTTCTTTAAAAATGTAAACTGCTGTTGAATATTGATAGCTTTTCAGTGTTGCCTGTGAAGTATAGTAACACTTCAAGCTTTGTCACTGATAACATTATAAATCATATATTTTTTTAATTAAAAAATTTTTTTTATTTTTTCAAGCAGACAAAAAATTTATTCAAAGTCACACAATAACTATATTAGGTAGGGATTAGTGTATCTCCATTTTATAGATATGGAAATTGAGGTTTAGTCACACAGCTAGTAAATAGTAGAACCAAAATTTGAAGACAGACATTTTAGCTACAGAGCCAATGCTTTTAATCACTATTCCATATACTGCCTCCACAGATGGATCATAATTTATTGAGCCATTCTCCTATTGTTGGATAATTAGTCTTCTAAACTTTCAGTTACAAGCAAACGAACATCTCTTACACATGTCCTTGACAGTTAAACAACTATTTCTGTATGATAAATTCCTAAAAGTGAAAGACGGTCTTTTTTTTAGTATCCAACAATGCCTTGCAAAATCAGAGGAACAACAAATCAGAAATTAATAAAAACTTTTTAACATGATCTCGAGCAAAGCATCTGAACTGGAGAGGAGAGAGATCCTTGTGTATTTTCTAAATTGGACTTGGATATGCAAATTAGGAACAGGTCTGTGGTCCCATCTCCTACTCCCACCCTCACAAATTTAGACTCTGTTTTTCTGGTATTACCTTGAGGTTAGACCAAGAGCATGAAAAAAAAATTGGAGGGAAACCTGACAGAACATCCCAGGCCTGGGTTTGCTTGCTCTAGTCCCTCCTCCAGCTACTCTCACCCTGAGCAGCTTCTTTTTTCTCATAGAGGACAAGGCAACTTCCTCCACCATCCCAAGGCAAGTGAGGAGGGAGGTCCCAAGAAAACGTCCAGCTGTTTTTGGGAGCTGTATTTAGAAAGGGGAAGCAAGTGTGTAAATCCCTGATTGGATGCTCACAGAATGGTGGAATTGATGACACTGCCATCAAATTTGGGAGCGGGGGGTAGCTTGTCACCTTTACATGGTCCTAAAGATTGTGCCTACAATTTGCCTTGAAATGTCTGATTGTGAGAGGCTTGCTGTGGTAACCTGAGCCAGTGGAGTAAAAATGGGCAATGGAAGTATGATGGTTAATTTTATGTGTCAATTTGACTAGGCCACAAGATGCCCAGATATTTGATTAAATATTACGTCTAGGTGTGTCAGTGAGGGTGTTTCTAGAAGAGATTAGCATTGGAATAAGTATACTGAGTAAAGCAGATTGTGTTTTCCAATGTGGGTGGGCATCATTCAGTCTGTTGAGGGCCTGAAAAGGCTAAAAAGGCAGAGGAAAGGAGAATTTGTGCTCTCTGTCTGACTGCTTGAGTTTTGGCATTGGTCTTCTCCTGCCCTTATACTGGGACTTACATCATTGGTGCCCCTGTTCTCAGGCCTTAGGACTTGCACTAAAACTATACCACCAGCTTTCCTGGGTCTCCAGCTTGCAGATGGCAGATTGTGGGATTTCTCAGCCTTCATAATCCTATGAGCCAACTCCTCACAATAAACCTCTTGAGAGAGATAAAATTTATATTGTTAATCTTTACCCCAGCCTTCCCCAAAGGGACTTACAGCCTTTTACCAGAGTTACTGTGCACTAGAGAAAATGAAATAATCAGACCTTTCAGGGACTACTGGCCACTGACTGGACTGACACAAATTCCAGGAGACCCAAAACATCACTGTGCTCCACCAGGCAGAACAGGGGCTTACAGAAGTTAGGTGATCAATGGAGTTTTAGCTCAGATCCATCTCAGAGAGGGCGTAGTGGGTCACCAAACCTGTTCTGTGGTTATTTCTCCATTTCAAGAATGGAGAAATGCTCAGCATTTAGCAGAATCAGCATTTTGTGGAATCCCCACATTAGTTCCCTGACTTGTGGAGTGAGGGCTATTATGGTGGGAAAGGCAAAGTGGAAGCCACTAGAACTGCCTCTACCTAGGAAAATCATAAACAAAAAGCACTACCACACTGCTGGAAGGATTGCAAAGCCTAGTGCCACCATCAAGGACTTGAGGGATTCAGGCATGGTGAGTCCCACTACATCCCCATTCAACTCTCCTATGCGGCCTGTGCAGAAAGCAGGTGGATCTTGGAGAGTGGGAGTGGATTATCATAAGCTTAACCATGTGGTGACTCCAACTGCCCCTTCTGCACCAGATGTGGTTTCAACGCTTGACCAACATAACATATCCCCTGATACCTGGGGTACAGTTATTGCTCTGGCAAGTGCTTTTTTCTTGATACCTGTTAGTTAAGACCACCAGAAGCAGTTTGCTTTCAGCTAACAAGGCAAGCAATACACCTTCACTATCCTACCTCAGAGATATATCAATTCGCCAGCCCTACTTCATAATTTAGTTTGCAGTGACCTTGATCACTTTTTCCTTCCACAATATATTACACTGGTCCATTACATGGATGTTGTCATAGCAAGTATTCATCTTCAGTGAAAAAACAGCCTGTTTTTATATTTATGCATGAAGCTTTAGAAACCATGGAAATATTTTAATTTTAAAAGATCATTTTAACAGCTCTTTGAAATTTTGGTGAGCCCTACAGAGACAGATACATCTAAATGTCTTTTACACGAGGTTACTTTTCTTCAGACTACTTGAGAGTTTCTTTTTGAATACAAAATTATTTTCCTATGAATCTACAAGAAATCATGTTGTGGTGTTGAGGTTACCTGAACTGGGTATTTAGTAACTAATCTTAGAACCTTATAAATATTGGCAACTGTTAGAAAATTATACTGACAAACGGTTTAATAAATTGAGATTATCCTACTCTCTTTTTGGTCTTTTGTTTTGTTGTATCCCTTTACAGTACAGCAGTCTATGCTATAAAAAATAAAGTATAGGGCTTCCCTGGTGGCGCAGTGGTTGGGAGTCCGCCTACCGATGCAGGGGACACGGGTTCATGCCGCAGTCCAGGAGGATCCCACATGCCGCGGAGCGGCTGGGCCCGTGAGCCATGGCCGCTGAGCCTGTGCGTCCAGAGCCTGTGCTCCTCACGGGAGAGGCCACAGCAGTGACAGGCCCGTGTACCGCAAAAAAAAAAAAAAAAAGTATTTTTCTTATTTTGTATGTTATTCATGTAGGTTTATACTTTCCTTTTAGTACTGTCATTTCATATGAAAAGGATTATAATTTGTCTGTTTCCCCCATTACTACTTAAGATGTGGCTGAGTTTTATTCATCTAGCTGGGCAAACAATATTATGTTTCCAGGCCTGGGAATAATCCTTAGTGGTTCATGGCTCCAACCTGTGGGTTTGAGGCTCTTCTGTCTGGCCTTGAGGCTCTGCCTTTGGATTCTCCTTGCTTTTTCATGAAGTACCATGTGTTTGTAGCTAAATACTTTTATCAGCCTGTTTCCTGCCTGTAGAGTTTTAGAAGTCCAACTGTCTTTCATTTTATTCTCTATCTATTCACTTCAGTCCAAGTGGACAGTGTTTCTTTTGGTATAAAACTTTCTGGAAACTCGTGTTATCTCCTCTGTATGTCAGGGGATCTACTCCATTATACAAGAGACCTCTCCATAGGTCTTCCCTAGATAATCCTATTTTTATTTTTGGCTTCTGCTGAGGTGGCTGAGGCACTCCAAAAGTCACACCTCTAATTTCTTCAATGACCCATGTATGACTGAATACTGTGATATCTGATTACTTTCAAGGCTCTAACAAAAGGTTGCCTAGCCACACGCTTGGCTTTCTCACCAGAGTAGGTTTTCCTGACAGTGACTCTTCTCATTTTAGCATATTTGTCAGTTTGGACAGACTGAGAATTTCCCAAATCATCAAGTCTTCTTTCCTTTTCAATTAACAGTTCTTCCCTTAAGTTATCTCTATCCTCACCCATTTTACTATAAGAAGCCAGAAGAAAAGAGGCTGTACCTCCAACACTGCTTGGAAATCCCAGCTAAATTTCCAAGTTCATCACTTACAAATTCTGCTTCCCACATAACTGCAAGGACACAATTCAGCTAATCTTTCTGTCATTATATAACAAGGATCCCCTATTCTCCCATTTTCAATAACATGTTCCTCATTTTCATCTGAGTCTCACCAGTAGCACTTGTAATATGCATATTTCTATGAAAAGTCTGTTCATGATGATTTAGGTATTCTCTAAGACAATTTATGTTTTTTCTACCATGCTCCTCACTTATTTCTGAGTTCTCATTAGCAGAGTCATTAAAATCCATATTTCTACTAACGGTCTGTTCAAGGCAATATAGATTTGTTTCTCAAAATTCTTCCAGCCTCTGCAATTGCCCAATATTAAAGCCACTTCCACGTTTTAAAGTATTTGCTACATCAGGATCCCAGTTTTGGTATTAAAATCTGTGTTAGCAGCAAAGGAAACCATAAACAAGACCAAAAGACAACCCTCAGAATGGGAGAAAATATTTGCAAATGAAGCAACTGACAAAGGATTAATCTCCAAAATTTATAAGTAGCTCATGCAGCTCAATAACAAAAAACAAACAACCCAATCCAAAACTGGGCAGAAGACCTAAATAGACATTTCTCCAAAGAAGATATACAGACTGCCAACAAACACATGAAAGAATGCTCAACTTCATTAATCATTAGAGAAATGCAAATCAAAACTACAATGAGATATCATCTCACACCAGTGAGAATGGCCATCATCAAAAAATCTAGAAACAATAAATGCTGGAGAGGGTGTGGAGAAAAGGGAACTCTCTTGCACTGTTGGTGGGAATGTAAATTGATACAGCCACTGTGGAGAACAGTATGGAGGTTCCTTAAAAAACTACAAATAGAACTACCATACGACCCAGCAATCCCACTACTGGGCATATACCCTGAGAAAACCATAATTCAAAAAGAGTCATGTACCAAAATGTTCATTGCAGCTCTATTTACAATAGCCCGGACATGGAAACAACTGAACTGTCCCTCATCGGATGAATGGATAAAGAAAATGTGGCACATATATACAATGGAATATTACTCAGCCATAAAAAGAAATGAAATTGAGCTATTTGTAATGAGGTGGATAGACCTAGAGTCTGTCATACAGAGTGAAGTAAGTCAGAAAGAGAAAGACAAATACCGTATGCTAACATATATATATGGAATTTAAGAAAAAAAATGTCATGAAGAACCTAGGGGTAAGACAGGAATAAAGACACAGACCTACTAGAGAATGGACTTGAGGATATGGGGAGGGGGAAGGGTAAGCTGTGACAAAGCGAGAGAGAGGCATGGACATATATACACTACCAAATGTAAGGTAGATAGCTAGTGGGAAGCAGCCGCATAGCACAGGGAGATCAGCTTGGTGCTTTGTGACCGCCTGGAGGGGTGGGATAGGGAGGGTGGGAGGGAGGGAGACGCAAGAGGGAAGAGATATGGGAACATATGTATATGTATAACTGATTCACTTTGTTATAAACAGAAACTAACACCATTGTAAAGCAATTATACTCCAATAAAGATGTAAAAAAATAAAATCTGTGTTAGTTTCCTATTACAGCTGTAACAAAATTATCACAAACGTAATGACTTAAAACAAGACAAATTAATTTTCTTACTGTTCTGTAGGTTAGAAGTTTCATGGGTTAAAATCAAAGTGTCACTAGGGCTGCTTTCTTTCTGGAGGCTCTAGGGGAGAATATATTTCTTTGCCTTTTCCGGCTTCTAGAGGCACCTGCATTCCTTGGCTTATGATTCCTTCCTCCATCTTCAAAGTCAATAGCATAGTATCTTCAAGTCTCTCTCACTGACACTTCTGACTCTCTTTTATAAGGACCCTTGTGATTACATTGGGAGTATCAGGATAATTTTCCCATCTAGATATCCTTAACTTAATCACTTCTACAAAGTTACATTTGCCATCTAAGATAACATGTTCACAGGTTCTAGGGAGCCATTATTTTGCCTACCACAAGATGGAAGCTTAGATTATTTATTTGAGATCTTGTTTTTTAACCTTTTCTGAAGTATTCATTTAGTGCTATAAATTTTTCTCTCAGAACTGCTTTAGTTGTGTCCTACAAATTTTGATATGTTGTTATGTATGTCTCACTCACTTTAGTGTGTTTTTTTAAATTTCCCTTGAGATTTCTTTCTGACCCATGGGTTATTTAGAAACGTGATGTTTACTTTGCAAGTGTTTGAAGACTTACCCTTTATCTTTCTGTAACCAATTTCTATTTTGTTTGCTTTGTGATCAGAGAACACATTGTGTATGAGTTAAATTTTTTTTAATTTATTGAATTTGCTTTCTGGCCCACGATATGGTCTATCTTGGTATATGTTTCCTGGGTACTTGTAATGAAGCTATGTTGAGTAAATTGTTCTACAAATGTCCATGACAGCCTGTTTGTTGATGGTGTTGAGTTCTTTACCTTTGCTGATTTTCTGCTTAGTTGTCATACAGACTTTTGAGAAAAGGATGGTGAAGTTTCCAACTTGTAACTGTGGATGTGTCTATTTCTTCTTTCAGCCCTATCAGTTCTTGCTACACATATTTTGCAGCTCTGTTGTTTGACACATATATATTTAGTGCTTTTATGTCTTACTGATGGATTGACTCTTTACACACCCTTTCTCTGGTAATTTTTTCTTAGAAGTCTAATTTATCTGATATTAACATAGCCACTCCTGCTTTCTTTTGCTTAATATATGCAAGAAATTTTTTCATTCTTTTACTTTTAACTTGCCTATATCATTATATCTACATTTCCTGTATGAGTTTCTTATAGACAGCATATATTTGGGTTATAATTTTTAATACACTCTGGGAATCTCTGACTTCTCATTGGTCCATTTAGATATTTACATTTAAAATAATCATGTATATTTAGGGCTTTATGTCTGGCAGTTTAATTTTTGTTTTCTGTTTTCCTCTCTGTTTTTATCTCCCTGCAGGTTGCTTCAGAATTTTTTACATTTCCATTATCTATATAGTTTTTTATTGTATATTTTTGTATAGCTTTTTAGTAGTTTCTCTAGGTATTACACTATACATACATAATTTATTACACTGGCATAGTGTAATAAATGACTACACTGGCATAGTCATTTACCAGTTCAAATGAAGGGTGTTAGAGTTAAAGTGTTAGAGTTCTCCAAAGAAACAGAACCAACAGGGTATATAGATATAGACATAGATATATAAGAGGAGATTTATTATAGGAATTGGCTTATGCAGTTATGGAAGCCAAGAAGTCCCACAATCTGTTGTCTACAAGCTTGGGACCCAGGAAAGCTGGTGGTATAATTCAGTCTGAATTTGAAGGTTTGAGAAAAAGGGGGCCACTGGTGTAAGTCCTAGAGTCTAAAGGCCCAAGAACCAGGGGCTCCAATGTCCAATGTTAGGCAAGGATAGATGTTCCACCTTAAAGAAGAGAGAGAATTTGCCCTTCCTTCACCTTTTTGTTCCATTCAAGTCCTCAAGAGTTTGGATGATACCTGACCAAACATGAGAATTGTGAAGAGTGAATATCTCTACTCAATCTACTGAATCACATGTTAATCTCTTCCAGAAATACCCTCATAGGCACACCCAGAAATAATGTTTACTAGCTATCTGGGCATACGCCAGCCCAGTCAAATTAACACATGAAGTTAACTGTCACAATTCTTATCTCCCTTTATGTTCCATTATCCTCCCTAGTTTATACTTTAGTTGTCTTAAATATTTTCTCTCCATACATTTAAAATGTTACATTTTTGGCTTCAATTTTCAAATATAAGTTACAAAATTCAAGAGGAGAATAAATGTCTAATGTATTTACCCATATTTTTGTTTACTGTGCTCTTTCTTCCTTCTTGATATTCCAAGATTTCTTTTTGTGCTGTTGCTTTTATGTTTAGCGAACTTCACTTAGCCTTTCTTTCTTCTTTTTTTGAGGTTTATAAAATAATCATTTTAAAATTTTTTTCTTGCTTTACTGAGGTATAATTGACAAAAAAATTGGAACACAGTTAAAGTGTACAATGCGATTATTTCTTATACATATATATTGTGAAATTATTTCCTAGCCTTTTTTGTACAGTAGATCTACTTAAAACAAATTCTCTTAGTTTTCCTTCATCTGAGAATGTCTTGATTTATCTCCTATTTCCTGAAGAATATTTTCACTGGATATAGGATACCAGGTTTATAGCTCTTTTCTGTCACCACCTGAAAACTGGACCACTTCCTTCTAGCCTATGTGGTTTCTGATAAGAAATCCATCATCATTCAATTCTTTTCCCCTAAGGCTAAGGTGGTGTTTCTTTCTTTCTGCTTTTCAACTTTTTCTTTGTCTTTAGTTTTCATAAGTTTTACTATACTGTGTGTTGAAGTGAATTTTTAGAGGGTTCATCCTGTTTGGTACTCCCTTTATTTCTTGCATCTGTAATCTTTCTTCTCCTGGGGCTCTAATGACATGAATGTTAGATATTTTGTTATAGTCCTACAGGTAGGTATCTAAGGTTTTGCTTGTTGTTTTTCTTTCAGACTTTTTTCTCCCATTTTTTTCAGATTTGGGTGATTTTTATCGTTCTGTCTTCAAATTCCCTGATTCTTTCCTCTGTTCCTTGCAGTATGTTACTGAGCCCATCCATTGAGATTTTTTTTTTTTTTTTTGGTTACTGTATGTTTAAATTCTAAAGTTTCCATTTGGTTCTTCTTTATGTTTTCTAATTCTTTGTTGAGAGTTTTTTGTTTGTTTTGTTTTGTTTTGCTAAAGCTCCCTATGTTTTCATTTGGTTCAAGCATGTTTATAACTGCTCACTGAATAATTTTTATGATAGTTGTTTTAAAATCTTTGTCAGATAATTCTAATATCTGTCATTTCAGTGTTTGCATCTATCTTTTTTTTTCTTCAGTTTGAGATCTTCCTGGTTCTTGTTATAATGAGGGATTTTTCATAAACATGGCCATTTGGGTAATTATAAGACTCTAAATCATATTTAAACCTGGTGTAGCTAGCTTCCATTGATACTAGTCTAGCAAGGGAGGAGGAATAATCCACTTTACTATTGCCAGGTGGGAATAGAAGTTCAGGTTGTTCACAAGGCCTCTGTTGATACCCAAGCAGGGAACTCCTCATTACTGATGGGAGGGCTAGGAGTCTTGCTCCTCAGTGGCCTCCACTGATATTTCCCTTGCTAGAAGTTGTAAAGTGCCTTATTACAGTTTTTCTTGTGGTCTCCATTAACACCACAGGGGAGAATATGGTCTTACTTCTGCCTGATAAAATGTCTTGGCTCCCTGCTCAGCTTTCCTACTATATCTACTACTCAGCCTCCCTAATGCATCTACTAATCCCTACTACACCTACTACTCAGCCTCCTTACCCCCAACCCCAGGGAGAGGATGGTGTGTGAGGGTGGTGTGATGTGGCAGTGGTAAGGAAACCTTGCTACAGCCTGATGAGTGTTTCAGCCTAGGCTCCCCATTCAGCGTTTTTTCTTGTTGTTCTTGTTTGGGGGAAGGCCACAGTTTTTTCTGTGATATTTGGCTGGAGCATAGCAGTTATCGTACAAAAGTTTTCTATATCGATAGGTTGTCCCTTTCTATTCCTTTGGATAAAGATAGCAGGCTTTTCTTGGGGCTTTTTTGTCTGTGCCCCTCAGCATTTGCAGTTTACTGCCTTCTTCAATTCCAAGTCTGGGATATATAAGGCAAGGGAAAAAACCCTGGAAACTTACCACTGTGACGGACCTTCCACAGTCCTGAGGTTTCCACTAATCTGCCTTCTTTTCTCAATCTTTCTTATGTTTGCTCTATATATACTGTCCATGGGTTTTAGTTATACTTAGAAGAAGGAAGAGGGAAAATTATGTCTACTCCATCTTCTCAGAAATTGAATTACTAATAAGCAATTTCATAGTTATTAAAAGAAAAAAAACCCCAAATTGAACTTTTACTACATGGAAACTACTATAAATGTTCTTTCACAAGTACAATTTAAATAATTGAACTTTATCAAAATTTAAAAATTTGCTCCGTGAAGAGCACTTGTAAGCAAGTGAAAAGATAATCCACAGTCTAGGAGAATTGAACCACTGCATGACCAGATAATAATGAATGTCAATGTCTCCATAGAAAATTAATCCAAGATAAAATAGACTTTAAAATAAAGAATGTTACAAGAGACAAGAAAGGACACTACATAAGGATCAAGTGATCAATCTAAGAAGAAGACATAACAATTATAAATATATATGCACCCAACATAGGAGCACCTCAATACAGAAGGTAAATGTTAACAGCTATAAAAGAGTAAAATGACAGTAACACAATAATAGTGGGGGACTTTAACACCTCACTTACACCAATGGACAGATCATCCAGACAGAAAATTAATAAGGAAACACAAGCTTTAAATGAGACAATAGAACAGATAGATTTAATTGATATTTATAGGACATTCCATCAGAAAACAGCAGATTACACTTTCTTCTCAAGTGCACATGGAACATTCTCCAGGATAGATCATATCTTGGGTCACAAATCAAGCCTTGGTAAATTTAAGAAAATTGAAATCATATCAAGCATTATTTCTGACCACAACGCTATGAGATTAGAAATAAACTACAGGGAAAAAAAAGTAAAAAACACAACACATGGAGGCTAAACAATATACTACTAAATAAACAAGAGATCACGGAAGAAATCAAAGAGGAAATCAAAACATACCTAGAGACAAATGAAAATGAAAACACAATGATCCAAAACCTATGGGATGCAGCAAAAGCAGTTCTAGGAGGGAATATTATAGGAATACAATCCTACCTCAAGAAACAAGAAAAATCTCATATAAACAACCTAATCTTACACCTAAAAGAACTAGAGTAAGAAGAACAAACAAAACCCAAAGTTAGTAGAATGAAAGAAATCATAAACATCAGAGCAGAAATAAATGAAAAGGATATGAAGGAAACAATAGAAAAGATCAATAAAACTAAAAGCTGGTTCTTTGAGAAGATAAGCAAAATTGATAAACCTTTAGCCAGACTCATCAAGAAAAAGAGGGAGAGGACTCAAATCAATAAAATTAGAAATGAAAAAAGGGAAGATAAAATGGACACCACAGAAATACAAACCATCATAAGAGACTACTACAAGCAACTCTATGCCAATAAAATGGACAACCTGGAAGAAATGGACAAATTCTTAGAAAGGTATAACCTTCCAATACCGAACCAGGAAGAAATAGAAAATATGAACAGACCAATCACAAGTAATGAAATTGAAACTGATTAAAAAATTTGCAACAAAATTCCAAGACCAGAGGCTTCACAGGTGAATTCTATCAAACATTTAGAGAAGAGCTAACACCCATCTTTCTCAAACTCTTCCCAAAAATTTCAGAGGGAGGAACGTCCCCAACCTCATTCTATGAGGCCACCATCACCCTGATACCAAAACCAGACAAAGATACTACAAAAAAAATTACAGACCAATATCACTGATGAATAGAGATGCAAAAATCCTCAACAAAATACTAGCAAACAGAATCCAACAACACATTAAAGGGATCATACATCATGATCAAGTGGGAATTATCCCAGGGATGCAAGGATTCTTCAATATATGCAGATCAATCAATGTGATACACCATATTAACAAATTGAAGAATAAAAACAATATGATCATCTCAATAGATGCAGAAAAACCTTGTGACAAAATTCAACACCCATTCCTGATAAAAAATTCTCCAGAAAGTGGGCATAGAGGGAACCTACCTCAGCATAATAAATGCCATATATGACAAACCCACAGCAAACATCATTCTCAATGGTGAAAAATTGAAAGCATTTCCTCTAAGATCAGGAAAAAGACAAGGATGTCCACTCTCACCACTATTATTCAACATAGTTTTGGAAGTCCTAGCCACAGCAATCAGAGAAGAAAAAGAAATAAAAGGAACACGAATTGGAAAAGACGAAGTAACACTGTCACTGTTTGCAGATGACATGATACAACACATAGATATTACTAAAGATGCCACCAGAAAACTACTAGAGGTAATCAATGAATTTGGTAAACTTGCAGGATACAAAATTAATGCACAGGAATCTCTTCCATTCCTATTCACTAACCATGAAAGATGAGAAAGAGAAATTAAGGAAAGAATCCCATTCAAATTTGCAACAAAAAGAATAAAATATCTAGGAATAAGCCTACCTAAGGAGGTGAAAGACCTGTACTCAGAAAACTATAAGACACTGATGAAAGAAATAAAAAATGACACAAACAGACAGAGAGATATACCATGTTCTTGGATCGGAAGAATCAATATTGTGAAAATGACTGTACTATCCAAAGCAATCTACAGGTTCAATCCAATCCCTATCAAATTGCCAATGGCAGTTTTTACATAACTAGAACAAAAAAATCTTAAAATTTGTATGGAAACAGAAAAGACCCCGAACAGCCAAACAATCTTGAGGGCAAACAACAGAGCTGGAGGAATCAGACTCCCTGACTTAAGACTATACTACAAAGCTACAGGAATCAAGACAATATGGTACTGGCACAGAAACAGAAATATATATAAATGGAACAGGATACAAAGCCCAGAGATAAACCCATGCACCTATGGTCAACTAATCTATGACAAAGGAGGCAAGGATATACAATGGAGAAAAGACAGTCTCTTCAATAAGTGGTGCTGGGAAAACTGGACAGCTACATGTAAATGAATGAAATTAGATCATTCCCTAACACCACACACAACAAGAAGCTCAAAATGGATTAAAACCTAAATGTAAGACTGGACACTATAAAACTCTTAGAGGAAAACATAGGAAGGATACTCTTTGACATAAATCACAGCAAGATCTTTTTGACCCACCTCCTAGAGAAATGGAAATAAAAACAAAAATAAGCAAATGGGACCTAATGAAACTTAAAAGCTTTTGCACAGCAAAGGAAATTGTAAAGAAGACAAAAAGACAACCCTCAGAATGGGAGAAAAAAGACAACCCTCAGAATGGGAGAAAATATTTGCAAACAAATCAACAGACAAAGGATTAATCTCCAAAATATATAAACAGCTCATGCAGCTCAATATTAAAAAAACAAACAACCCAATCAAAAAATGGGCAGAAGGGCTTCCCTGGTGGTGCAGTGGTTGAGAGTCTGCCTGCCAATGCAGGGGAGACGGGTTCGTGCCCCGGTCTGGGAAGATCCCACATGACATGGAGCGGCTGGGCCCGTGAGCCATGGCCGCTGAGCCTGCACAGAGCCTGTGCTCCGCAACGGGAGAGGCCACAACAGTGAGAGGCCCGCATACCGCAAAAACAAAAAACAAAAAACAAAAACAACAGGCAGAAGACCTAAATAGACATTTGGCCAAGAGACATTTGGCCAATACCAGATGGCCAAGAGGCACATATACAGCTGCTCAACATCACTAATTATTAGAGAAATGCGAATCAAAACTACAATGAGGTATCACCTCACACCAGTTAGAATGGGCTTCATCAGAAAATCTACAAACAACAAGTGCTGGAGAGGATGTGGAGAAAAGTGAACCCCCTCGCACTGTTGGTGGGAATGTAAATTGATACAGCCACTATGGAGAACAGCATGGAGGTTCTTTAGAAGACTAAAAATAGAGTTACCATATAACCCTGCAATCCCACTCCTGGGCATATACCCAGAGAAAACCGTAATTCAAAAACGTCATGTGCCACAATGTTCACTGTGGCACTATTTACAACAGCCAGGTCATGGAAGGAACCTAAATGCCCATTGACAGATTAATGGATAAAGAAGATATGGTACATATATATACAATGGAATATTACTCAGCCATAAAAAGGAATGAAATTGGGTCATTTGTAGAGACATGATGGATCTAGAGACTGTCATACAGAGTGAAGTAAGTCAGAAAGAGAAAAACAAATACCATATGCTAACACATAATATGTGGACTCTAGAAAAATGGTACAGAGGAACTGGTTTGCAAGGCAGAAGTAGAGACACAGATGTAGAGGACAAATGTATGGACCCCAAGGGAGGAAAGCGGGGGTGGGGTGGTGGGGGGTGGGATGAATTGGGAGATTGGAATTGACATATATACATTAATATGTATAAAATGGATAACTAATAAGAACCTGCTGTATAAAAATAAATTAAAAAAAATAATCCAGCTAAAAATGAAAACAAAATGATATAATTAGAGCATCGTTTTACAACCTTCAGTGTACTAGTGAATATAGGTATCTGACCATTAACAGCTGCTAATACTGGAAGAGAATAAAAACAAAGGTTAGATTCATCCTGATGAAAGAATATAACGTTATCTATAATCTTGCCAAGCTAAACAAACCTGAGTTTTATCAAGCCTCTGGATCCAACAACCAAATTTCAGAAAATACAAAAGAAGAGAAATGTTGAAATACACCATCAGTGTGTAATCAGCAAAATCTCATCTATAGGAAACTCTGCAGGTCCATGGCCCAAGTTCTGCAACAAATACATTTTAAAAGACATATCAAAAGGACAAAGGGAGAGGAGAAAGCAGAACAAAATTTTGGAAGCTGAAAATTAGATGAGTGAGTCTTAATCTATGGTAGACAAGAAGTTTAAACTTAAACCAGCAGTGGGCAAACTGGTTCAGAAATTAGTGTTATTAAGCTATCCCTGAAACTGGGGATGTGGATAGGGCCGAAAATAAGAGGACTGGCTGAAAAATCTGTTCAAGAAGCAGTAAAGTCCAGGTACCCTCTCATACTGCACATGGATGGGAGCCAGCCCCTTGTCTCTTCCAGAAGAAAAGTAGATGTTTATTCTCTGTAAAAAGTTTAACAGAAAAGATGGATGATGGATAATAGACATGATTGAGTGTTCTGTACTAGCTCAGAGTTGAGTAAAGGTCTACATCTTGAATGATGAATCCCCATCCTGGTTTTCCATACACCTCCCCAAATGCTAACAGCCAGGCTTATACAGTAAGTCCCCTACATATGAACCTTCAAGTTGCGAACTTTCAAAGATGTGAATGCGCGTCCTCATGTCCAATCGTGTTAGATCATGTGTCTCGCATACATTGTCACGTGCGTGCATCCTCTACAAGTGGTTGTGCTTTTGTGTACTTTACTGTACAGTACTGTATAAAGTACGGTAATATGTATCTTTATTTCAAGCTAGATCTGCAAGAGGACAACTTCATTGAACTTCCTTGCTGTGCGACACAAGAGGCTTACTAATGAAGACCTGATGGAATTGGAGGTCCAGAGAAAGGACAAAGAGAGACAAGAGGAAGAAGTAACTGAAGAACCAAAGAGATTCACGACACAGGAAATGGCAAGGGGATTTTATTTATTTGAGGAGGCACTGTTAGTTTTTGAGGCATAGGACCTGAATGTAGAATGGTACACGAAGGTTGCAGCAGCCGTTCAGAATGCAAACCAGTGCTACCGTGTCATCTACGAAGAGAAAAAAAGAGCTACTTCCCAGACATCACTGGATCGTTTTTTCAAGAGTGTAAATAGGAATTGAATCCAAAGAGGAACCAGAACCTGTGCCATCAACGTCAGGTGTGAGTGAAATTGCAGCTTGCCCGGCATCTCCTGCTGCTGACGATCCTTCACCTCTACCATCTCCCACCTCTTCTCCCTCCTCTAGTCAGTAACTCTTCTTGCCTGTTCACTTGATGCCAGCCCCTGTATGCCAGCTGTTGTACTGTACTTTTCAAGGTACTATACTGTAAGATTAAATTTTTTTTTTAAATTTTTTTTGTGTTTGTTTTTTATGTATTATTTGTGTGAAAAGTATTATAAACCTATTACGGTACAGTACTATAGAGCCGGTTGTGTTAGTTGGGTACCTAGGCTAACTTTGTTGGACTTACAAACAAGTTGGACTTATGAACTCACTCTCAGAACAGAACTCATTTGTATGTAGGGGACTTAGCGTATGCTCTATGTATAAGAGGAGAAGATTCTTAACTGAATATTCAACCCAACCCAATAAAAAGGATCTAAAAGTACTGACAGTTGGTGGGTCCCCCAAAACACAACCAGGTCAAGTCACCAGGAGGTGAAACTGAATTGTCAACAAACCCCACCAATGTCCAAAGAGCTTCCAATCAGTTTGCTAGTATCCTGTTCAAGACACTAGACATCCAAGAATTATCAGATATTTAAAGAAAGCCTTCAACCTCCAAAACAGACATCAAATAATTTGGAAGAAATCCATTTCAAATCATCACTAATATTCTCTGAGATATAAAAGAAATTATATACAAGAAACATGAAATGATGCTCCAAAAAAAAAAAGAAACATCTGGGGGGAAGAGAGCTCTTTGAAAATTAAAAACAATAGCAGAAACAAAAAGTGCAATAGAAAGTTTACAGGATAAATTAAGAAAACAGGAGAGAAAAGTTTAGAGTTAGGAGAAAAGTAAAAGATGCCTAAAATCTGAGTAGCTTGAATTCTAGTAAAGGCAAAATGAGAAAAGAGTGGTGTGGGAGTATTATCAAAGAAATAATTCAATAAAATTTCCCAGTAAGTTATATGTTTTCAATTTGACCTGTCCTACCAACTACTCAGCAAACATTTCAGAAGAAATACTCCAAACTAAGACGCATCACCATGAAACTTCAAACTCTGGCTGTAAAGAGAACACTCTAAAATCTTCCAAAGAGAAGAAAACCAAAGGTCACATACGGTAATTTGATATTAAAACAACATTGCATTTCTCAACAACAAAGCTGAAAGTTAGAAGACAGTAGAGTAGTAATCTCAAGTTTTTGAGGGAAAATGATTTGTAACCTGAAATTTTAAACCCAGTATAAATAAAATTTGTAAGGGTAGTACTAGCTACTGTAACAAATAAACCTCCAAATTGCAGTGGCTTAATGCAATAAAAGTTTACTTCTTATTTACGTAACAGAGCAATATAAGTGTTCCTGTTTGGAAAATGGCCTTCCATTTGTTGATTCAGAGACCCATCGTCCTAAAATTTTATGATTTTTTCCCTCCTCATGGACTTTGCAGTCCTCTGCCTTCAGACTGTGGATGGGAAGAGGGAAGAAGTGGGGAGGGGGGGGGAGAACACAGACTTATTAAATAAGCTTATTGACCTGGAAGTGATGCACACCACTTTTCTTCACATAATGTAGGTGAGAACTAGTCATCTGTCACCTCCTAAATGCCAGGAGTCAAGAAAATGTACCTCCTGGGTAGCCAAGAACTTCCATCAACGACTCTTCACAATGAAAGGAAGAGCACAAATTCCTGGTGGACAGCCAGTCATTTCTGCCACACCAGCCAAAATGTCAGTTGAATGTAAAAGGATAAAAATATTGTTTAGACATATGAGGTCTCACGTAATCTTTCTTCTGTGTACTCAGGAAGCTCCTTATAGAGCTACTCCAACAGAGGAAGGAAATGAAGACATGAATGGTAATCAGGGATTTAATGCAGAAGAGAGGTGAAGAAAATCCCCAGGGTAATAGGAAAGGGAGATCCCAGGGTGGCAGGTGTGCAGTAGGCTTAGAGAACAACTAGTACAGATTTGGGCAGGCATTCAGAGGGCTCCAAGAAAGAGATTTCCAAGAAGATAAAACTAATAGAAAGTTTGATGGTTTACAATTATGGGGAGGATTTATATTTATGGTGGAGAATCTTAGAAAACCAAACAAACATACCAAAAAAAGACAATTACTAACTCTAGGGAAAACAGAAACCAAAAAGTTGTACAAGAAAAGAGATGTATTTAGTTGCAGTTTCCTACATGGAGTGATATAATAAGAAATACATTTGATCTTTGTCTGTGGTTCCTGGCACAGAGCTTCCTGAGAATTTCCTTAGTGATAGGAGTATTTTTTGTCATTCATAATAATCCCCTTTTAACCATACCTGAGTTTACACTAATGAGGTGACTATTGGTGAGTCTCTAGAGAGCTTCAGGATGGTGGTTGGTAGCCAGAAGATCCAACCATTTGATTAGAACGTTAGAATTTTCAGCTGTACCTCCCAACCTCTGAGGAGGGAAGAGGGGCTGGAGGTTGGGTTTAATCACCAGTGGCCAATGAATTAATCATTTGTGCCTAGGTAATAAAACTGCCATAAAATTCCCTGAACAACAGGGTTTAGAAAGCTTCTGGGTTGATGAACACATTGAGGTGCTGGGAGGGTGGTGCTCCCAGAGGGGCATGGAAGTTCTGCCCCTCCACACTTCTCCATACCTTGCACTATGCAGTTCTCCCATTTGGGTGTTCCTGAGTGCCATCCTTTTTAATAATCCAGTAAGGGTAAGGAAAGCACTCTCCTGAGTTCCTTGAATTATTCTAGCCAATTATCAAGCCTGAGGAGGGGATTGTAGGAACCCCTGGATTTGTAGCCAAGTTGGACAGAAGTAGAGGTAACTTGAGGAACCTAATACTTGAGACTAATGTCTGAAGTGAGGCCAGTACTGTGGCACTGAGCCCTCAAGCCTGTGGAATCCAATCCTAACTCCAGGAGGTGGTGTCAGATTTGGCTGATGTCAGGAAGGACAGAACACCAGATACAGCTTGGCTTTGAATAGTGTTCAAATAATTATAATAACATAAGCTGAATATTGATTTATCAAAATTACAATGTAAATATATAAATACAATTATAATACAAAAATAATCGAAAGAGAATTTGTGTGTGTGAGTGTGTGTGTGTGTGTGTGTATGTCTGTTTGTGTTGGAGTGGAGCCTCAGTAAGAAAGCACTAAATCCTCATCTTCCAAGGTGGGAAGTCAACAGATAATGCCTGAAACTGAAACGAACAAGACATAGCCATATATGAATGCTTTTAGAAATATGAAGGTAATGCAAAAGGAATAGCCTGTGAAATGCAGGAATGGGGTTAGATAAAGGAGGGAGTGGCAGAACCTACTTTATTTTATAAGCAGTTTTCTAGAATGTTTATGTCTTTTAAACTATGTTATATGGGTAACTTTGATTAACATGAAAATAAATTTATTTTTGAAAACTTACCTACACAATATCACCCTACAGATATCCAGAAAGGAGAACAGATTGAAATCATAGGAGATGGAAGGCAGAGACTAGTTAAAAGCCTACAGCAGCAGTTCACGAAAAGAGATAATCCGTACTGAATGAATGCAGTTTCAGTGAGAACAGAGGAAAAAGGACAGATATAACATGTTCACAAATCAATTAGGGAAGAAATAAAAGCAAGAGAGGAACATGTAATAACTGCAACATTTTTATCTTTTATAATTGCATCTATGGCAGTGCCATTCTTAGAGAGAGGAAATGTAGGAGCAAGAGCAAATTAAAAAGAAAGATAATGAGATCAGTTTTGGATGTCATGGATATGAGAAGCTGACTTCTAGAGCCCAGAAGAGAGATTATAAGTATGGATCTAGATATGCCAAGAGCAGAATATCAGTGTTAAATAATTAATGCCAAGGTTGACACAGTAAAGATTGCTCAGGATAGAGCTTGCAGAGTGATAAGGAAGTCAACAACTCAACTCTGGTGAATGCCAACATTCAAGAGCAAAGAAAGAAGAGACACTGCACAAGAGAATGAATAGAGATAGAGGGAGACGCAGATGCCAAAATACAGTGACGTCTCAGAGTCCAGGAGGAAAAAGAGTGTCAACATGAGATGAATCTGCAACGTCAGTGTGAAAGAGAAGTTAGTAAAAAAAAAACATTAAAGAGTGTTATGTTTGGCAGAAGTGGTTTAAACATAGTGGGAAGTTCAAAGTAACATTCTGTTGAAGAAAGTAACTATGAAGGGAAGGCAAGAGAAATGACAGAACCCACATGGGGAAAAGGGTCCAAGGAGGGCTGTTTGTATGTTCACTCAATATCTTTTTTATCTGATTACAAAAGTAAAATATGCTTTATAAAGAAATTCTGGAATGTTATTCAGCCATGAGAAAGGAGCATAACCTGCCATTTGCAACAACACGGATGGGCCTCGAGCACATTATGATAAGTGAGATAAGGGAGACAGAGAAAGACAAGCGCTGTATGATATCACTTATGTGGAATGTAAAAAAAAGTCAAACTCATAAAAAACAGACAGTAAATGGTGGTTACCAGGGGATGGGGGCTAAAGGGACAAAATGGATGTTGTTTAAGGCTATACACTTGCAACAAACAAAGCCATAGAGATCTAATGCACAGTATAATCAAGGTAGGCAACAATAGTGTACTGTAACTATATAATGTGATAAATGTCACTACAAGGGCAATCATGTTACAATATACAAATGTATCAAATAAACATGTTGTACACCTTAAATTTACACAATGCTATATGTTAAATTTATTCAAAAATAGAAAAAGACAAAAATTTATAAATAAATGCAGAGGTCATATTTTGATATACATATTATCAATATATTTTTCACTTCCACTCATTGTTAACTATGTCTTTTTCCTCATTTAAACTAAAAGGCAACATACACATTTTCTCAAGAGAAATAAAATACTTTAGAAATGGAGAGAAAATTATTTGGGGTTTGAAAACTAAAGATTTTGCAAGATTTTTTAAAGTGACGAATATTTTGAGATTCAAGAACATTTTGCCTTACAGAATTCAATGCATCTACCTTGTGCCATAACTAAAAAATTTGGGAAAATATGTGATATATAAGAATAAATTTTTCCCCATCCCCACAACAGATAAGCCTCCAGACTTGGAGAAAGGAAAGGAAAAATTAAAGAACTTTCTACCTTTATATATCCCTGAGACAGGGCCCTCCCCAGGAGCTGCATCTAGTTCAGAATTGAGGGAGTGGGACATGACAGAAAATCCAGGTGAGTGTGAGAGATCCCAGAGAAGAGGAAACCAGTGCCTGGTTTTCTACATGTAACCTGAAAAAATGGTAAGTTTTTTGGAGTTTCCCTGGGCCTAGCATGGCATGGGAGCAGTGGAGGAGACACGGCTACATGGACATTTGGGATTTACACAACCTAATCAAATTTCTTGTGCTCTGGGTGGCACAGGAACACCCAAGAGGAGGCCTTGCAGCAAGGAAGCACAGCCATGAGCTGTGTGAACTAACACCTGGAAGCCAGACAGGAAATGATAGCCAACCTTCTGCCAATACAGTCAGATGATGGCAGAGAGCCAATTGGTCCCCAGAGTCCACAGCCTTGGCCTGCTGAATATCCCTGGAACTTAGTCACAGATCCAGAAACACTATGAATAAATTTCTACCTCCCAGTTCAATTGAGGGCTTGAAATATAACTTAGGTTTATTTGTAGAAAAACTAGAGAACGTTGTATTTTTTTTCTTCCCTCTGTTTATGGACTGAGATTTGTGCCCACTACCCAAACAAAACTATGAAAATGAAAATAGAACCCCCCCTCCCCATAATGCCAGCACTGAGAGATACCTACTGTTAGCATTTTTGGTGTAAGACAAAAAAAATCACCTCTTATTTTAATGTAACAGTGTCGGGGGAGATGGGTCCTGCCCTTTGATGGTAGAGATGGGACGGGGGAGAGGAGATACTTATGAGAGTATCAAGCTGTGGTCATACGGTTGGACTGCTGAGATACATATCCTTCTTGCTCTGCATTCAAATACGCATGAACTCTTTGATATTGTGGGGAACCCAAATTTTTAATGGAAACTAAACATAGTGCAGGAAAGGTCACTAATACCACATGTGGTATCAGCCACATATACCTCAAAAGTTAATGACCCAAACCAGGAGACCCTCCTACTTAGAACTGAAGAAAAGGTATTAAGGATGGTGGGCTTTTGGTATTACTGCTTCCTTCTTTGTTTTACCACACTCAATACATAGAATCTCTCCTTTTCCTAGGAGCCTGCGTTCAATTTGAAATTGGCTCACGCAGATGGAAAGGGTAGCCATTTGTTCCTCTGTTCCCCCATTTCTCCCCAATAATATCCTCATTTTTTTTTGGAGAATTCAGTCCTCCCCATTCTCAGTCATACTGCTTAGATAAGATTGACTCCAGCCCAGGTCCAGAAGTGGGTCCTAATTGGCTTAAGCCAATCAGCACTTCATTTCATTAAGCTAAGGAATTAATTTAGAATTTATGAAGTAGCTACCAGAAGAGATACTCCCTTGTTCCCTGGTTCTATAGTGTGAAGAAATGAAATATGCACCATGGATATGCTGGATGGGGAAACACTGTGATTGCTCAGAAAAAAGCTGACACCATGGAAGACAGAACAGAAAAACAGAAAGAAACAAAGTCTGTAGAGACACAATTCGAGCCACTGTATCAGGCCTCAGCTGAAACCAGTTTTGATGTTTTCCATTATGTGAACAAGTATCTTTAAACTTTTAAGCAAGTTTAAGGTTGGAGTTTCTGATCCAAACAATGAAATAATACCTAACATCAATGATTTAGGGAGGATTTGGATGAGACATTTCCATTGGACTTTACTTTCTCTAGCTGACTGAGAACCTCCTTAAACATGGATTACTATCATTTACTAAAAGAATCACACATTGACATTTAGGTTTGGAAAGAGACACAATTTTTTTTAATAGTAAAATTTCCAATTTTCCCCCCTAAGTTATATTTCAAGATAGAGGAGAGCTGGGGGCTAAAAGAAGAGTCATGGACATACATACACTAACAAACGTAAGGTAGATAGCTAGTGGGAAGCAGCCACATGGCACAGGGAGATCAGCTCGGCGCTTTGTGACCGCCTGGAGGGGTGGGATAGGGAGGGTGGGAGGGAGGGAGACGCAAGAGGGAAGAGATATGGGAACATATGTATATGTATAACTGATTCACTTTGTTATAAAGCAGAAACTAACACACCATTGTAAAGCAATTATACCCCAATAAAGATGTTAAAAAAAAAAAAGAATATTTACATATTGTCAAATTACCTTCCAGGAAGGTGGTCCCCATGGCCATTTATAAGTGGGTGTTGCAATTCAGTGAGAGGGTGTTGTTTATGGCTGTAGCTATAGTTGTTGCTACATATTGGAGAGATCTGAACGTTTGTAGGCTTTAAAGATTTAACTCACAGAGAAGGAGACATCGAAAATGCATGATGGGGAGGATGCAACTGATGAATAAAAGATCCAAGTCCTGGAGGAGACAGAAGAGGGGATTTAGAGTATAGCAGCAAGATTACCATTAAGCAAATTTTTAGACAGATGCCTCCTACTCAAGAGTAGTAGGAATGGAGTCAAAGATGTAAATAGAAGTAATGAAGTTTCAGGTTGAAGGGATAATGAAAATTGAATAAATATCAAATTATCACTTTCCTACAGCCAAGGCCATCAGCTCTGAGTAAGAATGATGAGTGAGGGTTAAGAAATTTAAATGAAAAAGATACGAAATAAATTCCTTTAGAGCAATACAAAGAAGGAGTGGATCAAGTCCACAAAAGAAGATTGCTAAGCCACACTCAGCTCCGTGTGAAGAACAACAGTTGTGCTTTTTTCTCCAGCTGAATGCAATAGCCCAGGGGAAAGTGGTGGATAGATCCAATGTCAAGGAATTTTGAAAAACAATGGAAAAAGGACAGGGCAATGAGAATGGTGGGTTTTCTGGCAAGATAGCAACTGAGGTGATGCATCCCGGGGTCTAGGCCAAGTCGGAAGGAGACAATTTGAGAACAGGAAGTCGTTAGGGCCTGAATGCTGGGATCTCTGTAAAGTTTAGAGACATGAAAGGAAAGGGGAAGTTGTGAAAAACTAATGGAAAGAAAATCCTGAGGTACACCAAAATGCAAGGAGCAGAGCAGCCAGAGGCAGATCAAGAAAGAAACAAAGTCATAGAAAACGAATCAAGGAGAAATGAAGTCACAAAAGTCAAAGAGGAAGAGAAGAGAATGGTCAACAGTTTGAAGAATGAAAATAGAAACCTGGATTTGGCAATTTGGGTATTAGTAATTGAAGGAACAGCAATTTCAGCAACATGGGAGAGTAGAAATCAGATCAGTAAGGGCTCGATAAATAGAAACAATTAGTGGAAACGACTGGTTCAAGAAGGTTCCTAGTGAAAGGTGAAAGAATGGAAGTGTCATATATTGAAAAGCAGATAGTTTTCAAATTATTTTCCCAATTAGGTTGTTACAGAATATTGAGCAAAGTTCCCTATAGAGAACCTATACAGTAGGTCCTTGTTGATTATCCATTTTAAATACAGCAGTGTGTACATGTCAATCTCAAACTCCCTAACTATCCCTCCCTCAAGAATAGATACATGTATATGTATAACTGAATCACTTTGTTGTACACCTGAAACTAACACAACATTGTTAATCAACTGTACTTCAATGTAAAATAAAAAGTTAATAAATAAAATAAAATACAAAGAAAAAAATGAAAAGCAGGTAGTTTTGAGGTAGAGCCTATCTAAGGAGGGGCAGAAATTGAGAGGCTGGTAGGCTGAGAGGAAAAACCTAGTAAAGATGAATAGACCAAAGATACAGGTGGCAATGGGGCTTGATGAATGAGCAAGATCTCAGGAGAAACAGAAGGCACGGCTTGTAGTCACAGATGGGAGTTTAGCCTCGGAGAAGATACACCTTTCCCTGAGAAAGGAAAAAAGGACTCTATAGGTAAGTTTGGAGGTAGAAGAAAAGGAAGTTGAGGGAGTCCTGACATTTTCCTCCTATAGGAAAATGACTCATAGTAGGTGAACGATAGTGAATTTCTGAGTTAAGAGTTTCTAAAATATCTCTTCAAAATAATAGTATATTAAGTTCATTAATATTCTTTTGAGAGCTGGCATTAATCTCAGAAATCATGGAGTAGAATAAATTTATTTGTTCACTCTTTGACTAATCATTACATAATTATTTTGATATCTCCTCTTATATTATGTAAACATAAGTATTTTATTATAACTTACATGTCAAGCAGACTATCAAAATATGTAAACTGATTTATTGCAAATGTATCTCATTCAATCATCTCTAGCACTTACTGTTAATTTCCCAGTTTTTTACAGAAAGCTTTTAAAAATCCATACACTTTGTGTCTGAGTGGTTTGCCAAAATAACTTCCCAAGTATGCCACATTATAGAAAAAGAAAAAAATTATATACATTAACAGAACATCAAATTCAAGACTCACAATAATTCTATTTTTCTCATCAAAATATCTTAATTCAATCAGAATTAAAATTTCATATTTGTAGCTGGATGAAGACATCATAATGGTGAGACTGAAAACTTTGAGCAACAGTTTTTGACCTTCAAAAGCCATCAGCAGGCATCGTCTATAAAGGGGCGGGTAGTAAATATTTTAGTCTTGAGGGGCAGTGGGTGGGCCATAAAGTTTCTGAGTGCTCAACTCTGCAATTATAAACAGCTGTAAACAATACTAAATAAGTGGGCTTGGCTGTGTTCCATTAAACCTTTATTTACAAAAAAGGCAGCAGGTCAGGCCAACCTCCGTTCTAAACAAGAATACTTTCCACAATCACTTCACTTTTTTTTATGCTGATGCAAGTGTAAATTAGCTTAGACGTACAGCCCTAACCTTTGACTTTATTTCATAATGTCCTGTGCAACTACTGATTCCTTTGGCACACGCTCTATGACAGCACAGTCATTTTATAGTCTTTTACAGAAGAAACTTTTTCTAACAACTTTATGGGAATATAATTGCTTTACAATGTTGTGTTAGTTTCTGCTGTATAATAAGGTGAATCAGCTATATGCATACATACATCCCTATATCCCCTCCCTCTTGCATCTCCCTCCCACCCTCCCTATCCCACCCTTCTAGCTGGTCACAGGGCACTGAGCTGATCTCCCTGTGTTATGCAGCTGCTTCCCACTAGCTATCTATTTTACATTTGGTAGTGTATATATGTCCATGCTACTCTCTCACTTCGTCCCAGCTTACCCTTCCCCCTCCCCATGTCCTCAAGTCCATTCTCTACGTCTGTGCCTTTATTCCTGTCCTGCCCCTAGGCTCATCAGAACCGTTTTTTTTTTTTTTAGATTCCATATATATCTTAGCATACGGTATTTGTTTTTCTCTTTCTGATTACTTCACTCTGTATGACAGTCTCTAGGTCCATCCACCTCACTACAAATAACTCAGTTTCGTTTCTTTTTATGGCTGACTAATATTCCATTGCATATATGTGCCACATCTTCTTTATCCATTCATCTGTTGATGGACACTTAGGTTGCTTCCATGTCCTGGCTATTGTAAACAGAGCTGCAATGAACATTGTGGTACATGACTCCTTTTGAATTATGGTTTTCTCAGGGTATATGCCCAGTAGTGGGACTGCTGGGTCATATGGTAGTTCTATTTTTAGTTTTTTAAGGAACCTCCATACTGTTCTCCACAGTGGCTGTATCAATTTACATTCCCACCAACAGTCCAAGAGGGTTCCCTTTTCTCCACACCCTCTCCAGCATTTTTTGTTTGTAGATTTTTTGATGATGGCCATTGTGACCGGTGTGAGGTAACACCTCATTGTAGTTTTTATAACAAATTTCTTCACTGTAGCACTGGGAGCTGTACCTCTGACAACAAACTTGTGTCTCCTTAATTGAATATTGACGTGATGTCAGAGTTCCTGCTTTAAATATAGTTTACCACATTGGATTTTTAAATTTTTAGTGGGTTTGTATTTTTAAGTGTATTTTTCAATATTTGGTTATAAGTGCATTTTGTCTATACACTCATTTTGATACTAAAGTAAAATTATATAATTAGCTATTTCAAAATTAAAATTACCAAGTATGATAGAAATAGCATTATTATCAGCAACTAAGCAATCCATCAAACTGTTGCAATTGCTAGGACTCTTCTTTTTTTTAAGTTTTATTCTTGGGGTCCAAGGACTAGAAAAGCAATATATGGTACACAGCAATAGACATATGAAGCCAGGAGTGGGAAAATGGTGTTTTGAAAGCTCTATGTATTCAGGTTGGTTTCCATAACAGGGGTGCTGAGTTATTTTGGGGAAGATAACTTCTTTTTTGTTTGTAAAAACGTTTTAATAAGCCTTTACTTACATAAAAATAGACCACATGTTTAGTCTGGAAGAGAAAGATGGCTCAAAGTGAAGCTACATTTCTCCATTTAATAGACAAACAGAATTTTGGCATGCTCTCCTGGTGAGACATGGAAAAGGAGACTAAAACAAAGCCTGGGGAAAGAGGAGGTGGGCAGACCTGAGAGGAACTGTCGTCAGTGATTACCTGAGGCCTAAACAAGAAACAGGACCAGTGAGAAGTCTGTTCTGCTGCAGACTGCTAAGAAATGTTAAGAAAAGAAAATATGGATAAATTGGGAATTTGAGATTAACAGATACACACTACTATATATAAAATAGATAAACAACGAGGACCTACTATATAACACAGGGAACTATATTCAATATCTTATAATAACTTATAATGGAAAAGAATCCAAAAAAGAATAGATATATGCATATACATGTATAACTGAATCACTTTGCTATACACCTGAAACTAATACAACATTGTAAATTAACTATACTTCAATTTAAAAAATGGTTAAAAAATTAAAATTAAAATAAATAAATAAATAAAAACTGAATCACTTTGCTGTATACCTGAAACATTGTAAATCAACTATATTTCAATTTAAAAAAAAGATAGGAAAATATGTAACACTGATTTGTAACTCACTTCTGTGTGTGCTGTAATCCCATGGTGATAGTCCCAAACATACAATCTAGGTCAATTAAACACACTAACCTCTGGACAGTGAAGGGGATGCTTCCGTGCCCATCCATGGAATGAAGTGGTAGAGAGAGGAGAGTGTCCAGGGAAGGTGAGATGAGAGAGAACCAGAACCAGGGGGGTTGGGAGCAGAGATTCAGACCACATGGTGTCCAAGAAAACTGGTTCTCCACTGGCCATGCCTTCTCAGGCTGCTGTGCTGGCCCCTCCTCATTTCTTAAACACTAAACGTTTCACTGGGCACCAGAACTCAGTCCTCACACCTCTTTTCTTCTCTGCTTATATTAATTTCTTAAGTCAGGGCTTTTCAAAATGTGGGTTGCCACCCATCAGTGGATGGTGAGGTCAGTTTTGAGGGCCACGACCAGTACTTTTAATGAAATAAAAGAAAATATAATTGAAAATGTCAGAGTACAATATCCGTGGTAAGGATCAGTTTTGTTTCATCAGCTTTTGAATCAGTGTGTGTGTCATGTGTACCACATTGTAAAGTGACACATTTCTTACTGTAGCTGTGGTCCGAAAAGTGCGAAAAGCACTGTCTTAGGTGATCTGATCCAGTGTCACAGTTTTAAATACCATCTCTATGCAAATGCTTCAGAAATACAAACATATCTTCAATGGAACTTGATTGCTAAACTCCAGATTCATCTATTCAGTCACTTACTTGATATCTCAATTGGGATGTCTATCAAGTGTTGCAAACTAAATGACCAAATCTGAAAACCTGGTACCACCCCCCATACCCTCTGTGTGCCCTGCCTGTTTCTCTTGTGGTCTCAAAATAAGGCAATTTATTCTTTCTCATTCCTCAAACTAAAAATCTTGCAGTCATCCTCAACTTCTCTTTCTCTCTCACACTCCACATTTAATGCATCATCAAATTCTGTCAGCTCAAACTTCTACAGATATCAAGAATCTTACCACTTCTCATGACCTTCATGGCCTTCATCCTAGCCCAACTGTGCCCTGATATCTTGCCCAGATTATTGCACTAGCTTCCTTCTTCTTCCCTTGCCCTTCTCCAGTCTATTTTCAAAAGAGCAACCAAAGTGATCCTGTACAAGTATAAAGGAGAGCATATCCCTTCTCTAACTTAAAACCCCTTAGGACTTCTCAATCTTGTGAAAATAAAATCCAATGTTGTTACAATGACTACAAGGCCATACAAGAATGTCTATACATCAATCCTCTCTGACCTAATTGAATACCACTCTTCTCACTGTTTTCCCCCTTCAGCCACTGTCTCCTTGAAGTTTGAACTTACCAGACATTCTTCTACCTCAGGGTCTTGGCCCATGTTATTCAACTTATCTCAAAGGTTCTTACACCAAAAACCTACAAGTCTGAATCTTTCATTGTATTCAGGCCTTTATTTAAATGTCACTTTATAGACAGGCTCCCTCTACTCACCATCCCTGTTTTCCTATTTTTCTTTTCTCCAAAACACATATAAACTATACATATCAGAAAGTTTAGATTTTTAAGACTTGTATTTATTCATAAAGGAGTGAAAAATGAGATGTCAGTATACAACTTATAGGAAATCAAAGACATTCTACATCTTTGTAAAAAAATGAATAAATGAATGAGAAT
This sequence comes from Leucopleurus acutus, assembly GCF_964270905.1. Classification (NCBI taxonomy): domain Eukaryota; kingdom Metazoa; phylum Chordata; class Mammalia; order Artiodactyla; family Delphinidae; genus Leucopleurus; species Leucopleurus acutus. The sequence goes on from NC_139143.1 coordinate 64,501,188, forward strand.
AAAGGAAAGAGAAATAAGAATCTCAAAGTCTTACAAAAATGTTTAAAATTTAAAACTATTAAATTTTGAAAATAAATAAAAGTCTGAACCTGCAAACAAAACAAATATAACAAAAATAGCTATAAGAATTAAACTTGAAAGATAGTACCAAAAAAACCTTCTTACAAAAGATCCTATTAATAAGTTGATTTAAAAAAATAAAATCTGTATCTTAAATAAATAAGAAGCCAAAGCTTAAAGAGATAGGAAGCTTAAAATGATACAGGAAAAGATAAAAGATTACGATTAAAAACATTCCATCAATAATGTAAAAGATTTAAAAGGTGAAAAAAAATGGTTTTACAAATTAAGCAAAATTGAAGGCTAACAAAGGAATTAAACAAGAAAAACAGGTTAGATTAAAAAATGGAAAGTAAATATGAACAGAAACTTTAAAGTTTAGAAGTCTAGGTGAAGGAGGAAGAGGAAGCCAGATGGAAACTGTCAGAAGTGAAGGTCTGAGGTTTCCTTGAGACTTGTCTTCAGCTCAAGCAATGAGAGTGGGAGCTGGGGTCTCCCTATAACTTATCTCCTTTCTCCAATTCATAATTTATACCACCCTCAAATAAATATTCTGAATAAACCAGTTCCATTAAGCTTTAAATTACCTACATAATAAGATCCAAAGCTCAATAGCTGGACATTCAAGACCCTCTGGAATCTGTCTTGAGATAGGACTGTCTTTCTAACCTTATCTCCAGTCCTATCTTTCATGTCCTCCCAACACAAAACCTCTTCTCTGTGAGGCTTTAATTTCTCATCACATTACCACAGCCATGTCGTGCTCACATCACCTCCCCTGCACGGAATAGACTCTATATTCTTCCCAATAATTTCTTGATGAACTTGTTCCTCCACTGCCCTCAGTATCCATGTTTCCTACTGCAGTTACAAGGCTACAGAAAGTGACTCTGAGGGACGTGCCTCCTATCCATGGACAACTTTTGCATCACGGTATATTTTTACTAACTATACCACTCTCTTTTCTTGAGTACCCCAGTGCTCTCATTTCACCATCTTTTCAACTCATATAGTTTCAGCATCACCTGGGAACTCATTAGCAATGCAAATTCTCAGGCCTCACTCAGACCTACTGAATCAGTCTGTGGGTGGGGCTCAGCAATCTGTGCACTAACAAACCTTCAGAGGATTTTGATGATGCTAAATTTTAGGTTTTTAAGACAGAAGAGGAGGGAGACAAGATGGTAGAGTAGAAGGAGTTGAACTCACCTCCTCTAACAAAAAAAACCCCAAATCACAACTAACTGCTAAACAACCATCAACAAAGACTAGAACCTACCAAAAAAAAGATATTCCACATCAAAAGACAAAGAAGAAGCCACAACCAGACTGTAGGAGGGGTGCACTGGTGATATCATCAATCCCATACCCTCCGGGCGGTTGACCCACAAACTGGAATATAATTATATCACAGAGCTCCTCTGACAGGAGTAAGAGTTCTGAGCCCTACATCAGGTTCCCCAGTCTGGGGGTCTGGCATTGGGAAGTGGAGATCCCAGAGCACTTGGCTTTGAAGGTCAGCACAGCTTGATGGCAGGAATTCCTCAGAACTGGAGGAAACAGAAAGGAATGTGCACACAGGTCTTGTGCACACTGGGACCCGGTGAAAAAGCAGTGACTTCATAGGACCCTGGGCCAGACCTACCTGTTGTCCTTGGAAGGACTACTGGGGAGGTAGGGGGGTGACTGTGGCTCACTGTGGGGACAAGGACACTGGTGGCAGAGGTACCAGGGAGTACTCATTGGCATGAGCTCTCTCAGAGGCTGCTATTTTGACACCAAGATCTGGCCCCACCCAACCGCCTTTAGGCTCCAGTGCTGGGATGCCTCAGACCAAACAATCAACAGGGCAGGAACACAGCCCCACTGATCAGCAGACAAGCTGCCTAAAGTCTTCCTGAGCCCACAGCCACCTCTAAACACAGCCCTTGATATGGCCCTGCCCATCAGAGGGACAAGACCCCCCAGTGGGCAGGCACCAGTCCCTCCCATCTGGAAGCCTGCAAAAGGCTCTAGAACAGCCTCACCCACCAGGAGCAGACACCAGAAGCAAAGGGAATTATAATCCTGCAGCCTGCAGAATGGAGACCACAAACAGAAAGTTAGACAAAATGAGATGGCATAGCACTATGTCCCAGATGAAGGAACAAGATAAACCCCTAGAAGAACAACTAAGTGAAGTGGAGATAGGCAATCTACCCAGCAAAGAATTCAGAGTAATGATAGTAAAGGTGATCCAAGATCTCAGAAAAAGAATGGAGGCAGAGACCAAGAAGATACAAGAAATGTTTAACAAAGAGCTAGAAGATATAAAGAACAAATAACAGAGATGAACAATACAATAACTGAAATGAAAAATACATTAGAGGGAATCAATAGCAGAATAAATGAGGCAGAAGAATGGATAAGTGAACTGGAAGACAGAATGATGGAAATCACTGGCATGGAACAGAATAATGAAAAGAAATGAGGACAGTTTAAGAGACCTCTGGGACAACATTAACCACACCAACATTCACATTATAGGGGTTCCAAAAGGAGAAGAGACAGAGAAAGGGCCTGAGAAAATATTTGAAGACATAACAGCTGAAAATTTCCCTAACAGGAAAGGAAACAGTCACCATAGTCCAGGAAATGCAGAGTCCCATACAGGATAAACCCAAGGAGGAACACAGTGAGACACATGTTAATCAAATTGACAGAAATTAAAGACAAAGAGAAAACATTAAAAGCAACAAGGGAAAAGCAACAAATAACATGCAAAAGAATCCCAATAAGGTTATCAGCTGATTTGTCAGCAGAACTCTGCAGGCCAGAAGGGAGTGGCAGGATATATTTAAAGTGATGAAAGGGAAAAGCCTACAACCAAGAATACTCTACCCAGCAAGGCTCTCGTTAAGAGTTGACAGAGAAATCAAAAGCTTTACAGAGGAGCAAAAGCTAAGAGAATTCAGCAGCAGCAAAAAAGGAATCCAGGGCTTCCCTGGTGGCACAGTGGTTGAGAGTCCGCCTGCCGATGCAGGGGACACGGGTTTGTGCCCCGGTCTGGGAGGATCCCATGTGCCATGGAATGGCTGGGCCCGTGAGCCATGGCCACGGAGCCTGTGCATCCGGAGCCTGTGCTACACAACGGGAGAGGCCACAGCAGTGAGAGGCCTGCGTACCACAAAAAAAATAAAGAAAGAAAGAAAAGGAATCTAAACACAACACTAAAGATAGTCCTCAAATCACAAGAGAAGAAAAGAGGAAGGAAAGAAAAAAGACGTACAAAGCCAAAACAACTAACAAAATGGCAATAAGAACATACATATTGATAATTACCTTAAAGGTAAACAGATTAAATGCTCCAACCAAAAGACATAAACTGGCTGAATGGATACAAAAACAAGACCCATATATATGCTGTCCACAAGAGACCCACTTCAGATCTACATACACACGCAGACTGAAAGTGAGGTGATGGAATAAGGTACTCCATGTGAATAGAAATCAAAAGAAAGCTGGAAAAAAAAAAAAAGAAAGCTGGAGTAGCAATACTGATATCAGACAAAATAGACTTGAAAATAAAGACTATTAAAAGTGACAAAGGAGGACACTATGTAACGATCAAGGGATCAATCCAAGAAGATATAACAATTGTAAATATATATGTGCCCAACATAGGAGCACCTCAATATATAAGGCAAATGCTAACAGCCATAAAAGGAGAAATCGACAGTAACACAGTAACAGTGGGGGAATTTTACATCCCACTTTCATCTTTAGACAGATCAGCCAGACAGAAAATCAATAAGGAAACACAGGTCTTAAATGACACATTAGACCAGATGAACCTAATTGATATTTCTAGAGCATTACATCCAAAAGCAGCAGAATACACATTCTTTTCAAGTGTACATGGAACATTCTCCAGGATAGATCACATGCTGGGCCTTAAATCAAGCCTCGGTAAACTTAAGAAAACTGAAATCATATCAAGCATCTTTTCTGATCACAATGCTATGAGATTAGAAATCAACTACAGGAAAAAAAAAAACTGTGAAAAACACAAACATGTGGAGGCTAAACAATTTGTTACTAGACAACCAATGGATCACCAAGGAAATCAAAGAGGAAATAAAAAAACTGCCTAGAGACAAATGAAAACAAAACCTATGGGGTACAGCAAAAGAAGTTCTAAGAGAGAAGCTTATAGCAATTCAATCTTACCTCAGGAAACAAGAAAAATCTCAAATAAACAATATAACCTTACACCTAAACCTTACACCTAAACCAAAAAAGAACAAACAAAACCCATAGTAGAAGGAAAGAAACCATAAAAATCAGAGCAGAAATAAATGAAATAGAGATGAAGAAAACAACAGACAAGATCAATGAAACTAAGAGCTTGTTCCTCAAAAAGATAAACATAATTGATAAACCTTTAGCCCAACTCAGTAAGAAAAAAAGGAAGAGGGTTCAAATCAATAAAATTAGCAATGAAAAAGAAGTTACATTATAGCTGACACCACAGAAATACAAAGGATCAAAAGAGACTACTACAAGCAAGTACATGCCAATAAAATGGACAACCTAGAAGAAATGGACAAATTCTTGGAAAGGAACACTCTCCCAAGACTGAACCAGGAAGAAATAGAAAATATAACAGACCAGTAACAAGTACTGAAATTGAAACTATGATTAAAAAATTCCCAACAAACAAAAGTCCAGGACCAGATGGCTTCACAGGCAAATTCTATCAAACATTTAGAGAAGAGCTAACACCTGTCTTTCTGAAACTCTTCCAAACAAATTGCAGAGGAAGGAACACTCCCAAACTCATTCTATGAGGTCACCATCATCCTGATACCAAAACAGACAAAGATACCACAAAAAAGAAGAACTACAGGGCAATATCTCTGATGAACATAGACGTAAAAATCCTCAACAAAATACTAACAACCTGAATCCAACAATACATTAAAAGGATCATACACCATGATCAAGTGGGATGTATCCCAGGGATGCAAGGATTTTTCAATATCCACAAATCAATCAATGTGATACACCACATTAAGAAACTGAAGACATTAACATATGATCATCTCAATAAATGCAGAAAAAGCTTTTGACAAAATTCAACACCCATTTATGATAAAAACTCCAGAAAGTGGGCATAGAGGGAACATACCTCAACATAATAAAGGCCATATGTGACAAACCCACAGCTAACATCATACTCAACAGTGCAAAACTGAAAGCATTTCTGCTAACATCAGGAACAAGACAAAGATGTCCACTGTTGCCACTTTTATTCAACATAGTTTTGGAAGTCCTAGACATGGCAATCAGAGAAGAAAAAGAAATAAAAGGAATACAAATTGGGAAAGAGGGAGTAAATCTGTCACTGTTTGCAGATGACATGATACTATACATAGAAAATCCTAAAGATGCTACCAGAAAACTACTAGAGCTCATCAATGAATTTGGTAAAGTTGCAGGATACAAAATTAATGCACAGAAATCTGTTGTATTTCTACACACTAACAATGAAAGATCAGAAAGAGAAATTAAGGAAATAATCCCATTTACCACTGCATCAAAAAGAATAAATTACCTAGGAATAAACCTACCTAAGGACATAAAAGACCTGTGCTCTGAAAACTATATGATGCTGATGAAAGAAATCGAAGATGACACAGATGGAAAGATATACTATGTTCCTGGATTGGAAGTATCAATATTGTCAAAATGACTATACTACCCAAGGCAATCTACAGATTCAATGCAATCCCTATCAAATTACCAATGGCATTCTTCACAGATCTAGAACAAGAAATCTTAAAATTTGTATGGAAACACAAAAGACCCCAAATAGCCAATGCAATCTTAAGAAAAACGGAGCTAGAGGAATCAGGCTCCCTGACTTCAGACTATACTATAAAGCCACAGTAATCAAAACAGTGTGGTAGTGGCACAAAGATAGACTTATAGATCAATGGAACAGGATAGAAAGCCCAGAAATAAACTCACACACCTATGGTCAATTAATCTATGATAAAGGAGGCAAGAATATACAATGGAGAAAAGACAGTCTCTTCAATAAGTGGTGCTGGGAAAACTGGACAGCAACATGTAAAAGAATGAAATTAGAACATTCTTTAACACCATACACAAAAATAAACTCAAAATAAATTAAAGACCTAAATGTAAGACTGAACACTATAATACTCTTAGAGGAAAACATAGGCAGAACACTCTTTGACATAAATCACAGCAATCTTTTTGGATCCACCTCTTAGAGTAATGAAATAAAAACAAAAGTAAACAAATGGGACCTAATTAAACTTAAAAGCTTTTGCACAGCAAAGGAAATCATAAACAAAACAAAAAGATAATCCATAGAATGGGAAAAAAATATTTGCAAACAATGCGACCGACAAGGGAAAAATCTCATGCAGCTCAATATCAAAAAAACAAACAACCCAATCAAAAAATTGGCAGAAGATCTAAATGTCTAAATGGACATTTCTGGACATACAGATGGCCAAAAACACATGAAAGGATGCTCAACATCACTAATTATTAAAGAAATGCAAATCAAAACTACCATGAGGTATCACCTCATACTTGTCAGAATGGCCGTCATCAAAAAGTTGACAACAGGGCTTCCCTGGTGGTGCAGTGGTTGAGAGTCCGCCTGCCGATGCAGGGGACATGGGTTCGTGCCCCAGTCCGGGAAGATCCCACATACCACAGAGTGGCTGGGCCCGTGAGCCATGGTCGCTGAGCCTGCGCATCTGGAGCCTGTGCTCCACAACGGGAGAGGCCACAACAGTGAGAGGCCCGTGTACGACAAAAAAAAAAAAAAAAAAAAGTTGAAAACAAATAAATGCTGGACAGGGTCTGGAGAAAAGGGAACGCTTTTGCACTGTTGTTGGGAATATAAATTGGTACAGCCACTATGGAGAACAGTATGGAGGTTCCTTAAAAAACTAAAAATAGAGCTACCATATGATCCAGCAATCCCACTCCTGGGCATATAGCTGGAGAAAACCATAATTCACAAAGATACATGTACCCCAATATTCATTGCAACACTATTTACAATAGTCAAGACATCTAAGCAACCTAAAAGTCCATCAGTGAATGGATAAAGAAGATGTGGTACATATATACAGTGGAATATTACTCAACCATAAAAAAGAATGAAATAATGACATTTGCAGCAACATGGATGAACCTAGAGATTATCATACTAAGTGAAGTAAGTCTGACAGAGAAAGACAAAATATCATATGATATCACTCATGTGGAATCTAATTTTTAAATGTAATATAAATGAACTTATTTACAAAACAGAAACAGACTCACAGATTTTGAAAACAAGCTTATGGTTACCAAAGGGGAAATGTGGGGGGGCGGATAAATTAGGAGTTTGGGATTAACATATACACACTACTATGTATAAAATAGATAACCAACAAGGACCTACTCTATAGTCCAGGGAACTATCCTCAATATTTTGTAATAACCTATAAGGGAAAAGAATCTGAAAAAGAATATATATATATCTGAATCACTTGCTGTACACCTGAAGCTAACACAACATTGTAAATCAACTATACTCCAATGTAAAATAAAAAGATAAATACTTCAAAAAATTTTTTTAAAATAAAGTTTAAGAGTGACTAAAGTTTAAGGTCCACATTATCTGCATTATTTCACTTTCACTTAATCAAATATGCTAGAATGTAGGCTCTAGAGTCAAGACTACCTAGGTCTAAATCCCACCTCTACCCTTTTATGACCTTGACAACACTCGTTTACCTCACTACACCTTAGGTTCCTCATTTGTTAAAGGGAGACAGCATCCTAGTTCTTAGGACTCCTGCCTTCTGTCTCTTCCCTCTCCACCCCTACTTCACAGACCCAGTAGAGTTGTATTTCTTAAATGGATTTTTGTATGGATTTTCACTGGCTCTCCTGTACTTTTCAAAAACCATTCAAACTCTCAGTCATGGCATTCAAGTCAAGTCCCTCATGACTGTTCAGCACATTTCCTACCATTTGCCCCCTCGCTGCTCTATTCCAGCAGAACTAAATCCCTTGCAGCTCTCCAAATGCCCAGGACAGCCATATAATTTCACATTATTGTTCAGATATGCGGCTTGCTCTGGAACCCATCTCTACCACTCTGAACATAACCAGCAATCCCTTCCAGACTCACCTCTTCAGTGAAGCCCTCCCTACACCCCTCCTCTCCCCCCCCCCCCGCTCCATAAATGGTCAATTCTTTCTCTGAATTATCATCTTATCTGACACATAAACCAGTTGTGTGTCAGAGGAGCTTCAGCTCCTCGAGGGGAAGTGGCACTCGCCTGGAACTCTAACATGAAGCACAGTATCTGACACATGGAAGAACATGCTCATTGAGCTCTTCCTAAGTGGGGGGAGAAAAATGGAGAGTGAGATGCCAGTTTGCTTGCCTGAATCTCCCACTAGACGATAAACTCTGTGAGAGCAGTGATACTGTCTATCACGTTTCATCACTGTATCTCCAATCCTACCCCAGTGCCTGCCCCGTATGCAGTGCTCAAGTGTTTGCTGGATAAATGAACAAGTAGAAAGCTAACAATCAACAGAGAAATAGAGTAGCTTCGTCATAAAAAGGTAGGAAATAGAAATGGAAGAGAAATATTACCTGTTGTGACATCAAGCACTGTCTAAAATCTCATTGAACCTCACAGTATTTGAAACTTGGAATGTATCATCCCTCTTTAAAGAGAGGATAAAGCTGAGATTCAAATCAGTTGAAGTAATTCACCCAAGGTCAAACAGCTAGGGTCAGAAGTCACATATGAACTAAGGTTGGTCTGATATCAAACATTCTATTAAACGGCTTCGATTTCTTTTTTCCTTAAGAAGGTCGTTACTTAAATAATAGAAGTAAGGGACAATGCCAATAACTGGATGCCAGAGGAAAGATGTGACAGTGATGACAAAAGGAAGAAAGTCAGGGGAGATCTGGGTATTTGGGCAGAGAGGTAGTATGGCGGAAAGGAGACATAGAAATGGAATGGGGAAAGTCATAGCATGCTAATGAATAACACTGAGAAAGAAGACTGTGAATAATCAAAATGAATAATAAGGAATAAGGGAATGGAGCCCAGGAAGGACAGGCAATGACCAAAAAAAAAAAAAAAAAAGAGTTCAAGGAGACTATTAAACAAGGGCAGGAAATGCTAAACAGTTTTGGAAACAATGTGAACATTATCAAAAGCAAACCCACAGGGCCTTTCTGCATCTTCAGCAGCTCCAGCTGCTAAGTGAGTTACAGTAAAATCCAGAAGTAGGGCAGAAGAACAGCTCAGCGTGGGAGTTCAAACCACGTCAGCTCCAGGCCCGGGGGGATTGCCCTGGGGCACAGCAAAGGACCTCTCCATGGTTTGAGAGTTTCATCAGAAGCAGGCCGTGACAGGGTCCCTGTGGGGGCAATCAGCTGGAGCTGCTGGCCATCTTTACTTGAGAAGTCTGGAGGGACTCACTGGAATGGTGAAGGAGCTTGTAAAAGGAAAAATAGAAAGTGAAGGTGATGTATAGGCAGCAGCTTTATGATTCTATGGCTTCAAATACAACTTAAGCAAAGCTTTGAAGGGTAGGAAAGATGTAGGTGAGCAGAGAGGGAAGGAGAGGGTATTTTAGGAGGGGAAACTCCCTTAGCAAAGACTCTCAGGCAGGAACTGGCATGCGATTGTGTGTGTGTGTACATTCGTGCAAGGAGTGGGGAGGCCCAATAAAGGGCCACTCTACTTGTACTGGGAAATAAAAGGAGATAGGATTGGATATATATATTTTTTTCTCTAGTTAAGTCTGGACTGACGTTCTCCTTGGAATATATCTTTCAGATCACAGCATCATTTTAAGACCAGAGAATCTCCTCACAGACCCCCCACCTATAAAATGGAACCAGTGGGTTTATGTAAATTGATCGAGGAAGTATGAAAAAATAAGACCGACAGCACATTTTCTGTTGTTAAATGATACATAAATTCAAGGATAATGCAATTTATTACTAGGACATTTTTGAGAAGTACAAGGCCTCCCTCCATCCCTCCCTTCCTGCATGCTTGGCTATCTTCCTGCCTCCCTCCTTCTTTCCATTACTACTTACTAAATACCAACTGTATGCCAAGCACAGTGTACATGAACATGACTGACATGATCCTTGCTTTCATGGAGCTTACATTCTGTGGGGAGAGGTGAGAGGGTGGGATCTGGGGAGACAGAAGGGGCAAGGCTGCCTTGGTCTGGTTCAGTAAACTGGGCCTGATTCTTTTGTCCCGAGTAAAAAGAAATCGAGTGGTTTGTATTCAGTTTCCATTTCTATTTCCTGAGTCCATTTCTAACTTTTCATAAAGATAGCTAAGTCTGACAAGAATTAACATGATATAAGTAGTTTATAGATTAGTAAACATAGTGACAAAACATATGGGAAAGTTTCAGCCTTTGTAATAATTAAAGAATATAATTTAAAACAAGTACAAGGCACTACCATATATTTACCAAATTAATGTAAAAATACATTTATATTTCATGAAATAATGAAGTAGTTCAATCACTTTGGAGAGCCATCTGGCAGTACAGAATAAGAGCTATAGGATTTGTCTTACATTATGATTTAGTCTTCTCATTTTGACCTATATATTTCAAGAAAAGAGTCTACAGAAATACCTACTGAAATGTCACCAGATATAACAATCAAAGTTCTTTTAAATGACTGACAAGGTAAAGAGAAAATAGGATTTTAGGATCCTATACAGGGGTTCCTCATCCTGTTATAACAGGAACAGCTCATGGTGAGAGTCGCCAAGGCTATGCACATGGGGAAATGAACCCTGAACCTGTATTTTTCCTGAGGTTGTTATGCAGACGATAGTTCTGGGAAATGTTAACAGGTGCCTCTTGGGGAAAGGATCTGGGCATCAAATTAGTCTGAAGAAAGCTGAGAAGTACAAAGGAAAAAAGGTTTTATCCCATAGGATTTTATGTTCTGTACATTTCCGAGAGGGTAATTTCTACAGAAGCCGTTCATAAACTAATTTGATAAAGAAATCCTGTTTTCTAGAAGTATCTGGAGAGTTAATTTTGATAGAAGACATGTAAGGGAACATTGAAGTTTGTTTTTAATTAACTTTTCAAGAAAAACATCCTATAAAAGTTTAAACAAAAGCGAATTGCATTATTCAGTTCTGTCCTTTGGTCCTTAATATTTTATATAAATATAGTCATTGTATACATATTATTTTATACTGCATTACTTACTTCACATTATCTCCATTATTTCCAATAATTGACACAGTTGACATTATCATCTGATGTAAATGATTATCTATCTATAATTTTGAAATACCATGAAGCACACAACCAATTCAATTCAATTCAATTCAACAAATGTGCAATATTACTGTTTCAGATCTGGGGTTCTCAACATTTTTCTCATGTAAAAACATCTCAGGGATAAAATACATTCTCATCAGCAATTATGGCTCATTTTGGTGATTGTTTCAGAATCTTCCGGGAGAGGGGGATTGAGGTGGGGAAGGATGTAATTGTGAGGAAATTCATCCATGATTTTCATTGGCCCTCCCCACCTCTGTCCTTGTTGGAAATCATTGTCTTAGACCCTGTGAATTAGACACAGTTCTAGTCCTTAAGAGGCTTACCAAAAATCATCAGTTACACGTGCACACACACACATACACACATAAAATAAACTATAACATAAGGCTGGAGGTGCAATAAAATCATGCCATAAAAAGACAAAAGTCCTAGGAGGTTACACAGAGAAGGAAGATGATTTATGCTTGGGAATTCTGAAATTCATTTTAAGGAAAACCTAGTCTTTGCCTTGACCTTTTTCTTCATCTGACAAATCCAAGTCATCAGCAAGATCTATAGGTACCACCTCCAAAATCTGACAATAGAGAACACTTACTGAGTGTTTACTACGTACCAGAGACTTTCTTTTCTTTTTTTTTTATTGGGGTAGAGTTGCTTTACAATGTTGTGTTAGTTTCTGCTGTACAATGAAGTGAATCAGCTATATGTATATATCCCCTCCCTCTTGGAACTCCCTCTTCCCCCCAATCCCACACATCTAGGTCACGACAGAGCACCAAGTTGAGCTCCTTGCACTATACAGCAGGTTCCAATAGCTATCTGTTTTACACATGGTAGTGTATATATGTCAATCCCAATCTCCCAATTCATCCCACCTCCCTTTCCCACCATCCCCCGTGTCCACATGTCCATTCTGTACGTCTGCATCTCTATTCTTTATTTAGTACTCACAATATCCCTATAAGTACATATTAGTAGTCTAAATGTATAGAAAAAAAAACTGAGGCACAATGAAGTTGTTACCAAAGTTCCCACAACTGGTAAGTGTTCGAGCCAGGATGATGAACCCAGGGAGTCTTGATTCCAGAACCTGCATCAATCACTATGCCACCCTGCTCCCATCACTCAGAACCCTCTGCTTCTCCTCAAATCCACTCCCTCTGCTCTAGATGAAGCCCCATCATTTTCTGTGGACTTCGGCAATGGCCTCCTAAATGCTCTTCTCCTTTCTCCCTTTGTGAATCCATTCTCCCTACATTGTCCTGAGTGATCTTTCTAAAATATAAATCAGGTGTCCCTCCTCACCTAGAGTAAAACCCAAAGTTCCTGCCAAGATAGAGTGAACAAAGCCCTGAGTGATCAGGCCCCTACTCAACTTTCCCACCTCATCTCACACTAGGCTCCAGGCACTTTGTCTCCCTTTCTCTTCCAGAACTTTCTGTCCTCAGGGACTTTGCACTTGCTCCTCTCTGCCTGGAGTAATATTCCCCACATTCTTCAGCTGACAGGCTCCTTTTCACCCTCCAGGCCTCAGCTTAACTGTTCTATCTCCAATAGACCTTCCCTGCCCTTCCAATTAGAAATGCTTCTCTGTTTTCCACTCTCACTGTATCATATTTCCTCCATAGCACTTTTCTCTGAAAAATATTTATCTCTTCACTTATTAATAAATTGCTCCCATGAAACTAAAAGCACCCTGAGGACAAGATGTTTGTCTGCTTATTCATTCCTGTTTTCTCAGCAACTCACACAGCTCCTGGCACAGATTCAATGCTCAAACAATATTTGTTAAATGAATGAATGAATGAAGAGTAGAAATCTATAAATAATATGCCAAATTGAAATCTCATGTGCCCAAGTGGCTTGTGACTGCTGCAGATTAATATAATATAATATAATGTAATATAATAAACAAGGTGAAAAGACAAGAAATGCAGCAGTCTCACAGATGCTTCTAGACTGTGTTGCATAGTGTTGTCATGGAACAAAAAGGTAAAATGAATGTTAGAGACCTAGAGCTTCAGGATTTGCTCGGTCACTGACTTACTTTAGAAACTATAACAAATAATAATAGGAAAATGAAGAGGAAGGAGAAGGTGAATGTGCAGAAGAAGGGAAAGATATGCTAACATTTATTAATTAGGCCCTGTTCTAAATGCTTTTTATGTATAAACTCACTTAGTTCTCATAACAACTATGCAGGTTCTCTACTGCAGCATAATTAGCTATCCCCAAACCTAGTGGCTTAAAACAAATAACATTTGGTTATATCTTACAGTTATTTAGGTCAGGAGTTTGGGCATTTGTCTGTTTCACATGGCTTGTTTAACTGGTGGTTTGATTGTTGGAGGGTCTAGGACAGCCTCACTCATGATTGGTGCCTTGGCAGTGATGGCTGGGAGGCTGGGCTCTGCAGACCCTTTACCTCCCCCCTCCCCATGTGGTGTCTCCAGAGGGTAGTCGAACTTTCTACGTGGAAGCTCAGAATTCAGAAACTTGGAAGAACATGTCAGTTGTCTAAAAGGCTTGGGTCAGAGTTCACATGCCATCACTTCCAATCTACTCTATTGGTTAAAGCAGTCACAGACCAGCCCAGATTTAAGGGAAGGAGAAATAACCACCAGCTGTTGATGGGAAAAGCAGCAAAGACTTTGTAACCATCTTCCATCTGATATAATAACCCTATGAGGAAAGGGTACCATCATCTCCAATCTTCAGCTGAGACTATTGAGGCACAGAGAGTTGGTAGACCCAGACAGGTCTCTGCCTTAATTTCTATTGTACACTGGTTAAGAAGGGATTGTTAACACCTTTCCTAACTATGTTTTACAGAGTAGAATAGTGAATGACCATTGAGTAACAATCATGTACAAAACACTGTGCTCACCATTGTGAGAGGGAAAAAGAGGAATAAAAACCCCAGTTTCTTGTTCTATATGTGAAAATTATTTGAAAATAAAAAACCATAATATACATTGATGAATGAATGTATAAAGAAAATGTGGTATATACATACAATTGAATATTAGTCATCCTTAAAAAAGAAGGAAATCCTGCCATATGCAACAACATGGATGAACCTGGGGGACGTTATGCTGAGTGAAATAATCCAGTCACAAAAGGAAAATACTGCATGAATCCATTTATCTGAAGAATCTAAAATAGTCAAACTCATAGAAACAGAGAGTAGAATGGTGGTTGCCAGGTGCTGTGGGAAGAGGGAAATGAAGAGTTGCTATTCAACGGGTATAAAGTTTCAGTTCTACAAGATGAATAAGTTCTAGAGATCTGTTGTTCAACATTGTGACTATAGTTAACAATATTGTACTGTGCACGTACATATTTGTTAAGGAGGTAGATCTCATGTTAAGTGTTCTTACCATAATAAAAAAGAAGACATTTTCAAAAAAAAAAAGGGGAAGAAGTAGAGGTACATAGGTAATAACAAATATGTACTGTATAATACTAATTTTCTTTACGAGATTATATATTCACATAAATATATACCACACATTGGTATTTCATATTCTTAAATAAAAGCAAACCTGTAGGGCTTCCCTGGTGGCACAGTGGTTGAGAGTCCACCTGCCAATGCAGGAGACGCGGGTTCGTGTCCCAGTCCGGGAGGATTCCACATGCCACGGAGTGGCTGGGCTCGTGAGCCATGGCCGCTGAGCCTGCACGTCTGGAGCCTGTGCTCCACAACGGGAGAGGCCACAGCAGTGAGAGGCCTGTGTACCGCAAAAAAGCAAACCTCTACTGGATGGATGGATAGATAGATAGACAGACAGACAGGTAGATAGATAGATGTAGACAGAGATATGAGGAACTGTTATCTGATGTATTCCAAGTAACCCCATGGAAGCAACACCAGATTTAGCTTCAGATCAAGGTGCTAAAAATAACTGTTAATGACTATGGGACCAGGAGAAGTCACTTAACCTTCTTGGGTCTCTTCATCCATAACGAGGGATTACCCTAGATAACTGCTAGGTTTCCTCCCAAATTTGAGTATCTATGATTCAAGATTTTAAAAGTGCTTTTGTGATACTACATACATGTGTTATGGTATAGCTCCCCTCACCTGAAATAGTTATTTGATCCTGGTTCCTGCAGAGAAGTCTTATCGGCTGTTCTAGGTTGGAGCCACCCTTACAGGAGGAAAAGTTCTCTGATTTCCCCTTCATGACAGGTACACTTCATTCAATACAAGGTGTCTGTCTTGGTCAGCTCAGCTGCTAGTGGGTTATCTCAGCACAGGAGGTGTATGGTGAGAAGAGGGATAATAGTGTTATACCAGTGCCAGAGTCAGAAAGTAATATTGTTTCCTATGAGTCTATATATCCTGGGGAGTTTAAATGCCAAAGCAGCTCATTCACAAATAGCAAACACCATCTTCAGCAGTTGCTATAACAAAATACCATAGACTGCGTGGCTTTAACTACAGACATTTATTTCTCATAGTTCTAGAGGTTGAAAAGTCCAGGGTCAAGGTAACAGCAGATTCAGTTCTTGGTGAAGGCCCTCTTCCTGGCTTGCAGACAGCCACCTCCTCACTCTGTGCTCACGTAGTCTTTCCTGGGTACATGAGAGACAGCTCTCTTCCTCTTCTCATAAAGGCAGTAATCCTATCATGAGGGTCCCACCCTCATGATTTCATCTAAACCTAATTATCTTCCAAAGGCCCATCTCCAAATACCATCACACTGGGACTTAGAGCTTCAACATATGAATTTTGGAGGGACACAAACATTTAACCCATAGGAGTGTTTTTGTCTAATGGCACCAAAAGTCAAAACATCCCCAAGAGCTATGGAATCCTCATTATCTCAGGAAATGTGCACTACACAAAATTCTCTGTTTCCTGCTTTTCCTCCTCTCTCAGGAGTATAACATTGGAAGATCAAAATAATTATCACAGAAAAACAACATCAAACTTTCATTTTCCAAGCTAGTCACCACAACAAACACACATTCTTGCCTTGGGCTTTGAAGAGCTCCCTTCATTTCCTCTGTTACTGGCTATCAGTGGGTTTGGGTATGACATGGTGATGGTTGCACATCACCCCAAAAAGCCTTAGTTATCACCTCCACCCCAACCCCAGCTCCCAGCCTCCAGCCCTTGGCAACTGCTAATCTACTTTCTGTCTCTGTAGATTTGCCTATTCTGAACTTTTCATATAAATGGAATCACACAATATGCAGTCCTCTGTGTCTGATTTCTTTCACTTAGTGTAATGTTTTCAAGGTTCATTCATGTTGTAGCATGTATCAGTACTTCATTTCTTTTTATAGCCATATAATATCCCATTATATGGAAACAACACATTTTGTTTATCCATTCATCAGTTGATGGACATTTGGGTTGTTTCCACTTTTTGACTATTACACATAATACTAATATGAACATTCATGAACATATTTTTTCAGGACATAGTTTTCATTTCTATTGAGTATATATGTAGAAGTGAAACTGCTAGATCATTGGCAGATGGGATTTATATATGGAAATATTTTAGCTTACAGGGCATTTGTTATGATTTATTCAGGAAATGAGACACACTAATTGAAACAAGATCTGTCTCACATAAATTGTTGCCAGTTCCTCCAAGGAGGAATTTATCAATCTCGGTTGAACTGGCTTTAAGTCAAGGGCCAGTCCTTGTCATTTTCCTGTTGTAGACCTCCCCATATTTCCCTGGTACACCTCTCCCTCTACTCAGTAAATCCAAGGAATGATTCTGAAAATGCATATTTAATATGGGGAACTTCATGGAAGGAAAAAATCTCTGCTTATCTATCTATCATCTATCTATTTCACTTCACACTTCCTGAAACAGGTTCTTAAAGAGATTTGAGCCACCTGGATAATCTCAACAAAACTCTACATTCTAAAGTTTTGAATAAAATTACTAATTATTATAACCAGCAGATTGTTTTAGGTCAAATGTAAGAAACAGTAGAGATATAATTTATGTGTTATAGAGACACTTTGTACTCTATTGCAATCTTTTTCAGATTCAATGTGAACCCTACTTTGGGTCCATTTTATACAGCCTAGAATGTGGCCTATTTTTTAATTATAATAGAACTTTATAGTTTATATACCCCTATTTTCAAAAATCATCTAGTAATATGTTTGACTTAGTTGATATTTAGTACTTGATCAGTAGGACAACCTTCACCCCTCAATGTGTAGCATTGCTAATTTGGCAAAATAAGATCCACTTCATATGCTTTATGTCTGCTTTATGACATAATTTCCAGGAACTCATTGTGGTGAAAACTGGGGACTTTCTGCACCAGTGTGTTGGACTGTACCCTCCTTGACCTCACCATCAGCTATGTTAAAGTTGACTCTCCCCAGTTGTGTTATCAAGGTAGCACTGGTAAGAATGTGCTATGGTGACTCCCAGAATCACGGCCAGACTCTCAGCATTCTACTTCACCAAAAAGCACCTGCTAGTGATAAGACTGTGCTCTTCATATCTCTCTCTTCAGAGAAAAACTGAAGGTCTATGTTAACTGTTATTTACCAGGTTCATTTAAGCCCCCAGTTGTTGATCTTCCAAATTTGATAATGCAACTGAAAAGTCAGTTACTTTTCTTTGCATTTAATCCTCTGAATGGTAGACTAAGACCCCGCTGATTCCTAAACTCTTAGTTCAATTATGTTATGACTTTTACACTAATTATAACCCCAGTGCCTGATAAACAACTAGGACCTACTCTACAGTGCAGGGAACTATATTCAATACATTGTAATAACCAATACTGGAAAAGAATCTGAAAAAGAACATATATATATATATATATATATAAAACTGAATCACTTTGCTGTACACCTGAAACTAACACAACATTGTAAATTAATTATACTTCAATTTTAAAAATGGTTTAAAATAAAATAAAAAATAAATAAAAATAAACTTTAAAAACCCCAGTGCCTTCTCAATTATAAACGTATAAAATATGATCAGTCAGCCCATTTTATGGTCAGGATTATTATATTCAATTCCAAGGTCATGTAATACAGGGAAAGATGAGGACTTTGGAATGCCTAGACTCAACCCCTGGCTTTTCTATTTGCAAAATGAGTAGTTTGGATAAATCATAATCTACCAGAACCTCAGTTTACTTTTATAAATTGGAGGTAATTATAGTATGGCAGAGCCAACACATGTGTTCCCCAAACCCTATCTTATTTTTCTCTTCCTAATCAACAGAAAGATTGCATTTTTCAGTCTTCCAAGGAGTGACCTAGAGGCCATTAGAAGTAGGATGTGGACCCGGAGATGTGAATTTTAAGAACATCTCATGGGTACATCTGGCTCTCTCTTCTCATGCTATAGTAAACTCAGAGGCCATGTGTTAAGATGTGTTCTATGCTTTCTTAGAGTCTGTATTTGTCAATGTGGTATCCATTAATCAGAACCAAATGAGTGGCCAAAGTTGTTTACATCTCCCCTGTGACCCAGCTTTTGTGGGTGCACAAAAATCATATTACAAACCCTCCAGCCAATCCCAAGTCCATATCCCCAACTGCCTTCTTTATCTAACTCTCACATACCAAGCCAATATTTCCCCTGCCCTAAAACACTCAGGGCCAGGTACCAGATAACTAGAGACCACCCCTATAGCCCAGAGCCCACCAACATTATTCAAACCAGTCCTAAGCAGTTTCCCTGCCCTGCCTTACCCTCCCCACAGAAAATACCCTAAAGGGTCTGGACCTATGCTTTTTCCCTTATTCCTACTTCTGCCTTCTAACTAAATCTGGCGCTTCCCCATGTGGGGGGAAAATGGTAAGTCATGGTAAGTCATGCCTCTTATTTCTAGGGGAACTGGGAATAAGCCCTTTGTATTTTGATATGGGTTTTCGTTTGAATTCATTGTTGTTTTCTGTCTGTGATGTCTAGCACAGGGAATGCCCCTCCCAAGAAATGAGTCTTTTGTTCGTCTGTTCATGTTTCCAGTTTCTGAAGAGGGTGACTCCCTATCTCTTAGAACAAACTGCCAAAGTGTATTTTTTGGTACATCACAATCCCTGTTTTGAGTCAATATTTCAATCGTATGCTCCACATTTGGTGAAAAGCTGTTTTGCTATTTTCACTTGATGGAGTAATAAAATAGATCATACTTGCTTTATTTTCGTACATTACTTTTAGACATTGTTGAGTCATCATCATAACAACTACCTTTTTTTTTTTTTTTTTGCGGTACGTGGGCCTCTCACTGTTGTGGCCTCTCCCGTTGCGGAGCACAGGCTCCGGACGCGCAGGCTCAGCGACCACGGCTCACGGGCCCAGCTGCTCCGCGGCATGTGGGATCTTCCCGGACCGGGGCACGAACCCGCATCCCCTGCATCGGCAGGCGGACTCTCAACCACTGCGCCACCAGGGAAGCCTTTATGTAGTTTTTTGACATAGAGAGAACTGACCAAACAAACAGACCAAAACATTCTAGCTCACCAGCAATTGCACCTTCCATTATAACTTAATACATTGGCTGCCTATTTTTAAAATCAGTTGATTTGAGTGCTTAGGACAAACAAATATACCTGAGTCCACTATGAATCCAATAATAAACTTTGTTTTTCTGGACACTGATGACCACTTCCTAGAAATATGACCGTGAGGTTATGGTAGAAGGCCAACATGATATGTCTGGATAATGATAACAAACACTTATTAAGCACTTAGAGCAAATAAATGCTTGTCTCTTTAAGTAATTTAATTCTCATAAGTCATATTATTATTCCCATTTCACAGATGAGAAAACGAAGGCAGAAAGTCATTAAGTAACTTGACTAAGTTATGAGGTGACAGAAATAGGGTTTTAATCCAGGCAGTCTGGCACGAAAAGCCACCTCTCTTGACCACCTTGCTATATTTCTTCCATCCTGTCTCTCAATAATTGTTACATATTAGCCTCTTCCTCTCTATTTCCCGCCCCCATCATTTTTGGATTAAATTCAAAAACATTAACAGACCTAAAGTATCAGGAGCTAGAGGTCTTGGTATAACCAAGAGATTAAAGCTCCAAGCCTCAGTAAGAAACTCTTTCACCTATGTGGCTGAGGATGCTCCCCTGGGGCTTACAGGTTAAGCCACAGATATGCTAGGTCCTAAAGAGATATTCTCTACTTTGCACCTCCTTGGATTTTCTTCCCCTGGTATTGAGAATGGAATGGCACAGAAGGTAAGGCTGCATAGGGCCAGGGAAGGGGCAGGAGACAGAGGTGACTTTGGTGGGGGCTTAGGCAAAGAGGAGTCTGTAACTCCTTAACAAGTAGCAGTATTGGGGTTTGAGCCAACAATTCTATATAAATACTAAACGTGCTTTGCCTTACTTGGACCTCCATGGATATATTTCTCTTGGGACCATCCAGGAAAGTGGCTGTGGCCACAAAGAACTCAAGGATTTGCAACCCTGGATCTCTGGCCAAATATCAGTATTATCCACAGGACGAGCACAACAGAAATAGCATGTCATTTTACAGATTAAAAAAAAAACTGGTAAACTGTAGAATAAAGATCTTTACCTCCATTCCTGTGAGATGGGCAGAATGAACCCGGAACAAGTTCTCTAAGGTGTCTCCTAGAACCTTTGCAGTTCTCGGCTACAGATGACTAGGATTGTCCAGTGACTTGTCCTTGTGACATCAGATAAGTGATTTGCAATCTTTTCTCTGCCTGCCCAGCACACATTTCCATAGGCTACAGTAATACTTCAAATGAGATTTGTATAAAACTACACAACTTCCTCAACTTCAGTGGGGTAACATCCCCATAAATCCATCATAAATTGAAAATATCCTAAGTGAAAAATGCATTTAATACACCTAACCTACTGAACATCATAGCTTAGCCTAGTCTACCTTAAATGCACTCAGAACACTTACATTAGCCTACAGTTGGCAAAATCATCTAGCACAAAGCCTACTTTATAATAAAGTGTTGAATATCTCATGTAAGTTATTGAATACTGTACTGGAAGTGAAAAACAGAACGGTTGTCTGGGTGTACAATGGTTGTAAGTGTATTGGTTGTTCACCCTCTTGATCGTGTGGTTAACGGGGAACTGTGGCTCATTCCCACTGCCCAGCATCATGAGAGTATATTGTATTGCATATTGCTAGCGAAGAAAAGATCCAAATTCAAAATTTGAAGTAAGGTTTCTACAGAATTCATATCACTTTTGCACCACTGTAAAGTTGAAAAATTCTAAGTTGAACCATCGTAAATTGAGGACCGCCTGTACATGTTCCTGCTCCCTTCAGTACAAAATAATGAAGTCATGTTGCTCAGTACTTTTAAGAGAGACCAAACAAACAGACCAAAACATTCTAGCTCACCAGCAATTGCACCTTCCATTATAACTTAATACATTGGCTGCCTATTTTTAAAATCAGTTGATTTGAGTGCTTAGGACAAACAAATATACCTGAGTCCACTATGAATCCAATAATAAACTTTGTTTTTCTGGACACTGATGACCACTTCCTAGAAATATGACCGTGAGGTTATGGTAGAAGGCCAACATGATATGTCTGGATAATATGGAAATATATATTCCAAATATTTTGGAAATATGCTAAATACATGTCATTGCCCCAGGGAGAAAAAAAACAGTTTAGTGAAAATGAGCAGCAGTGTGAGACTTCAGTATAAACTTAAACTGAACTTGAACATGTAACTAGTTCTAACATGTCTAATGAATAATAACTGGGCTTTTTTTCCTTCCTTGTTCTTAGCAATATCAAAGAGACAGAGACTGATCAACAAGCAGTAACTAATAACTGCAGTGACTTACCTCATTCTATGCTTGTTAGAAAAGTAAAATAATTTAGTTTGTTATATATTTATAATTTATTTAACGAATCTCCCCATGTTTCCAAATATTGCTATCTATCTATCTGTCTGTCTGTCTATCTATCATTATCTAGAAAACATTAGGATAACTTCCCAAGAGTTAGGAGGGAGTGGTTTCCATATGATCACCCCAGCAAATAAAAATAGTAACATTTAGTGTTAACTAAATTCTTTATAAGTATTGATCATGGCAGTTGATGGGTTTATTCACTCTTTACAAGGGATTGTACAAGCCTCTAAGTGTGTATTTACTTAATATTTTTTAGAAACTAGATTTAGAATTCTCAAAAACGTAAAGTTAAACAAGTCGAGCAAGACTGTTGACCATGTGTGTCCCGAATGCCCCTGTTCCAGGCTTTGGCCCCTAGAGGGGGAGGTACAGTTGGGGAACACTGTGGGCAGGAGGAATTGCTTATTGCCTGCTCCCCACTCAAGACTTGGAGAATAACTACCTCTTGCACCAACCTGGCACACAACCATATCAATTAGGAAGCCCAGAGTGGAGGGAATCTCAACAGTTCAGCTTTCCAAAGCAACCCTTGGTTCCCGTGGGCTGTGGGGGGCTGAGGCAAGATCCACAGATCAGACACTGATTCCACAGTGGACAGTGACCTTATTACAGAGACTGACGTGGACCTGTGGGCCAGTGGACCAGCAGGAGGATATGGTGTAGACCCAGGCCTGCTGCCAGTGGGAACCAAGCCCAACCAAAGTGCCACGGCCGGGTTCTGAGCAGCCAGGAGAGAAATGGGGCAGCAAGACACTAGTCACTGACTTCACAGGAAAATGCCAGCAAAGCAAACAGCAGCCAGGTAAACAGGAACATCACCTGGTTCCAGAGAACATGGGACCCAAAGACACAAAGTCTTCCTCTCAGACCTTCTTCCTCACAGGTATATATATCAGCTCTGGGAGAAACATAGGAGAGGGGAGCAATCAGAGAGAATGCATTTACTGCCCCCACTAGAGAGACTGAGCATTACCTGAAGGAACTGATTAAATTATCAAATATTTTTTCCCCCTGATAGCCAGCAGATGAGTCCCGCTAAAGATCAGATGAGCTCTAGGCAAAAGAAAGAAATAATATTCGGGAAGGATCCAGGTTAGGGGCTAAGGTGGATGATTTAACACACACATCTATTTTCACTCCTTCCTAAAATCAGAACTGCAGAAAAGGAAGCTTTGAAGAGACACAAATCCACAAGAATGGGAGAACAGAAGAGACCCCAGCAGCACATTCTGGAAACTGGAAAGAGATGGGAAAGTGACAACTAACTCACTAGGTCTGAGAAAGCTGAATCCCAGATGTAGGCAAAGCTGCAGAGAACCAACCCAATTAACATCACAAAACCTTCAAAGGTCTTGGGAACTGGAAGTCCCAAGATCTCTGGAACTTGAAGGGCCTCTGAAATAAGAAGGCCCGAGTGAATACTATTTCAGAAGCAGTTAGAGTCCCTAGATTCCCTCGTCTTCTGTTTCCCTTTTCCCAGTTTGACAGAAGTCTGAAGATTTGTTCTCTGAAAAGGGTGATAGAGGAATTCTGGATCTGGAGGACACAGGTGCAGTTGCGGGTGTTGGTACCTGATCCAAAATACCGAGTGAGGGGCTGTGCATAGTGAATGCTGAATGTGACAAACTCTTGGCATCTTCCCCCAGCTCTGCTTTGAAAACTCTAGCAGAAAGACACTTACACTCCCAGCAGGAAGTTGGAATCCAGCCAACTAGTCTAATTCAAGCAGTGTGGTGCAAGACAGACATGATGAGGACTGTCTTCACTACGTCTCTCATCTCAATTGAACCATCTTTTTAAATTGAGTAGAGACTATGCTAGGGAGCCAGGTCCACATTCATTCATATCTGTCCCTGGCTTGTCGTGACCTTGAGCTGATCAAAGTTCCTACGATCTCCTCTACTCCTTCAACTTTAGCCAGCTGAGGATGCTTCTTTCATACCAAAGAATCCCCCTGCATTGCCCTATTCCGGAGGGCTACACGTAGGTGGTGAGATGCAAAGCAGAAGATACAAAGCAGCTATTCCATTTGACCACATTTCTATCAGATGCCCAAAGCCTGGTCCACATGACAGCCCTGCAGATTGTGGTGACTATGGGGTCAGCTATGTGGTTACTCCTACGTTTCTCACTCACGATCTTGCCCATTGACTTACCCAAGGGGATCTTATAAACTCTCAGGAAAACTAAAACCAAACCATGATCCAGAGACTCTATTGAGCTTTTCATCTCCTGGGAACAGTCACAATACTGGCAATATGGCTCTTTCTATACACCAATAGATTTATGTGTACCACTCAGATTTTCAAAAACTACATGACGCACTGTTTATGGATTCACACACCATGGTGAACTATAAACCTTAGTTGCCACAGGAGAGTAAAGATATGAATGAGTGCAGCATGGTGGCCGCTGCTGAGATCACACCTGGTCTAGCCCATGCATTCATGGCTGAAAGTCAAACCGAAGACTTAGCTAACCCTCTGGAAAGCATGAGGGCACAAGCAATACCTCTCTGGGGTGCTTCTAAAAGAGAGGAATACAAAGAAAACAGAGGCCTTCTCTTCCACGTTGATGAAGACCACCTAGCTCTGCCACCTAAGGGCTTCAAGGCCCTAGTTGTGTTGCTACTTGACAAGAACGGGATTTCTCTGTGTGGGAGCATATAGGAAACATCCCTTAAAAATTGCCAAGTGTACTTAGGTGACAAGAGTGGTAGAGAAAAATGGTCAAGAGATTGGGCTCTCAGATGAATTCAAACCGAGACTCCAAAACCTACTAGCTCTCGCCTTAGTCAATTTACGTAACATCAGAATTCAATCTCTTTATCTGTATAATAAGATGGTCACACATTTTTTTTGTTCAATCAATACCATTCACACATTTGTTGAAGAAATACTTTTTGTGCATTTATTCTGTGCCAGGCACTCTATTGGCACTTAGGATGCATCAGTTAAAAAGAGAGAGAGATTTATCAAAACATTCCCTGCCCTTACAGTACTTGTATTCTAAAGGAGGATATAAACAAAAATAAACGCTAAGTAAACGTAGTAAATATGTAGTATATTAGAAGGTAAGTCCAAGGAGGAGAAAAAGCAGGGAACTGGAAGTTTGGCGGGGTTTAAATAAGAGGTTTAAAGTAAGCTTCAACAAGAAGAAAACAATTGAGCAAAGACTTAAGGGAGTAACATAGGGATTACATGACACAGTGCAATTAAATGGTCTTACCGTACACCTCTCCCGGCATAGCAGGGGCTCAGCGAATTATGACAGTGATGTTGGGAGGAAGAGGAGAAAGAGGAATGGCAAGAGGTCAAGGTTCCAAGTGGGCAGATGAGTGGGAACAGCAGGATGTAACATATGGACTATTGTTGTGAAGATGACACTCTTCAATAATAGTAACTATTATTTATCGAAATTTGCCTATGTGCTAAGCATAGTGCTAAATTTTAAAATATTTTATCTCATCTAATACTTGTAAACAGCCCTATGAAGGCAAACTGAGGCTGACAGAAATAAGTCATTGGCTCAAGGTCACACAGCTAGCCGGCAGTAAATTAGAGGTCGCCAGAACCTTGGCCAGGTGCTTCTGCTACTGGCACTCTTGGTCCCCTTAATGCTCTGCTTCCCAGGTTTGTTCTCAGGCACGAGTGAGACTAGTGGAAGCGTGGGTCACAAGTAAGAAACGGAGGCATGTATGGAGTGATGGGGTCAGGACTATGCCGCTCTCTGCATGTGCACTGGATGAGCTGCCTGGCTAAGCACTAACACCATATAACTTAGTAAGTCTGCTAGACAACAATCCTCCCTGAACAGAACAGGGAAAGACACTGTGGAACCACCTAATTGGGGGAAGGGGGGGTTAAATAATAGATTAGAACTTCTTCAAGCCAGACAGCCTCTCCCAAAGTGTGCTTCTTAGCAGCCCAGGCCCCAAAGATGCTACACGATAAAAGAATAATTGGTAGTCCAGTAGGCATGAGGCCCCTTGTCTGCAGCATCCACCCAGGGTCTGGTCATGGGAAGACTCAATGACGCACATGTGTTGACTGACTCCAGAGGAAGCTGTGCAATTGGGTTAATCCAGTGCTCCTCAGACACAGTTGATTACAGAAGCCACCTGACCTGCGGGAAAGCTAGTCTGCAGCTCTGAGGCATGCCCTGCACATGGAGAGGAAACCAGTGGTGTTTTCAAGATTCCTCTCAAGCTAATGAGAAAATATAGTTTAAACTTAAGTTCAAATCTATGCTCAGAAAGCAAGCCCTCTCATGCATTAAAATGTTGGAGGGAAGAGAGAAAGGCCTTGGAACACGAGAAAACAAAACTGAGAAATTTTACACCATGCCTTGGTTTCACAAAGAGCAGAAACTGAAACCAACAGACATTTCTGTTAAAGGGTTCACCTTCTGGAGCCCTGCAACCCGGCAACGATCTCATATTATCTAAAATAAGCAAGAGGTTTCCCACCACAAAGCCAGAGGGCAAAACAAGTCGGCCAGGCCCTTCAACGGACACAGCAGCCTAAAGGGCTCACATCAACACAGGCACATTTGAACAGAGAAGGGGAGACAATGCGAGCCACCTCCTCTACCACTTTCTCTGAGGCTGTGAAGTCTGCCACTTGCCGCATGAACCTGGGCAGCTCCAATATACCAAAAAAAAATGGGGGAAGTGACACTGGGTGACATTCTCCATGAGAGAAATGAGTAATAGTGTCAAAATAGTGCATGGTCTACTGCCCCTAGAGACTTTAGCATGACACCTCCCCCACCGAAACAGTGAGCCAGCAACAAATAGCAAATGTCACAGAAAACAAACCTCTTGTTTTTGGTCCCCCCCCTCAGCTGAGGCTTGGAAGGGAGGAAGCCAGCTGAGAACACAGAGGTGGTGAAAAGTCACACTATGAAGCCCCTGTAGTGCTTTTATTCACAGGCAACATAATTGAGCATCCCTATGTGCCACGGTCATGCTAAGTTTTCTTAAAAATATTTTATTGCATTTAAATGAATATCCAGGGTAGCCACAATCAACTTTGTTATTAATCTAAACATCAGAAGCCACACACACCTCCCTTCCCAATCTACTGTATTATAAATAAAGAGGAAATTTAGAACAGGTTCAAGCCAGCCTGCCTCGCCTGAATACCAGTAGAAGCAGAAAGGATATGCTGAAAACAGATAAGCAAATAGGTCTCTTCTAACATTATCCCCATCCCCCCATGGATGGTACCACCTTCTCATTTCCCCTTCTGCTGCCGCTCGAGTCACTGCACAGCTCTGATCACATGACCCTGAATGTGGCAAAACCAAACACGGGGCACCAGGGGAAGCAAAGTTGTAGCAACTACAAAAGAATTTTGTCAGGTCAGGGCTTCATTATAATATGGGATTAATAAGGCTATCCCTGTGATAATGCTTCCATCTTTACTACCATCTGCACTGCCACAATTCCCTCCTTGTCCCCAAACAAAGAGACACAAGTTAGAGGAAAAAGATACATTCTATTCTACTGTTCACTGACTGGATCCCCAGTGCCTAAAGGACATATCTGGCATATAGTAAATTAAATATCTGTTAAATAAATTTGTTGCTAAACAAAAACAGTCGTCTTTCCCTAGGAGGTAAGATGGGTAACAAATCACTTGAAAATGTGGTCGAGTTTTTTACATTTATGTAAATAAATGAGATGAAGAGATGGGTCCTATGAATGTGCTTCAGAATGGGTCTATAAGTTTTCTTGCTTTGTTATTTTGTGTGTTTTTAATTAACCCTTATGTGCCATTAACTAGGAATCCATAGGTTGTATATGTTATTCTTACCAGGTATTTATTCCCACAGCACCTTGCTGCACACGAGTATTAGAATACTACTACATAACAGAACAAGGTGGGAAGGGAGAGAGGTCCTTGGATAGAACAGAATTCTTGGAAGAGTTGTTATAGGAAGAGATACTAGGTGCCTTTAGTCTCTCTCCCTTGTTAATCCTTTACCTCACTTCATAAGCTAACAAGTCTGTGCTTTTAGCTTGTCTTCACACAGATCAGGAGCCAAAGGCATAGCCTCATTTTTTACTTTCATGTCACCATAATCCAGTGACCATTTTTCTCCCAGTCTTCACCCTTTTCCATCATTGACTTTTGATCATTTCCTCAACCATTCCTTCATAGCTGCATAATATTACACTTTTCTTCTTTCTTTTCATTTTTTCAAGGTCCTCATCTTTTGCTCCTACCCTGTGCATTTCACAGCCCCATTTGTTCATCCCATCTTTATTTCACACACTCATTCTTACTCATTTTGACTTCTGTGCTTTGTTTTCCTTGTGGGATTATTCATATTTTCTCTTACTTTCTTCTTTCCATCCTCTTCCAACCTCCCCCACCCTTTTTTTAAACCTTTTATTTTCTAACGTTCCACTTCCTTGATCTTCTATCTAGGTTACTGCCCCTCTCAAATTATATAAAGTTTGGCTTCTGCATTCTTATTTAGAAGGAACATTTTATAATTCTTAAATGTCCATTACTTGTATCCTCAGATTTTCTCTCATACCCTTTTGGTTTCTTTTAGAGTTTGTATAGACCAACACTGATGTGTAGCAAGATCTCCTTGTTTCAAGCTTCTTCCCTTCACCTGTAGCCTTTTATTCACTATAATAAAGGAATACGCATAAGCCTTAACAGGTTAGGAGGGGCAAAGTTGGCAAAATTCTAGAAGAGTCACCTTTTTCTTCCTCTTCTATCTCCCCCTTCCTCACAGTTTCTTCTCTGGCAAACTGTGCACACATTTTATCTACGTGAATTCTGATAACTGGTGACTATTATAAAAATCTATATTCCTTAATGACTATATGTTGATTAAATATATAAATTTTTGTACTTTCCTTTTCCCTATGTGTACTTGTATCTGTATATACTTATGTATATAGGTCCCAGTGACCAATAAGTGGAGCTTTGGAAAATCAAGTGTAGAGACAAAAAACAAATCATTAAAAGGAAAAAAAAGACTACTACGTCTATCTAATACTCAGTAGATGGTATTGAAAATGAATAGAAAAATGATACCATGATATCAACTCTAGAGGAAGCTATAGAATAAAATTATAAATTAAAAGAGTAAAAAATTTTCTTGGGGATCCAGAGAAGATATGGAGCAATCTGTCCAAGTTTCAAGAACAAGATAATTTCAATTTTTTATTCCATGTTTAGGGGAACCCAATACTTGTCTCTTAAACAGGCCAAAGCTGAACAACTTACCTGATTTGTAAAATATTATGTAGTCTCATAGATCTTGACACCTATGGCTAATTAGAGTACACGGTGTGGACTGGCATGTGAATAACTATTTTTAAAAGATAGGGAAATACAGCAAATGAAGGATAACCTACGTTTTCTTTCTCCATACCATTGTTTCTCTTATTATCTGACCACATCACTTCATAATTTACTACACATGATCTTTAATTATTGCATTCCTTCTTCTCTTGTCCTGACATTAACCATATAGTTCTTGAGAAAACAGTCTGTATCATGTGGGACGGAGAACAGAATAATAATTGTTTATTAAGTGTTTACTATATTTCAGGCACTATGCTGCATGCTGTAACGTTGAGTTGGCTCATTTTACACTGACAATCATCTTGTGAAGTACATATTGCTGTTCCCACTTTACAAAAGAGGAACTTGGGCTACAGAAAATTTAAATATCTTGTCCCAGATCACGTGGACAGAAAGTGGAGAGACTGAGATTCAATCCCAGATTAATCTCTCTACTATCCTAGTCTTCCTACCTGCATAGTCTCTATCTCACTTCGAGGCATGTGGTAGGTATTCAGAGAATGATCCCCAACATTTAAGGTAATAGCAGTAAAGCCAAGCAAAAGGTCTCTCTCCTCATCTCATATTTTAGGACTGCCTCAAAGCTTACTACTTTTTATTACTACTTGTACTGCCCCTCTCACAACTGGCACTAGGGCTTGGTATTCCCATGCTTCCCTTGTGCAACAGTCCTCACTTGAAAATTCTCTTCCCAGCATCCCTTGACCTTAGGATATCTGGGCCTTCTTGGGGGCCATACAACTAATACTTTATACATGTGCACATGAAGGGAGAATCTCTTCTGTGTCCCTTGTTTCTCCCACTGCATCTAGCATAGTACTGTACTGCATTTTCATCATTATTGTTGTCGTCATTGATGGCTACACTGGTGTGTTCACTTTGATGTGTATACTTTTCTGTATCTAATAGATAGTTCTATTTTAAAAATTTGCCTAAAATATTAAGAATAAAGGATATGTTTGGACACCCTGTTCAACTCAGCATTCACCCTCATGTAAAACTGAAAACATGTGTTAACAGGTTTTAATACTAAAAAGTATAAAAGGCAACTTTTAGGAATTTATCCTAATGAACTAATCAGAGATACAGGTTAAGGATGCACAAGGAAATTTGAGGCAATATTTTTTTAATTTTTTGGCTGCGCCCCACAGCATATGTGATCTTAGTTTCCTGACCAGGGATCTAAACTGTGCCCCCTGAATTGGAAGTATGGAGTCTTAACCATTGGACCACAAGGGAAGTCCCTGGCAATAGTTTTATAATACTGAAAAATTGGAAATTGTGTAGCTGTCCAATGTGACAGAACTGTGTCTTACTAAAATATAACTACTTGATGGAAACATGGGCTTCCAAATTAACTTAAAAACATTCAGAAAATGTTCATATAAGGAAAAAGCATAAACCCCCATATGATAGCAATTTGTTTAAAAATACACTCACACACAGACACGTGTATGTCTGTGTGTGTCCATATAAGTGTGTATGTGAATGTATAGCTATAAGGTGTATATTTTATAGACATATTCATAGAAACAACAGAAAATAAAACACCTCAATATATCACCAGTATTTATTTCTGGAGGGTGGAATTAGTCATTCTAAGTTTTTTCCTTACATTATTCTGCATTTTTCAACTTGAATTTACTTCTTCCTCAACTCTACCTTCTCTCCAGCCACCAAGTACAATATTCTCCTCTCCTCAAACTTCTTTTCCACTCCACCCTTCATGACTACTTCATTCAGGGAAAAAAAATTAATAAATTTACGGAAATATATAAAATAAAATCTAGAAGGAAAGATGCTTAAAGTGGTGATGAACTTATATTTATAGGTGACTTTTTAATTTCTTCATGCTTTTATGTACTTTCTAAATTTTATTCTATAATCAGGAGAAAAAGAGAGTTTGAAATATTAGGAAAAGGGAACATTTCCAGGATGGCATTGCAAGGGCACCCAAAAATCTGCTCCTCCATAAAAGCGATGAGACTTTGGGGGGAAAATGTTAAAATCAAATTTTTTGGAACTTTGGAAATTAACCAAAGTTGTACAATAATCAGAGGGGCATTTATTAAAAAAAACAACAACAACAACAACAGCTGAATCTCAGTAAGAACAGTGAGCTTTGTGACATTTTAACTTATTCTATTCCCATGGCCCTCTCCACAGCTCCAAGCTAGCCTTGAAATCCAGCAACCCTAGAAGCATGGTAGCTGTGAGAACCAGCAGCCCAGCAACCACTGGAGGGAGAAGAATGGTTTTGAAGTTCCCCAGAAAGCCCCAACCCCAGAGAATCATCATTATTTGACCTGTATGGCAATTCCTCGGAAAAGTCCTATTCACAAGGTTTGTTGTTTTTTGACCTCAGAGCTCACTCCTTAACAAAAGTCCTATCCTCAGGGCATTTGCTGAAAGCAATCTGGTAATTGTTTATCATTGAAGTGGCCTGTGGCAGTGATACCAGCTGGGGCAAACAAGATGCTGGTCAGAAAATCTGGGGAATTAAATCTCTATAGGGGGCTTTAAAAATCTCCAACATGTTCCTGGGGGTCTAGAAGGATGCTCACATTTGAGGACGATGTGCATACCTAAGAAAGATATGAAAAAGGCTCTAATACCTCACCTGTCCAAACTAGAAGATCTGCACAAGCAGGAAGAAAGGGCTAAGGCAGAGTCATAAACTTTCAGAGTGTTGAAGGCCTGTCCCAACACACACAAAGAACCTCACAGTAAAGTGTAGGAGACTTATTGATTCAAGGAATTTAAGGACATTTTCACCAAAATCTTAGCTGATCATTAAGCTAAATAAATAGATATACATCAATTACTTCACACAACAAAGGATACAGACTTTATAGAATTCATCCAGGAAAGTTAATAAGCAAATAGCAGGGGAAAAAAAAAAAGGAACAACAAGAACAACAACAACAAAAAACTAGGGAAGAGGGGAGTCTGATTTCCAGAATTGTCACATTATATTATTTTTAATGTCCAATATTCACCAAAAAAAAAAAAAATGCAAAGAAACAGTAAAGTATGGC
This sequence comes from Leucopleurus acutus, assembly GCF_964270905.1. Lineage (NCBI taxonomy): Eukaryota > Metazoa > Chordata > Mammalia > Artiodactyla > Delphinidae > Leucopleurus > Leucopleurus acutus. Next base: position 64,533,886 of record NC_139143.1, read on the forward strand.
CTGAACACCCAAAAACAGCAGTCAATAGAAAACATTCTTAAGAAAGCCCAGGAATTCCCTGGGGGTCAGTGACTAGGAATCAGTGCTTTCACTGCTGTGGGCCCAGGTTCAATCCCCAGTTGGGAAACTAAGATCCCACAAGCTATGTGGTGCAGCCAAAGAAATAAAGAAAGAAAGAAAGAAAGCCCAGATATTAGATTTAGTAGACAAAAACTTTAAGTAAGCTGTTTTAAATATGTTCAAAAATTAATGGAAACCATATCTGAAAAACTAAAGGAGACTGTAAATGATTGTCAACCAAATAGGAAATATCAGTAAAGATATAGAAAGTATGCGGGGGGTGGGGGGGATAAAATAGAAATTCAAGAATTAAAAAGTACAATAATAAAAATAAAATCTTTAATAGAGGGGCTTAACAGAAGATTTGAAATGACAGCAAAAAGAATCTACAAATTTGAGATAGGTAAATTGAGATTGAAATTCAGGTATTCAGTTTGAAGAACAGAAACAAAAAAGCATGAAGAAAAATGGACACAGTCTAGGAGTTCTGTGGGACACCATAAATTATACCAGCGTACATATAATGGGAGTCCCAGAAGGAGAGGATAGAGAGAAAAAGACATAAAGAATACTTGAGAAATAATGACTGAAAACTTCTTGAATTTGATGAAAAACATTTATTAGCACACTAAAAATGTTCAACAAATTCCAACTAGGATAAACTCAGAGATACACATCTATGCCTATCATAGGCATACTATAAAAAGACAGAGAGAATCTCAAAAGCAGCAAGAAAAATAAAAGCCTCATCACAACCAAGGTATCTGCAATGAGATTAATAGCTGACTTTTCAACAGAAACTTTTATGGAAGTCAAAAAGTGGTGAGACAACATATTCAAAGTGCTGAAAGAAAAAGACTCTCAAACAAGAATTTCATATCCAACAAAACTTTCCTTCAAAAAATAAATGAGAAAATAAGATATTTTCAGAAAGCAAAAACTGAGAGAATTAATTGCTATCAGATCTATACTATAAGGAATAACAAAGGTAGTCCTTCAGGCTGACTTAAAGGACACTAGACAGTAACTCGATTCACACAAAGAATTAAAGAACATAAGTAAACTTAAGTATATAGGTAAATATAAATAGCAATATAAATGTATTTTTGTTTGTAATTTTTGTTTTCTCCTATCTGCTTCAAAAGACAATTGCATAAAGCAGTAATTATTAAATTGAGAGGTGGGCTAATGATATATAAAGATGTAATTTGTACAATAACAGTACAAAGGAGGGTGGAGGGAATGAAGCAAGTTTGAACAAGATTGTTTTAAGTTAAGATATTAATTGTAAGCCTCAGGGAAACCTCTATAAAAACAATATGAAAATATATAATCAAGAGAAAACGAGGAATTAAAATGGTACACTAAAAAATAACATATAAAAAACAAATAGCGGGCTTCCCTGGTGGCGCAGTGGTTGAGAGACCGCCTGCTGATGCAGGGGACACGGGTTCATGCCCCGGTCAGGGAAGATCCCACATGCAGCGGAGCGGCTGGGCCTGTGAGCCATGGCCGCTGAGCCTGCACGTCCGGAGCCTGTGCTCCACAGCGGGAGAGGCCACAACAGTGAGAGGCCCGTGTACCGCAAAAAAAAAAAAAAAAAAAAAAAAAATAGCAAAAGGACAGATGTAAATCTTACTTTATAAGTAGTTATAGTGAAGGTAAATGGATTAAACATTCAATTGAAAGGTGGATACTGAAAAAATTGATTAAAAAAACAAAAACATGACCCAGCTATATGTAGTAAACAAGAGACACATTTTAGATTAAAATACATAAATAGGTTGAAAGTAAAGGCATGAGAAAAGATATACCATGCAAACAGTAACCAAAAGAGAGCTGGAGTGCTATACTAATGTCAGACAAAATGTATCCTGTAAAAAAAAAAAAAAGGACTTTTTATAATAATAAGGGTCAATCCATCAGGAAGGTGTAACAATTAAAAACATCAATGCATCTAATGACGGAATACAATAGGAAAAATATAACACAAAAACTGAGAATTGAAGGGAGAAATAGAAAATTCAACAATAGTAGTTGAAGGCTTCAATACCACCTTTTCAGTAATGGATATAGCAATAAGACAGAAGAACAACAATTAATTAGAAGGCTTGAATAAAACTATAAACCAAGTAGATCAATCAGACATCTATAGGATACTCCTCCCTCCACCCTGCCATCAACAGCAGAATACATATTTTTCTCAAATTCATATGCAACAGTCTACAGGATATACCACAATATAGGTCATAAAACAAATGTCAATAACTTCAACAGGTTGAAATTATACAAAGTATGTTTTCATACCATAAAGGAATAAAAATAGAAATCAATAACAGAAGGAGATTTGAGAAAATGACAATACATGGGAATTAAACAATGATTTTCTAAATAATTAATAGGTCAATCACAAAGTCAATTTGAAAATACTTTGAGATGGAATGATAATGAAACACAACATACCAACATTTATGGGATGAAGCTGAAGTAGTGCCTGCTGGAAATTAATAGTTGTAAATACCTATGTTAAAAAAGAAGAAATCTTTCCCTAATCTAACCTTCCATCTTAAGAAACTAGGGGAAAAAAGAGAAAATTAGATGCAAAGCAAACAGAAGAAACAAAATGGTAAGGATTAGAATGAAAATAAATGAAATACAGAATGGGAAAATTCAATGAAACCCAAAGCTGGTTCTTTGAAAAGACCAACAAAATTGACAAACAATTAGCTAGACTGACAAAGGAAAAAAAAAGACAATACTAAATCAGGAATTAAAAAGAAAACATCACTGCCAACTTTACAAAAATAAAAGGATTCTAAGGGATTACTGGGAACAACTGTACACCTACACACTAAATAACTTAAATGAAATGAACAAATTCTTAGAAAGATACAAACTACAGAGAGTGACTCAAAGAGAAATTGAAAATCTGAATGTACTATATCAAGTAACGGTACCAAATTAGTAATTTAAAAACTTCTCTCCACAAAAAAGCCCATGTTCAGAGGGCTTCACTGCTGAAATCTATAAAAGTTTTAAGAAATAATTAATACCAATCATTCATAAATACTTCCAAGAGACAGAAAAGAAGGGAGCACTTTCCAAATTATTGTATGAGGCCCATGTTACACTAAAACAAAAACCAGACAAATATGTCACTAGAAAAGAAGACCAATATCCCTCAGTAATACAGAATCAAAAATACTCAGCATAATACTAGCAAACCAAATCCAGCAACAAATAAAAAGAATTACACACCACAGCAATGTTGGATCTATCCAGGAATGCAAGGTTGGTTTAGCATAGAAAAAAATCAATGTAATACATCATATTAATAGAATATAAGACAAAAGCCAGATGATCATCTCAATTGATGCAAAAAAAAATTGAAAAATCCAACATCCATTCATATTCAAAACATTCAATATACTATGCATAGAAGAGATGTTTCTAGATCTGATAAAGGCCACCTATGAAAAACCCACAGGTTACATTTTAACAGTGAAAGGATGAACGCTTTACCCCTGTGATCTGGAACAAAAAATATCTGCTCTCACCAATTCTATCCTACAGTACACTAGAGGTTCTATCAAGGCAATTGAGAAAGAAAAAGAAATAACAGAAATCCAGATTGGAAAGGAAGAAGTAAATCTATCTCTATTTGCAGATTATATAATATTGTATATAGATAATCCTAAAGAGTCCCTGAAAAAGCTATTAAAATGTATAAACAAATTCAGAAAACTTGTAAGAGACAAAATAAATCTGTGAAAATCAATTGAATTTTTATACACTAACAATAAACAATCTGAAAAACAAATTAGAAATAATTTCATTTATAATAGCATCAAAAACAAAACATTAGGAATATATTTAACAGAAGAAGTGTAAGACTTTTACACTGACAATACAAAACATTGTTGAAAAATATTTTTAAAAGACATAAATAAATGGAAAAACAACCCATGTTAATGGATTGGAAAACTTAATATTGTTGAGATGGAGATAATCCCTACTAATCTACAGATTGAACACAATGCCTATCATATCAAACACAGTTTTGGAAGCATGAATTAACAAATTGATTCAAGAAATTCATGTGGAGGGCTTCCCTGATGGCGCAGTGGTTGAGAGTCCACCTGCCGATGCAGTGGACACAGGTTCATGCCCCGGTCCAGGAGGATTCCACATGCCGCAGAGCAACTAGGCCTGTGAGCCATGGCCACTGAGCCTGCGTGTCCGGAGCCTGTGCTCCGCGATGGGAGAGGCCACAACAGTGAGAGGCCCGTGTACCGCAAAAAAAAAAAAAAAAAAAGAAAAGAAAAGAAATTCACGTGGAAATAAAAATAAATCAGAATAGACAATTATCAAAAACTATCCTCAAAAAGAAAAAGGCAAAGAAGAACAAAGTTTGAGGACTCATGTTTCACAATTTCAAAACTTACTACAAAGCTACAGTAACCAAGACAGTGTATTGGCATTAGGATAATAGGGGTTCCAAGAAGAGAAAAGAGAGGAAAGGAGATCAAAAGTGTATTTGAAGAAATTATGACTGAACATTTCTCAAACCTAATGAAGGAAACAGATATCCAGGTACAGAAAACACAGAGGGTCCCAAACAAGATGAATAAAAACAGAACCACCCAAGACATATTATAATTAAAATGGCAAAAGTTAAAAATAGAGAGAGGATTCTAAAGGCAGCAAGAGAAAAACAAAAAGTCAGTTACAAGGGAATCTCCATAAGACTATCAGCTGATTTCTCTGCAGAAACTATGCAGTCCTTTTCAGATTTTGATATATTCAAAGTCCTGAAAGTGAAAACCCTGCAACCTAGGATCCTCTACCCAGCAAGATTATCATTTAGAATAGGAGAGAGAAAAAATTTCTCAAGAAAAAAAACTGTAAAAGAATTCAGCAGGGCTTCCCTGGTGGCGCAGTGGTTGGGAGTCCGCCTGCCGATGCAGGGGACATGGGTTCGTGCCCCAGTCCTGGAAGATCCCACATGCTGTGGAGCGGCTGGGCCCATGAGCCATGGCCGCTGAGCCTGCGCATCCAGAGCCTGTGCTCCGCGACTGGAGAGGCCACAACAGTGAGAGGCCTACGTACCGAAAAAAAAAAAAAGAATTCAGCAATACTAAACTTAACCTAAAAGAAATATTGAAAGGTCTTTTCTAAATAGAAAAGAAGCAAGAATCTATATGAAAGGGAAAATCATAATAGGAAAGGCAACCATACAAAAGGATTGAAGATCACTTAAATAAGCCAGTATAAAGATTTAAAACAATAAAAAAATTTGTAAAAGTGACTATAACTACAATTAACAGCAAAAGAATAAACAGGAAGATGTAAAATAGGACATCAAAATCAGAAAATGTGGGGGAGAGGAGGAGAAAAATGTAGATTTTTTGTGTGTTTGAACCTGTATGACCATCCATTTAAAGCAAGTAGATATAGTTATGCGTGAACCATACTTGAACTCCTGGGTAACCACAAATCAAAAACATAAAATAGATTAACACAGAAAAAAAGAAAGGAACTCAAGCATACTACAAAAGAAAACCATCACACTACAAAAGGAAAAACAAAAAGAAGAAATGAGCAAAGAAGAACTACAAAAACAACTGGAAAACAAGGTTTAAAATGGCAATAAGTACATACCTATCAATAATTACTTTAAATTGCAATGAACTAACTGCTCTAATCAAAAGACAGAGTGGCAGACTATATTAAAAACAAAACAAAACAAGAACCTACAATACGCTGCCTACAAGAAACTCACTCAGCATGAAAGACACACACAGACTGAAAGTAAGGGCTTGGAAAAAGATATTTCATGTAAATGGAAATAACATGAAAGCAGGGGTAGCAATACTCACATCAGACAAAATAGACTTTAAAACAAAGGCCATAAAGATAGAAAAAAAGGACATTATACAATGGTAAAGGGATCAGTCAACAAGACGATATTACACTCATTAACATACATGGCACCCAATAAGGAACACCTAAATATATAAAACATATTAATAGACATAAAGGGAGAAATCGACAGGAATACAATAATAGAAGACTAGCACCCTACTGACATCAATGGACATATCATCCAGACAGAAAATCAGTAATGCAACAGAAGTCCTAAATAACACAATAGACCAGTTGGACTTAGTTGATATCTATGGTCAACAACATACAAAAAAACAGACTACACATTCTTTTCAAGCATGCATGGAATATTTTCTAGGATAGACCCATACTAGGTCACAAAACAAGGTTCAACAAATTTAAGAGGATACACATTTTTTCAAGCATCTTTTCTGACCACAATGGTATGAAACTAGAAATCAACCACATAAAGAAAAATGGGAAAAGAACAAACACAGAGAGACCAAATAACACACTAAAAAAAAAAAAAAAAGAGTCAATGATGAAATCAAAGAATAAATCAGAAAATCAGAGGTAAATGAAAATGAAAACATAACCTTACAGAATCTATGGGATGCAGCAAAAGCAGTTCTAAGAGGGAAGTACATAGCAAGAAATAAGAAAAATCTCAATTTCTAATCCAAGAAACAAGAAAAATCTCAAATAATCAACCTAACCTACCACCTAAAAGAAAGAGAAGAAGAAGAATGCACAAAACACAAAGTCATCAGACGGAAGGAAATAATAAAGACAATTTAAAAAATTAAAAAGCAGAGATCAAAAAATAATAGAAAAGATCAATAAAACCAAGAGTTGGTTTTTGAAAAGATAAACAAAATTGACAAACCTCTAGCCAAGCTTACCAAGAAGAAAACAGAAAGGACCCAAATAAACAAAATAAGAAATGAAAGAGGAGAAATAACAATTGATACTACAGAAATACAAAAAATCATAACAGAATACTATGAACAGTTATATGCCAACACATTGGACAACCTAGAAGAAATGGACAAATTTCTAGAAACATACAGCCTGCCAAAACTGAGTCAATGAGAAACAGACAATTTGAATAGACTGATCACTAGAAATGAAATATACTCTGTAATTAAAACACAAACAAAGAGCAAACAAACAAAAACTTCCATCAAACAAAAGTCAAGGACTGGATGGCCTCAATGGAGAATTCTACCAAACATACAAAGAAGAACTTACACACATTCATTTCAAACTATTTCAAAAAACTGAAGAGGAGGAAACACTCCAAAATTCATTCTGTGAAGCTACCATCACCCTAGTACCCAAACCAGACAAAGACACTACAAAAAAAAAGAAAATTACAAGCCAATATATTTGATGAATATAGATGTGAAAATCCTAAACAAAATATTAGCAAACCAAATCCAACAATACATAAAAAGGATCATATACCATGATCAAGTTGGATTCATTCCAGGGATGCAAGGATAGTTCAACATACACAAATCAATCAATGGGATATACCATATTAACAAAAGGAAAGGAAAAAAACACACAATCACCTCAATAGACACAGAAAAAGCATTTGACAAAAGTCAACATCCATTTATGATAAAAACTGTCACCAAAGTGGGTATAAAGAGGACATATCTGAACATAATTAAAGATATTTATGACAAACCCACAGCCAACATAATACTCAACAGTAAAATGTTGAAACCTTCCCACTAAATTCAGGAAAAAGACAAGGATGCCCCCTCTCACCACTTCTAGCCAACATAATATTAGAAATCAGCCACAGCAATCAGACAAAAAGAGAGAAAGGAAGGAAGGAAGGGAGGGAGGGAGGGAGGGAGGAAGAAAAGTTATACAAATTGAAAGAGAAGAGGTAAAACTTATTATTTGCAGATTACATAATACCACACATAGAAAACCCTAAAGACGCCATCAGAGAACTACTAGAGCTTAACAATGAATTTGGTATAGTTTCAGGATACAAAATTAATATAGAGAAATATGTTGCACTTCTATACACTAACAACAAATTCTCAGAAAGAGAAATTAAGGAAACAATCCCATTTACCACTGCATCAAAAAGAATAAAATATCTAGGAATAAACTTACCTAAGGAGGTAAAAGACCTGTACCCAGACAACTATAACACAATGATGAAAGGAATTGAAGATGACACAAACAGATGGAAAGATATACCATGTTCTCAGATTAGAAGAATTAATATTATTAAAATGACTATGCTACCCAAGACTAACTACCCAAAGCAATCTGAAGAGTCAATGCAATCCCTATCAAAATACCAAGGGCATTTTCACAGAACTAGAATAATTTTAAAATTTGTATAAAAAGACAAAAGAGGTTGGATAGCCAAAACAATACTGAGAAAAAAGAACAAAGGTGGAGGAATCACACTCCCTGACTTCAGACTATACTTCAAAATTACAGGAATCAAAACAGTATGGTACTGGCATAAAAACAGACACATAGATCAATGGAACAAAATAGAGAGCTCAGAAATAAACCCATGCACTTATGGTCAACTAATCTACAACAAAGGAGGCAAAAATACACAATGGAGAAAAGATAGTCTCTTCAATAAGTGGTGTTGGGAAAATTGGACAGCTACATACATGTAAAACAATGAAATTAGAACATTCTTTAACATATACAAAAATAAACTCAAAATGGATTAAAGACCTAAATGTAAAACCAGAAACCATAAAACTCCTAGAAGAAAACATAAGCAGAACACTCCTTGACATAAATTGTAGTAATATTTTTTTGGAACTATCTCCTAAAGCAAAGGAAATAAAAGCAAAAATAAACACATGGGACCTAATTAGGCTTAAAAGCTTTTGCACAGCAAAGTAAACCATCAACAAAATGAAAAGACAGGGCTTCCCTGGTGGCACAGTGGTTGAGAGTCCGCCTGCCAATGCAGGGGACACGGGTTTGTGCCCCAGTCCGGGAAGATCCCACATGCTGCAGAGTGGCTAGGCCCATGAGCCATGGCTGCTGAGCCTGCACATCCGGAGCCTGTGCTCCGCAACGGGAGAGGTCACAACAGTGAGAGGCCCGCATACCGCAAAAAAAAAAAAAAAAAAAATGAAAAGACAACCTACTGAATAGGAGAAAATATTTGCAAATGATAAGACCAGTATGGGGTTGATACCTAAAATATATAAACAGTTCATACAACTCAACATCAAAAATAAACAAACAACCTGATTACAAAATGGGTAGAAGAATTAAATAGACATTTTTCCAAAGAGGGCATGTAAATGGCCAGCAGAACACAACAAATGTTGGTGAGGATGCGGAGAAAAGGGAACACTCATACACTGTTGGTGGGAATGTAAATTAGTGCAGCCACTGTGAAAAGCAGTAGGGAGGTTTCTAAAAAAACTTAAAATAGAACTACTATATGACCCAGCAATTCCACTCCTGGGTATATATCTGAAAAAAAGCAAAAACACTAATTCAAAAAGATACATCCACCCCAATGTTCATAGCATCATTATTTAGATTTCCATCAACAGAAGAATGAATAAAGAAGATGTGAGACACACACACACACACACACACACACACACACACACACACACAATGGAATACTACTCAGCTATAAAAAAGAGTAAAATTTTGCCATTTGCAACAACATGGATGGACTTGGAGGGTATTATGCTAAGTGAAATAAGATAGACAGAGAAAGACAAATACTGTATGATATCACTTATATGTGGAATCTAAAAAATAAAACAAACTATTGAATATAACAAAAAGGATACAGCCTCACAGATGTAGACAACAAACTAGTGATTAGCAGTGGGGAGAGGGAAGTGGGGAGGGGCAAGATAGGGGTAGTGCATAAAGAGGTACAAACTATTATGTATAAAATAAATAAGCTACAACATAGGGAATATAGCCAATATTTTGTAGTAACTATAAATGGAATATAACCTTTAAAAATTGTGAATCTATATGTTGTACACCTGTAACATGTAATACTGTACAACTATACTTCAATTTAAAAAATTAAATTAAATCAAATAGAAAAAACCCCAGCAATTCCTAAGAATTTAAAAACAGAAGCCAATTTTACTAATTGCTTATTGTTTGTGAAAGTAATTATCTTAAGTGACTTAAGAACACAATTTTTTAAATATAAATCCATTTTTGGAATACATTCTGAAGACAAATAAATGTACAAAGAATCCAAAAAAAAGTCTACAGATAATAAATGCTAGAGAGAGTGTAGAGAAAAGGGAACCCTTGTGTATTGTTGGTGGGGATGTAAATTGGTGGAGCCACTATGGAAACCAGTATGAAGCTTCCTTAAAAATTAAAAATAGACCTACCATGTGATTCAGTGATCCCACCCCTGAGTATATATCCAGAAAAGACAAAAACTCCAATTTAAAAAGATACATACACCCCAACGTTCATAGCAGCACTATGTACAAAATAGCCAAGGCATGGAAACAACCCAAGTGCCCATGAACTGATGACTGGCTTAAGAAGATGTGATACATATATACACACACACACACAATGGAATAGTACTCCGCCATAAAGTAGAATGAAATATTGCCATTTACAGCAACATGGATGAACCAAGAGAATATTATATTTAGTGAAGTTAGAGAAAGACGAAAGTCACTTATATATGGAACCTAAAAAAATAATACAAATGAGTCCATATACAAAACAGAAACAGGCTCACAGACATAGCAAACAAACTTATGGTTACCAAAGGGGAAAGGGGGGGAGATAAAGTAGGCATATGGAATTAACAGATACAAACCACTATATGTAAAATAGATAAGAAACAAGGATTTACCGTACAGCACAGGGAACTATATTCAATATCTTATAATAACCAATAATGGAAAATAGTCTGAAAAAAATATATATATAACTGAATCATTTTGCTGTATACCTGAAACTAATATAATATTGTAAATCAACTACACTTCAATTAAAAGAAAAAAAACGAGGGACTTCCCTGGTGGTCCAGTGGATAAGATTCCATACTTCCACTGCAGGGGGCATGGGATCAATCCCTGGATGGGGAACTAAGATCCTGCATGCCGTGTGGCATGGCCAAAAATTAAAAAAAAAAAAAAAAACCCAGTGAGATAACATCTCATTCCCACTAGGATGACTAAAAGCAAAAGGACAGAAAGTAACAAGTGTCAGCAAGAATGTGGAGAAATTGGAACTCTCACTCATGGCTAGTGAGATTCTAAAATGGTTCAGTCATTTTGGAAAACTGTTTGGCGGTTCCTCAGAATATTAAACACAGAATTACACATGGCCCAACAATTTTATTCCTAATTACATACACAAGAGAAATGAAAACATATGTTCTCATAAAAACTTGTATAAGAATGTTCCTAGCACCATTATTCATTATAGCCAAAAAAGTGAAAACAACACATATGTGTATTACTGATGGATAGACAAAATGTCATTTATCTGTGCAATGGAATATTATTCAGCAGAAGAAATGAAGTACTGATACATGCTATAACGTGGATGAACCTTAAGAACATAATGCTAAGTGAAAGAAGCCAGGCACAAAAGACCATATATTGTATGATTCCACTTACACAAAATGTCTAGAATAGGCAAATTTATAGGAACTGAAAAGAGATGTGTGGTTTCCAGGGACTAGGGACAGGGGAGAATGGGGAATGACTGCTAATGGGTAATTTCTTTGGGGAGGGGTGATAAAAATGTTCTTGAATTAGACAGTTTTGATTGTTGCACAACTCTGTAACTATACTAAAAACCACTGAATTATATACTTTAAAAGGGTGAGACTTATGGTGTGTAAATATCACTTTAAAACTGTTATTAAAAAAAATATTAGGGGGGCTTCCCTGGTGGCGCAGTGGTTGAGAGTCCGCCTGCCGATGCAGAGGACACGGGTTCGTGCCCCAGTCCGGGAAGATCCCACCTGCCGCGGAGCGGCTGGGCCTGTGAGCCATGGCCACTGAGCCTGTGTGTCCAGAGCCTGTGCTCCAAAAATTAGGAAAGACGTAACAGGCAAAAATGCCCACACTTCACTCTCCCCCACCCAGTCCCCTGCATTCCCCTGCGCTCCCTCCTATTCACACTTCTTTGCTCTCCCCATCTGTGCTTTCCTTCCTCTCTCTCTGACCTGTCCCTTCCATCTCACTCACTCACTCCCCTGGAATTTGTGGTCTGGCTCAGACTGGGATTAGAAGGTCCCCTGCTGCACACCCTTGCTTGGCATATGACGACTGCATTGATGGGAGGAGTAATGAACAACCCAAGGAGTTAAGGAGTGATAGTGCCAGGGAATCTACAATGAACAGTGTTCTCTCTGTGGCCCCTTGGGGCTTTCTATTCAGCTAAGAGAGGAAAGGTCTTTCTATTCCCCTCCTTCTGGGACTTCCTAACCCACAAGTTAACTTCAAGGTAACCTTTCAACCTAGACTTCCTTATTCCTGGGCTCCCTCTTCCTCTCTCCAGCCCCCCATTTCAATCCCCCCTTCTCCCCAAACCTCTCCTCTCCCCTTCACCCTTTCCCACCACCTTTCTCCATCTTCTAACTCTAGCAGCTTTCCTTGAAACCACTTCTCTGCCCCATTTACCACCCCCCATCCATTCCCAGGGTCTCTGCTGCTGCATCCCCAGGGCCCAGCCTCCCACATCTGGTCACAGAGCAAGAATATATAGGCCATCTGAGCCATGTGGTAGTCTCTCAAAGAATTAAAGTTCATCATCAAATTTCCCTGCAAGATATAAAATCGATAAAAGGGTATGGATACAATGGATATAATGGATAACATGCATTGTTAGCTCCTGCAGACTGAAATATCTTTATTGCTCGCACACTCCTCATCTTCCTCCTAATGCCCTCAAGCTAATATGAGCAGTATCTAACAAGGGAAGAAGGAAGGTCAAGCTTTTGCTTCTCCGGTAAGTGAATAAAAGAGGTAGATAAATCCTCTTAAGAGCTTAAAAGTTTGTTAAGCAGAAGAAATTAACTGAGACCATGAAAGTGAACATTTTGCAGCATTACAGACCACACTCATACCCACAAATATTCTCTAATGATTAGTATTACTATACATTTTCTCCCCTGTGGGTGACCTTCCCTCCTACAATTATGAGGATTTCCTACAAACTGATCAAATTGATTGACTGGGTTAGACAGTTCTAACCCAATTTCTCTTCACCTCCCTTCAGAGGTGGGGCTGTCTGACACTTCACATTCCCAGTCTCTAGGCTCCCAGGGAGCCCTGGAAGTAAACCCACATGGCTCAGTTAGGCTCAGAGATGGAAAGAACAGACAAGTTGGCATCAAACCAACAACAGAAGGGGCTTCAACACTTCCTCGCTCCCACTGCCCTAGGGCTGGCAGCAGGGCCAGCTTTACAGCTTTACTGTGAAGTTGCAGAGAGCCATGTGCTTGGTTTAATGCTCTGATGTTGCTGTCTTGAAATTCTTAATGACTTTTGAACAAGGGGTCGTGAATTTTCATTTTGCACCGAGCCCTAAAATTATGTAGGCAGTCCTGGCAGGCAGTTACCCATGAGAAGAGTGGACATGTGCTAAGTCAGCTTTGGTCATCTTTTCCTTCCCTTCCTGTCTGGCAACCAGTTTCCCTGGTCTTCTGCTCCTGACATGGGGGATAGAAAGGGAAAATGTAAGGGAGAATTGAAAAGGATTATTTTTCCCAAGTACATAAGTAATTGGTTCAGGGTCATTATTCTGCACTTCCCTAGGAAAGATGAAGGTTTTTCAGGTTTTCTTTTTAAGGAGGGAAGAGACAATCATGTAAGATGCAAGGACATGTGTGTTTGTGTGTGTGTGTGTGTGTGATGTGATGTGTGTACATGTATGAAAGAAGTAGCATTTACTGTGTGCCAGACCCCCCTTGCATCAGGAAATGTATGTAAATCATCTCATTCATTCCTCAGAACAAACTATGAAGTAAATACCACTATTATCACAACTTACAGATGGAGTAAATGATGCTTAGAAGGATTAAATAACTTGCCCGAGATCACACTGCAGGCGAGGAGCACAGCTGGGCTGACTGTAGATCCAGTCTAACTGTGAATCCCATGTGCTCCATCACTAGGCTGTGCAGCCTGGGCTGCAGGGTAGTTTGCATGTGATTTCCATGGGAAATAGTCATCAAGTGCTGATGATGTGCCAAGCATTTTGTGTCTATGAACTCACTTAATCCTTGCACTATTCTGTGAGTAATGCTTTTATCCAGATGAGGAAACTGAGGCAGAGAGAGGTTAAGTAAACTGTCAAAGATCACACAGCTAGGAAGTGCTGGAAACGGATTTTTTAAATCACACTTTCTGGCTCTCGATTCTGAACTTTTAACCACTACCTTATTCTGCCTCAACGTAGGAGAAATTACCTAATAGAAAATAACCCAAGTTCTCTCCTGATCATAAAGAAGTATGGAAAAATTACCAGATTCTTCACTTAAAATCAGCCCTTTTCCTAAATTCACTAAGGGATATAGTATTCTGACATGAGAATGTCCTGATGTATTTCCCAGGACCCACCACTCAGAGGCTGACAATCAGCCTACCTCCCCCCACAAACAGTTGCCATGTCTTTATCTCACTAATTCCCCTCCAGAATTCCTGTACTATTCCATGAAGATATGCCTTTTTCCCTTCTCCCTCAGTCTTCAAGGGTCTCTTAGCAGCAATACTTGGCTCTGTTAATATAAGAGACACAAGAAAATGGGTATCCAGCCCACATATGTTGATGGCCATCTCCTAACTTCCTGCCACCAAGCCATACCACACTTCCTCAGCCTGGAACCTGCTCAGCTAGAACAGGTCCAGCTTACTCAGAACAAGAGCCTGGAGGAACAGTGGCCAACAGGAGAATTTCCAGATGAATAAGATGACCTTCAGGTCCTCCTGTGTTTTCTCAGCCCACCCTCTCTACTTAGTCTTTTCTTCAGCGAGCACCTTTTTAAACAAGAAAACAGTGTTGATTTCTCTCCCCAGAGTAGCCACAGTGGAGGAAACCACACACTGACCTATACATAGAGAAGACCTTGACATATGTGGTTTTGAAATGCACTAGTTAAGCAGGGGTTGGGTCACTAATCTTAGCAGTATCGCTGGATTACTTCACTGGTTCTTCATGCAAGCTCTAGAGATAGGAGGGGTTTTTCCCTGACAGGCTGTGGAGGAGAAAGAAGAATGAGGAAGGGGAATTACTTGTGACATTAACCTTCCCACTCTATCAGATGATTTGGTAAAATAATTTCAAAGAACACCGCTCAATAATATTAAGAGTTCTGATGCCCAGAATGGACTGAACTGCTATAATGTAGTATTCAAAAACAAGGTTGGATTACTTTTCCTACAAAACACCTAGAGTATGCCTAAAGAAGTTTCTTGATAAGTATCTGAATTAGTACCGACTTGTATTTGTTTGTATTAATTTCATAGATGGACTTTTTCTCCCTACCTCCCCAGCTAGACTATAAGCTCCTTAAGGGGAGGAACACTTTCATAATTCTGTTGCACAGTTAGTTACACATTTCACAATTCTGAGCATATTACAGAAATCCACAATCAAAAATATCCAAGAAAAATCTAGGAGAAATAGATTTCACTAAGAGAACATCCTTCCTTGAAGCACTTGGGATAACAGAACTTTTTCAGATTTCCAGGGGTACAAACTATTAGTTTCCTAAGCTATCTTGAGATGTGACAATGCTGTGTTTGGGGTTTACTATAAGAAAAGGAAATCACATTAGGTTCTTCAAATCAGACATTTAACTGTATATGAATTATAAGTGAATAAAGAAATTTAAGTATGTGTACCCTTTAAAAGGAAATATCACCCAGAGAAACTTGGATTTGGCAAAGTTCTGTTCTCTTGAGGTGTACTCTACATCCTTGGGACCTAAATGAATTTAAAAGAAGTAAACGTTAACTCTCACATCCTACATTTTTATAAAATTATAAACTCTGGGCTTCTCTGGTGGCGCAGTGGTCGAGAGTCCGCCTGCCGATGCAGGGGACACGGGTTCGTGCCCCGGTCCGGGAAGATCCCACATGCTGCGGAGCGCCTGGACCCGTAGCCATGGCCGCTGAGCCTGCGCGTCCGGGGCCTGTGCTCCGCAACGGGAGAGGCCACAACAGTGAGAGGCCCGCGTACCGCAAAAAAAAAAAAAAAAAAATTATAAACTCTTACATTTGCATACAATTTTCTATTTTTCAAAGTGTTTTCATATCCATTATAAAATTTGAGTTCATGGGGAATTCCCTGGCAGTCCAGTGGTTAGGACTCCATGATTCCACTGCAGGGGGTACAGGTTTGATCCCTGGTCAGGGAACTAAGGTCCTACAAGCTGCATGGCATGGCCAAATAAATAAATAAAAATAAAATAATTTAAATTGAATAAAATTTTTAAAAATAAAATAAAATTTGAGTTCATGTTGATCCAATGGCTAGGGCAAGGAAACACACATCCAGAGAAATTAACTTGCCAAATGTCAGAAAGTTCAGGGAAACTAGGATAAAAAACCCAGAGGGCTTCTAGGTGAGTATTTTTCCTCCATGGTCATCCACTTCATTGACAAGCATTCTTTTATGCAACCTGTTGACAATAATGCTTTGAGTACGAATTTCAATATTTAATAGTTTACAAAGCGCATACATCATTTCATTGTACATTCCAAAGTATAACTGTGTTAGTTCATTCTTATTGCATTAATCTCCCCAGATTCCAATGCATCTTATTTCTTTTCTTCTTATTCTTGACTGCAGTTCACAATAACTTCTAATTTACCATCTCCCACCTTACTTATAATTTCTATTTTCTGGCTTTGTGTTTCAGTAAGTTCTTTGTTTTTACTCAAGTTATCTTCCACTTGTTTAGACCAATCTGAGTGTGGGATATGTGTGTTTCTATGTGTATGTGGTGTTTGCGTGTGTGTGACTTGATAGCTATCTAGGTTTTTTAATTTGGTTTTGGCTTATTTATGTTTCTCTTCTTACAAAAATATGGATTCTTTTGTTTTCAAATAGTATGAACACATTTTGCATTAGATTTTCATGACCCAAGGAGCTTTTTTTTTTAATGGTTCTGTCTTAGTTTGGGTTACGTGGAAGCAGAAGCACTTAGGTACAGGTAGTTTATTTGAGAAGTGATCCCAGGGAAAGTGAGGGAAATAAGACAAGAAAAGGAGAAAAGCCAATATAGAACGTGTTAACAAGTGGGTTATCATTGTGAGCACCTGGGGCTGATCTCCCCTGAGGACTTGCTGAGTAAACATGTAATGCATCTCAGGATCATACCCCTTTCCCTAGACACATACACACATGCATGTGCACGCGCACGCATGCACACACACACCCCTCTAGGTAGCACTTGTTTGCTGTGAAAATGAGCTCAGAGATAAGGAACAAGGCCAAAGTCAGGAATCCAGATGGTGCTCATAGTTGTCAAAGAAGAAGTTCCAGTATGAGCTAATAGGTATAAAGAAAACTTTACCAGAACTGGAACATATCTGCTTCTTCCCTCAAAGCCTAAATGTCTCACATGGCGATAGAAATACTCAATGTTGTTTTATGACTCATGAACAGAAATCTGCCCATTCTCAGACTCAATCTTCAAGTGGTAAGCCAAAATCAAGATCAAAGAATTATTAAGAACTACTTAAAGCCAAACCAAGTGCAATACCATTTAAAAATAAACTCACGGTACAGAGGAGGAGCTTCAAGATGGCAGAAGAGTAAGACGCGGGGATCACCTTCCTCCCCACAAATACATCAGAAATACATCTACATGTGGAACAACTCCTACAGAACACCTACTAAACGCTGGCAGAAGACCTCAGACCTCCCAAAAGGCAAGAAACTCCCCACGTACCTGGGTAGGGCAAAAGAAAAAAGAATAAACAGAGACAAAAGGATAGGGACGGGACCTGCACCAGTGGGAGGGAGCCGTGAAGGAGGAAAGGTTTCCACACACTAGGAAGCCCTTTTGCGGGCGGAGACTGCGGGTGGCGAAGGGCAGGGAAGCTTCGGAGCTGTGGAGGAGAGCGCAGCAATAGGGGTGCAGAAGGCAAAGCGGAGAGATTCCCACACAGAGGATCGGTGCCGACCGGCACTCACCAGCCCGAGAGGTTTCTCTGCTCACCCGCCGGGGCGGGCGGGGCTGGGAGCTGAGGCTCAGGCTTCAGTGGATCACAGGGAGAGGACTGGGGTTGGCAGCGTGAACACAGCCTGAACACAGCCATAGTGCACCACGGCTAGCCAAGAGGCAGTCCGGGGAAAACTCTGGAGCTGCCTAAGAGAAGAGACGTTTTCTTGCCTCTTTGTTTCCTGGTGCATGAGGAGAGGGGATTAAGAGTGCCGCTTAAAGGAGCTCCAGAGACGGGCGCGAGCCGCAGCCAAAAGCACGAACCCCAGAGACAGGCATGAGATGCTAAGGCTGCTGCTGCAGCCACCAAGAAGCCTGTGTGCGAGCACAGGTCACTATCCACACCTCCCCTCCCGGGAGCCTGTGCAGCCCACCACTGCCAGGGTCCCATGATCCAGGGACAACTTCCCCTGGAGAACACACAGCGCGCCTCAGGCTGCTACAACGCCCCGCCAGCCTCTACCGCCACAGGCTCACCCCGCACTCCGTGCCCCTCCCTCCCTCCGGCCTGAGTGAGCCAGAGCCCCCGAATCAACTGCTCCTTTAACCCAGTCCTGTCTGAGCGAAGAACAGATGCCCTTCGGCGACCTACACGCAGAGGTGGGGCCAAATCCAAAGCTGAACCCCGGGAGCTGTGTGAACAAAGAAGAGAAAGGGAAATTTCTCCCAGCAGCCTCAGGAGCAGGGGATTAAATCTCCACAATCAACTTGATGTACCCTGCATCTGTGGAATACATGAATAGACAACGAATCATCGCAAATTGAGGAGTGGACTTTGGCAGCAACGATTATATATTTCTCCCCTTTTTGTGAGTGTGTATGTGTACGCTTCTGTGTGTGATTTTGTCTGTAAAGCTTTGCTTTTACCATTTATCCTAGGGTTCTGTCTGTCCTTTTTTTTTTTTTTACTTAAAAAAATATTTTTTTCTTAACACTTATTTTTTATTTTAATTATTTTATTTTATTTTATTTATCTTCTTTCTTTCTTTCTTTTCTTTCTCCCTTTTATTCTGAGCCATGTGGAGGAGAGGTTCTTAGTGCTCCAGCCAGGCGTCAGGGCTGTGCCACTGAGGTAGGAGAGCCAAGTTCAGGACACTGGTCCACAAGAGACCTCCCAGCTCCACGTAATATCAAACGGTGAAAATGTCCCAGAGATTTACATCTCAACACCAAGACCCAGCTCCACTCAGTGACCAGCAAGCTACAGTGCAGGACACCCTATGCCAAACAATTACCAAGACAGGAACACCACACCATCCATTAGCACAGAGGCTGCCTAAAATCATAATAAGGCCACAGACACCACAAAACACACCACCAGACATGGACCTGCACACCAGAAAGACAAGATCCAGCTTCATCCACCAGAACACAGGCACTAGGCTCCTCCACCAGGAAGACTACACAACCCACTGAACCAACCTTAGCCACTGGGGGCAGACACCAAAAACACAGAAACTACGAACCTGCAGCCTGTGAAAAGGAGACCCTAAACACAGTAAGTTAAGCAAAATGAGAAGACAGAGAAACACACAGCAGATGAAGGAGCAATGCAAAAACCCACCAGACGTAACAAATGAAGAGGAAATAGGCAGTCTACCTTAAAAAAACTTCCAAATAATGAGAGTAAAGATGATCCAAAATCTTGGAAACAGAGTGGAGAAAATACAAGAAACGTTTAACAAGGACCTAGAAGAACTAAACAGCAAACAAACAGAGATGAACACCACAGAGATGAAATTAACAATTCTCTAGAAGGAATCAATAGCAGAATAACTGAAGCAGAAGAACAGATAAGTGACCTGGAAGATAAAATAATGGAAATAACTACTGCAGAGCAGAATAAAGAAAAAAGAATGAAAAGAATTGAGGACAGTCTCAGAGACCTCTGGGACAACATTAAATGCACAAACATTCGAATTATACGGGTCCCAGAAGAAGAAGAGAAAAAGAAAGGGACTGAGAAAATATTTGAAGAGATTATAGTTGAAAACTTCCCTAATATGGGAAAGGAAATAGTTAACTCCAGGAAGCACAGAGAGTCCCATACATAAGACCAAAGAGAAACACGCCAAGACACATATTAATCAAACTATCAAAAGGTAAATACAAAGAACAAATATTAAAAGCAGCAAGGGAAAAACAACAAGTACCACATAAGGGAATCCCCATAAGGTTAAGAGCTGATCTTTCACGAGAAACTCTGCAAGCCAGAAGGGAGTGGCAGGACATTTTAAAGTGATGAAAGAGAAAAACCTACAACCAAGATTACTCTACCCAGCAAGGATCTCATTCAGATTTGACAGAGAAATTAAAAGCTTTACAGACAGGCAAAAGCTAAGAGAATTCAGCACCACCAAACCAGCTTTACAACAAATGCTAAAGGAACTTCTCTAGGGAGGAGAAAAGGGAAAAACCTACAATAATAAACCCAAAACAATTAAGAAAATGGTAATAGGAACATACATATCAATAATTACCTTAAATGTAAATGGATTAAATGATCCAACCAAAAGATACAGACTGGCTGAATGGATACAAAAACAAGACCTGTATATATGCTGTCTACAAGAGACCCACTTCAGACTTAGGGACACATACAGACTGAAAGTGAAGGGATGGAAAAAGATATTCCATGCAAATGGAAATCAAAAGAAAGTTGGAGTAGCAATTCTCATATCAGACAAAACAGACTTTAAAACAAAGACTATTACAAGACACAAGGACACTACATAATGATCAAGGGATCAATCCAAGAAGAAGACATAACAATTGTAAATATTTATGCACCCAACATAGGAGCACCTCAATACATAAGGCAAATACTAACAGCCACAAAAGGGGAAATCGACAGGAACACAATCATAGTAGGGGACCTTAACACCACACTTTCACCAATGGACAGATGATCCAAAATGAAAATAAATGAGGAAACACAAGCTTTAAATGACACATTAAACAAGATGGACTTAATTGATACTTATAGGACATTCCATCCAAAAACCACAGAATACACATTCTTCTCAAGTGCTCATGGAACATTCTCCAGCATAGATCATATCTTGGGTCACAAATCAAGCCTTGGTAAATTTAAGAAAATTGAAATCGTATCAAGTATCTTTTCCAACCACAATGCTATGAGACTAGATATCAATTACAGGAAAAAAATTGTAAGAAATACAAACACATGAAGGCTAAACAAAACACTACTTAATAACCAAGAGATCACTGAAGAAATCAAAGAGGAAATCAAAAAATACCTAGAAACAAATGACAATGAAAACACAATGACCCAAAACCTATGGGATGTAGCAAAAGCAGTTCTAAGAGGGAAGATTATAGCTATACAAGCCTACCTTAAGAAACAGGAAACATCTCAAATAAACAACCTAACCTTGCACCTAGAGCAATTAGAGAAAGAAGAACAAAAAAACCCCAAAGTTAGCAGAAGGAAAGTAATCATAAAGATCAGATCAGAAATAAATGAAAAAGAAATGAAGGAAATGATAGCAAAGATCAATAAAACTAAAAGCTCATTCTTTGAGAAGATAAACAAAATTCATAAACCATTAGTCACACTTATCAAGAGAAAAAGAGAGAAGACTAAAATCAATAGAATCAGAAAAGAAAAAGGAGAAGTAACAACTGACACTGCAGAAATACAAAAGATCATGAGAGATTACTACAAGAAACTACATGCCAATAAAATAGACAACCTGGAAGAAATGGACAAATTCTTAGAAATGCACAACCTGCTGAGACTGAACCAGGAAGAAATAGAAAATATGAACAGACCAATCACAAGCACTGAAATTGAAACTCTGATTAAAAATCTTCCAACAAACAAAAGCCCAGGACCAGATGGTTTCACAGCCAAATTCTATCAAACATTTAGAGAAGAGCTAACACCTATCTTTCTCAAACTCTTCCAAAATATAGCAGAGGGAGGAACACTCCCAAACTCATTCTACGAGGCCACCATCACCCTGATACCAAAAGCAGACAAAGATGTCACAAAGAAAGAAAACTACAGGCCAATATCACTGATGAACATAGATGTAAAAATCCTCAACAAAATACTAGCAAACAGAATCCAAGAGCACATTAAAAGGATCATACACCATGATCAAGTGGGGTTTATTCCAGGAATGCAAGGATTCTTCAATATACGCAAGTCAGTCAACGTGATACACCATATTAACAAATTCAAGGAGAAAAACCATATGATCATCTCAATAGACGCAGAGAAAGCTTTTGACAAAATTCAACACCCACTTATGATAAAAACCCTGCAGAAAGTAGGCATAGAGGGAACTTTCCTCAACATAATAAAGGCCATATATGACAAACCCACAGCCAACATCGTCCTCAATGGTGAAAAACTGAAACCATTTCCACTAAGATCAGGAAAAAGACAAGGTTGCACACTCTCACCACTCTTATTCAACATAGTTTTGGAAGTTTTAGCCACAGCAATCAGAGAAGAAAAAGAAATAAAAGGAATCCAAATCGGAAAAGAAGAAAGTAAAGCTGTCACTGTTTGCAGATGACATGATACTATACATAGAGAATCCTAAAGATGCTACCAGAAAACTCCTAGAGCTAATCAATGAATTTGGGAAAGTAGCAGGATACAAAATTAATGCACAGAAATCTCTTGCATTCCTATACACTAATGATGTAAAATCTGAAAGTGAAATTATGAAAACACTCCCATTTACCACTGTAACCAAAAGAATAAAATAGGAATAAACCTACCTAAGGAGACAAAAGACCTGTATGCAGAAAATTATAAGACACTGATGGAAGAAATTAAAGATGATACAAATAGAGAGATATACCATGTTCTTTGATTGGAAGAATCACATTGTGAAAATGACTCTACTACCCAAAGCAATCTACAGATTCAATGCAATCCCTATCAAACTACCACTGGCATTTTTCACAGAACTAGAAAAAAATTTTCACAATTTGTATGGAAACACAAAAGACCCTGAATAGCCAAAGCAATCTTGAGAAAGAAAAATGGAGCTGGAGGAATCAGGCTCCCTGACTTCAGAGTATACTACAAAGCTACAATAAACAAGACAAAATGGTACTGGCACAAAAACAGAAATATAGATCAATGGAACAGGATAGATAGCCCAGAGATAAACCCATGCACATATGGTCACCTTATCTTTGATAAAGGAGGCAAGAATATACAGTGGAGGAAAGACAGCTTCTTCAATAAGTGGTGCTGGGAAAACTGGACAGCTACAAGTAAAATAATGAAATTAGAACACTCCCTAACACCATACACAAAAATAAACTCAAAATGGATTATAGACTGAAATGTGTGGCCAGACACTATAAATCTCTTAGAGGAAAACAGGCAGAACTCTATAACATAAACCACAGCAAGATCCTTTTTGACCCACCTCCTAGAGAAATGGAAATAAAAACAAAAATCAACAAATGGGACCTAATGAAACTTCAAAGCTTTTGCACAGCAAAGGAAACCATAAACGACACCAAAAGACAAACTCAGAATGGGAGAAAATATTTGCAAATGAAGCAACTGACAAAGGATTAATCTCTAAAACATACAAGCAACTCATGCAGCTCAATATCAAAAAAAACAAACAACCCAATCCAAAAATGGGCAGAAGACCTAAATAGACATTTCTCCAGAGAATATATACAGATTGCCAACAAACACATGAAAGAATACTCAACATCATTAATCATTAGAGAAATGCAAAGCAAAGCTACAATGAGCTATTATCTCACACCGGTCAGAATGGCCATCATCAAAAAATCTACAAACAATAAATGCTGGAGACGGTGTGGAGAAAAAGGAACCCTCTTGCACTGTTGGTGGGAATGTAAATTGATACAGCCACGATGGAGAACAGTGTGGAGGTTCCTTAAAAAACTAAAAGTAGAACTACCATATGACCCACTAATCCCACTACTGGGCATATACCCTGAGAAAACCATAATTCAAAAATAGTCATGTACCAAAATGTTCATTGCAGCTCTATTTACAATAGCCAGGATATGGAAGCAACCTAAGTGTCCATCAACAGATGAATGGATAAAGAAGACGTGGCACATATATACAATGGAACATTACCCAGCCATAAAAAGGAACAAAGCTGAGTTATTTGCAGTGAGGTGGATGGACCTATAGACTATCATACAGAGTGAAGTAAGTCAGAAAGAGAAAGACAAATACCGTATGCTAACACATATATATGGAATCTAAAAAAAAAAAAAAAAAGAAAGAAAAGAAGAAACAAATGATCAGAAGAACCTAGGGGCAAGACGGGAGTAAAGATGCAGACCTACTAGAGAATGGACTTGAGGATACGGGGAGGGGGAAGGGTAAGCTGGGACAAACTGAGACAGTAGCATGGACATATATACACTACCAAACATAAAATAGATAGCTAGTGGGAAGCAGCTGCATAGCACAGGGAGATCAGCTCGGTGCTTTGTGATCACCTAGAGGGGTGGGATAGGGAGGGTGGGAGGGAGGGAAACGCAAGAGGGAAGAGATATGGGAACATATGTATATGTATAACTGATTCACTTTGTTATAAAGCAGAAACTAACACACCATTGTAAAGCAATTATACTCCAATAAAGATGTTAAAAAATTTTTTTAAGTAAAATAAAAATGAACTCACAGTAGAAAAACCTAACAGTGAACTTAGCAAAGTCATCTTTAAGGTGTTTGACTTTATGGAAATAGCTTGACTCGTCCCAGCCTGGACAATGTTTTCTTGATAGCTATTAGCTAGCGCTAGAGCTTATACCTGACTAATATGAGCACCATCTGAGTTTCTGACCTTGATCTTTTTCCTGACATCTGAGATCCTGAGGGATGATGTGGAGTGATAAATTTAGTTGTTCCTAGTACCTTTTGCAGATAATGTATAATCTTGGTAAATATTGCCTTGTTAGGTTTTTCAGTAGTTAAGTTTTACCCTGCATCACCTATAGATCCTTAATGTGAAGCCCCTTCTGTTAGAGAGCCTATTGTTTCTAATAACAGGATCAGCTGAGAATCTTGGATTTCTTTTCTAGAACTTATGCTGGTTTCTATTTGAAAAGTGACATTTATTTACCCCCTGTGGAGCTCTAATCTTACTGTAATATCTCACTGCCACATTAACATAAAGGTCAGCACTTAGGGGGAAAGGTATGTCACAAGTATCTGACAAAAAGCATCAAAATAAAAGAAAAATGCTGCCAGGACAAAAACCATTTCCCTCCCAGAATTAATCAGAAAATAGTAACAAAGAAAGTAACCAGATGCTAACAAGTGCTTACACCCACAGGTAACATTTACACAAAAAAAGAACTTTGCCATCTGATGTAATCCAAGGCATTTCAGGAAAATATGTAAGTGTGAGCTCTGCCTTAGAGGACCCTACATGAGCTACCACATGTCTGTTTCAGTTTCTAAATCTGATTAATTACAAACTGAGTAGCAATCTACTGGGTAAGGTATTTTTCATAAATACCTTATATAATCCTCATAAGAACTTCATGGAGTAAATTTTATTGCCTTGATTTTACAAATGATAAAATGAAGTTCAAAAAAGTTAGATGATTCACCTAAAGTCACACAGACTATAAGAGGAAAATCTGGAACTTCCTCTGGGATTTTGAGATCCAAACTGAATTCCCTTCCCACTGAACTAGGACTGGTTTCCACACATGAGGGCACAGTTCCTTTGTGTCCAGACAGATGTAAGCAGACTACTGCTCAAGTTGTGACTGAATAATTTCAAATACGGGCACAAGAAACGGAAGAAAACGGGTAGAAGAGGGAGCAATGTGGCAGAAAGGACTTTTTTAAGTTTAAGAACAGTAATTAATGGTTTCTAAAAAGTTGAATTAAAGATAATAGCAATTTTCTTAAAAACTTTCTTTGTAATAGTTCTACATACTTCATTGTCTTTATCTGTCTTATTTATTCAAATTTTAGATCTTTCCATTTCTAACCTGGTACACCCATCAGGAAGTAACTGGTATCAATTCTTAAGTGGAAAAATATTTATATAGTATGAAATTTAGATCATCATATACTTGTAGAACTGTACTAAGTTTGTCTGGAATTAAGTAATTCTCACTCTTGGATGGGTACAGGTTGAAGTTAAATTAAGCTCTCTGAAGCCTACTTTGATAACGTCAAGTAACCAAACTTGGCTGAGAATCATTTCTTTTATAGTTGCCCCTAATTTCTTCCGTTTCTTTAATCATTTCCACATGAAAAAAAATTTTTCTTCTGGTTTTTAATGATAGAAAGCATCACTGAATATTAACATAAAACAAAACTGAATATTAACAATTTACTAGATATGGTGCTGAATAGAAGGAAAATAAGAAAAATTGGAGAGAAGATAGCCAGATTATGAAAGATCCAACTCAAACTACACTCTAAAGCTATGTTCTCTTTACTGCATCGATGCATCTTTCAAGGCTGTTATGCCCGCATCACATCTTTTGTCTGATTTCTCTACCCCTGCATATTATAGTCACTTCTCAGTCATTTCACCCCCACTTCCAATTAAAAAGCACAAAAGAATCACAGAATCTAATAATTTTGAGTCCAAAGGGACCTCTGAGATGTTATCCGCTTCCATGATGCATATAAAGGTAGCAGTGATAGCTATTTGTTGCAAGATTTGTAAAGTTGGGATTTGAATTTTCTTTTTTTAAAGAAGGTGTAATTCAGAGATGGCAAATTAGGGTGAATCAAGAATCCCTCTGAAAACCCTCACATGTAAATTCAGCTTGTTAGAAGGAAAGGGATGAGATAAAGGGAAGGGAAAGGAGCATATCCATAATTTCCTTACATGTCGTGAGTTACTATAAAGTACTGAAGGAGGGGAGACGTGTGTGTCATATAGAGAAATACCTATTATAAAATGGCCATTAAGAGACTTCATGGCTATAATTAATGTTTTAAGTTTGCTTTTGGCTCTGCTCCCCCTTTCTGTAGGATACTGTTTCTATATTGATCCAGACAATGAAAAAAAACAGCTTGTTGACACCTGTCAAGTGTGTGGTAATATAGAAATGAGAAGAAAATGTTTACATAGCCCAAGCCAACTCTCATATTTCAAAAGGAAAATTAAAAATATAACTTTCAATCAATACCTCATCCAAATCCTCTCATCTAGCTTCTCAAATAAAAGTACACAGTCCTTTCAAAGACTATTTTAGAATACCTCACTTTGATTAGGCCTGTTTCCACCAAGAAATGCTCACAGAATACATCTGCTGCGTATGCAGTGTCCACATCAGATAAATGAGAATGTTTATGAAGCTTACCATTTTGAAGGAGTTGGACACCAGATGGTCTGTTATTCCTGGAGTCAGAAGCCCTGTGTAGTGATCAGCTGGATTCTTCCCCTCTGCCGCCCTTAACAAGAAGAAAAGTCTCTTCCTTCTCAGCACCACTCTGACGTTCTCTCTTCCCTGGTTCTCATCACCACCTCCCCATCTTATTTCTCCATCTTCACTCTTTACCTTCTTTTCCGCCTCCTCCATTCCCCAAAGCAGCCACTACCTTCTTCTCTCTGCCAAAACTCAACTGACACACAATATTTCAGTGAAGTCCGTATTGATTGCCTGGTAACAAAAAACAAAATATAAACAATGCAGTCATGTTCCATTCTAGAGAAGTTAGGTCATTCATTGAATTTCAGCAGTATATGAGCTATGCCTCTCCAAATGTCTGCAGTTACTTCAATCTTAAATGTTAGAAAGAAAACAAATCTTTAGGGCTGGCCTTGCATGAAAGCAGTGGACCCCTCCAGTGTGATTTGGGGCCCTAAAAGGGATGGTGGGGATTGTGGGAGGATGTCATGGATCTGAAAAATGGAAGACTAAATAATGTAGAATCACAGAGCTACTAGAAACTTCAGAGATCACCTGACCCAACTGCTTAATTTTTACAGATGCGAAGACAGAGTGCCACAGACTTTAAGAGATTGTTCAAGATCACCTTGCTGGTTAGAAGTTGCCAACTGTACAGCAGAAGCTAACACAACATTGTAAAGCAACGATACTCCAATAAAAATTAATTAAAAACAAGAAGCTGCCAGGAGTTAATTCTCCAATGCAGCAATATTTAGGCTTATTTTTTAATGATATTACTTCTGCAAAAAAAAAAAAAAGTCATACTATTAATACCACACCAACCATATGCTATATACCATAAAACCAAATTCCTTTTTCTTTTACCCTAATAACTAGACCTTGTTTTTGACCCACTTTATATCTTACCATTCTCTCTTTTATCTGGAATACATGTGACCTCCTAATCTTCTCATTTCATCTCCTTGGTTTAATGAATTTGGAAGTGACATTCATTCCCGCACTGGGCTCTGACCTTGTCCCTGCTATTCATTCACTCTCTGCTTAATCTTTCAGCTCGACATACAACCCCAAACAGCTTCCATTTTCCATCTCCAACTTTGTTTCTCCATTCACCTCATGGGGCACTCAGAAATAAGTTAGGTAGAGCTCTGCTTCTCTACCAATCTCTGTCTGAGCTTGCAGAAAACCTCATAGGATGGGCGCTACATTTGAAAGGATTCAGGGAGATAATGGATTCCTTGCACAGGGAGCAGCTCCTGGATTACAGACCCCTCATAACAAGGACCTCTACCCAGAAGTCCTAGTGTAAGTTCGTACACCAACAACTCTGACCCCAGAGCCAATGCAATGGAGACGCACAAAAATCTGAGTTGCCACACCCTCAAAAATGTAACCTATCCCAAGCTGTGACTGACTCTGAGAGAATGCAAGTGCCTCTTCCCCACAGGTGTCTCTCCAGAAGGCATCTTGGGACCAGTTATCGTCACCATACTGCAGCCCACCATACCTCGCATTTTTGGTATCCTCTCTTGTGTCCTAAGCCCCTTCATGATTTAATCTCTTCTATACCTCCATCATTGGAACTGCTCTGTGCTTCCCCTCCTTTGTGCCTTCCCTAACAACCCTTTCCACAGGACCTCTCCTCATTGTCAGTCACTACCTAGGCACATCCACAACTGTGTCCCTCAGAATTGCTCCAGATTCAGAAGATTAAAGTCAGTCACCCCAGTCTCTTTTACTCTTCCTTCCATTTCTCTCACTCAGTTACCCTCCTTATACCTGCTTTTTATCCTAACCAGATCCACCAATCTAAAGACCCTCTCAGCTTTCTCCCAGTTAGCCTTTCCATCTCATGTCCTTCCTTATCTGGCACATTGCTCTAAAAATAAAAAAAATTTTTTTAAATGCAGCCCACTATTCCTGGGCAATCCCATCCATTCCTATTGGATGAGACAATATCAAATATTTTGTCTCCAGCCCAGATATCCCTCTTAAACTCTAGGTTGATGCATTAAACTAACTGGCCTTTTCTTGCTGAAGATTTCATAGACACCAAAAATTCAACGTCTCCATAACTGAACCAAGTAATTCCCTAGTAGACTTGTTTTCCTGAAATAGAGTGAGGTTCTGGCATCCAATAGGGAGAAAACTGCTTTCATCAATACAATGACAACTGCCTGCCTGTTGAATAACGTAAATAGAAAATCCAAATCATAAAGGATGCTTCACGACTGCCTTCCACTGCTGCTCATACCTCAAGAATGCACAGACTCAGATCCTTAGACAGTTATCGCAATAACTCTTAAGTAGGGCTGCTTTCAGACAATAGTGATAGAATTAACCAAAAAGATTGCAACTGTAGGGCTTCCCTGGTGGCGCAGTGGTTGAGAGTCTGCCTGCCGATGAAGGGGACACAGGCTCGTGCCCCGGTTCGGGAAGATTCCACGTGCTGCGGAGCAGCTGGGCCCATGGGCCATGGCCGCTGAGCCTGCGCATCCGGAGCCTGTGCTCCGCAACGGGAGAGGCCACAACAGTGAGAGGCCCGCGTACCACAAAAAAAAAAAAAAAAAAAAAAAAAGAGTAGTTATGTAAGAAGAACAGGGAGAGATTTAATTAGGTGGGCCCTAATCTGACTGGTGTCCCTATGAGAGGAAGAGATTAGGACACAGACATGTGCAGAGGGAAGACCATGTAAAGAAACATGGAGAAGATGGCCATCTACAAGTCAAGGAGAGAAGCATCAGAAGAAATCAACCCTACTGACACCTTGATCTTGGACTTTCAGCCTACAGAATTGTGAGAAAATAAATTTCTGTTGTTTAAGCCACCAATCTCTAGTACTCTGTTTTGGCAGCCCTAGCATATTAACATATCATGTAAACAAATTTTTAAAAAGAAAAATTTAGATGGTGAAAATTGCTATGAAGGAAATAAAACCAAGAGATTTGATAGCAAGGACAAAAGCTCAGAAACAGGGACCAGCCTAGCACATTCTAGGGGGGAAGAAAAAATTGGGATAGAAGGTCAAGATGGCAGGAGGTGAGGTCAGAGAGAGAGGCAGGACCAGATCCCAAAAGGCTTTTTTGCCAATTTTTCTACTTAAGGTTTTCATCTTTTTTGTATTGTTTTTAGGATGATTTGAATATTAATTTTATTAATTGTCTGTTATGACAGTCAAACCCAGCCATCTTTTTCTCTATGGATTCTGAATTTAGTGCTAGGCTTCAGAAGTCCTCTGTGTTACCCTAAGATTATAGAAATATCCATAATGCTGGTGACCAGAATGGGCTAATCCCTGTCCCCAACCCTTCTCTGGGTTGTAATCATTGAGTAAATTCATGGTGAGCCAAATCAGGAGCAAATATTTACTAATGAATGTCCAATAACTCCCATAGTACTGAGCTCCCTGCCAAAACACTCATCTTGGACCTGAAGCCCAAACGGGGCTTTTCTAAGTCCAGAGCTTGGGAGCGTCAATCAAGTCTGTTAAGAAGATGACATAAATTCTTACCCAGCTGCCAGCTGCTCCACAGGCCCATCAACTGTAGGACAGAGAGGCCAAGGAAGCCCAGGAGAGTGAAGGTATCTCTGGGCCTGCTCCAGAAAGCAAACTCCAGCACTGACCCAGCTACAGCTGTTATACAAAAGGGGGAAGCGGAGGGAGCACACTGTCCTTACCTACCCATGTTGTAGTCAGTGCAGGAGAGAGGACCCAGTCCAGAGGACATCAGACTCTTACCCGTAAGATTAGCTACTCCTCCTCCCTTGGAGATGAGCATGTAAGGGATGGAAAGAAACACAGAAACCCCCTCTCAGGTACTTCCCAGAAAGGATGGAAGGGTCGGTGGTACTTCCTTTTCAGAGGGGCCACAGAAGAATATGGAGTGGGGAGTAAAAGAGTCTTCTGCTAGAATCCACCTAAATTTTCTGTTATTAATTTCAGAAATGATCACACTTTCAGGCTTTATACTAATAAATAAACATGCAGGCACATTCATCCCACTCCTCCACAAAGCTGCGGTTACCTGGTAGGTTGAGGCCGATGGGTGGGAAAAGGTTGTGAGCCATCCTGAAGGGCCATTTCTATGAGCTAGGTGAAATTGGCTATTTTAAAAGACTCTGCTGCACATAGAACATCACAGGCCCTCAGAATCTGCTTGAAACTTACATAGACTTGAGCCTATGTGGTTCATCAGCAGCCATAGCCAGAATAGCAACAGCAGCAGAAACAGCAGTAAACTTTTATGGACCATCGACTGGGCGCAGGTGGTAGGGTGCTGGGGAGAAAAGAGTGTCAAGTTCTGTCCCCAACTTCAAAGTCTAGTCAGGGAAATCACTGTGCTCAGAACCTGCCTTGTTTATAGATTTTTCTCTCTTAGGAAGTAGTTTTTTTTTATACCAGCAAACCTACTGGCCTTTACTACAAGATGAAAGGGTGCAAGGAAATTTTCCAAGAAATTATCTGGTGCACAGATGTAACTGAAATCCATATGGTAGGTAGAATTCTAAAGATGTGCCTCCTCCCACCCCAAGATCCATCCCCTGGCTATTGGACGCTAACTTAGGCACTGCTATGAAGAGATTTTGCAGATGGAATTGAGTTTATTCATCAGCTGACCTTAAAATAGGAAGATTATCCTGGATTATCTGGGTAGGCCAAATGTAATCCCATGAGCCCTTAAAAGCAGAAGTGGAGGTAGGAGAGTCAGAGAGGTGTGGCGGAAGAGGTAAGCAGAGACCAGATGAGGCAGAAGGGAAGGTCAGAGAGATTAGAGACATGAGAAGGACTTGACCCATGGTTGCTGGCTTTGAAGATGGAGGAGGGGCACCATGAGTCAGAGAATGCAGGTGGCCCCTAGAAACTAGTACACACTCTGTCCGACTGTCAACAAGGAAACAGATACCTCAGGCCAACAACTACATGCAACTGGACCTGGCCAAATCCTGAATGAGCCTGGAAGCAAGCTCATGCCCAGAGCCTCCAGATGCTTGCTGATGCCTTGTCTGAGCCCTGAGAGACTCAAAGCAGTCTTGGATGCTGTGACTGGATCTCTGTGCTACAGAACTATGAGATAATAAGTGGGTGCTAAGCTGCTAATTTTGTGATAATTTGTTACGGCAACAGGAGAAAACTGATATAGTGCAAGAAAGTTACTCAACCAACCTAAACCCAACCCTAAGCTGGGTTTATCTGGAACCCAACTAAATCTCTCAGTGTTGGTCAGGATGTGCCCCAGGATGTCTGTGTATGTGAACGAAAAGAGCTTTCTGCTAGAGCCATATCCACAGAGACCAACTATAGATGAAGAACCACTGCAGAAAATGGAGGTGTCTGGACCACCAAGGGCATCACTGCTGCACTGGACAAGCAGCACTGCAGAGATGTGCAGGACTGGTCTTCCACAGCAATTCTGAGTAGTCATGGGCAAGGAACTGACCAGACCCCAGTTCTCTCTATATCTAGCATTGGAAATGGGCTGAGTCCCTCTTTGCACAGAGCTAACCCTGAAGTTCCTAGGCAATTTAAGTAGGAGAACCTCAAAAGAAAAATTTTGGTCTTCTTGCTGAGAAAATGTGTAGCAGTTCAAGCAAACAATTAAAAAGCAAAAATATGTCCCACATTTGAAAACAAAGTTTGTTGAGCAACCCATTCTGATGAACTGAAGAGAAAGATAGTAGGAAGATAATGGACAGAGGAGAGGAAGGAGAGCTTCAGAATGGAAGAAATCTAACATGAAAAAGTAAACGATTCATTTATGCTAATTTTGATTGTTCTTTAATCAATAACCCCCAGCCCTGCAGCAATGCAAGCCAGTTAGGTCATCTGGCCAGGAGAGCAACCACTGAGAGGTAGATGGTTTTATGTAAGGTGATTCCACTTTAGAAATTCAGAGCCTGGAGAACAGAGCAGCATTTCTGCTCTGTGTACTGAGTCATGGGCGGGGGTGAGAGGATACCCTTCCAGTACGTAATTAAAGCACCGTGGGGGTGTTTGATCAAACTTCTTAGATAAACAGGATCTACATGTGAGAACACTTTCAAAGCTTGCATGTGGAGCTGTGCTAGAGGCAGAGCAGCAGGTGGGCAGCCAGCCAACCACTCACACGGGACTGGAACTGATGATGTTCTGAAGTCTATGGGGCTCCTTGCAACTTCTCCCATTCGCTCAGCCCACTCAGACACAAACCTAAGTGAGGTGCCTCTCACCTGTGGGCTGCTACTACACAAACCCCAACTGCACATCTGATCTAATCTGCAGAGGGCCTTTCATATAGAGAACACGCTTGCTCAAGCACACCTCCCTCATGGGAAAATGGCATCTCTGCTCAAAAGCATGATTTTCTCTTGGGAACTCTCAAATTGTCTGCTCTCACTACAACGATAGAATCATGGACTTGTTTAGAAAGCTGACAGCCATCTCTATCTATTCATCAAGTCAACTGTTTGACCCAAGGGATCTATGAGTATTGTGATCATCCAGTTGTACTCCAGGTCCCCGTCTGCCCACGACGGATAGCAGTTAGAGTGCCTTTGATCTCCTCAGCCCCTGAACTTTGTTGACGTGGGCTCCAAGCCCTCAAGTCTTACCCTTTCCCTGGTACCCCGGGGTCTCCTGTTCCACTGAATGGATGCTGACCTCTCTCTCACTGCAGACTCTATCATTATAGTTGTTGCTCTGCTCAACACAAGTGTGACCACTTGACAGTGAGCCCTTGCTCCCACCAGAGCTAAGAAACCAGCCCTTGGCAGCTGCAAGCCTGGCCATTATGACTTCTACTTCCCTACCCCTGTCATTGCTGATTCACTGCTCCAGCTCAAAGTCAATCCCCAAAGAAGGCCTGGTAGTGTAATTCACAGTGTTCTTTACCAAAGAACCAGGGAAATGTTTCCCAAGGCTAGGCCAGAATGCAGAAAGTAACACCATCTTGAGATCAACCCCAAAGTGATCCTCCCGGACACCCTAGGGAAATAGTCGTCCTTTACATTGTACCAGGCATTGTTCTACTCTTGTCTAAAAGTGGTAGGCATTCATGCCAACGAGCAGGCAACTTCTTGAGCAAGCGTGGTGTTAGAGATGCTCTAGATTACAGCACAAAGTAAGGACAGTTTTTGGTAAACCATAATTGTTGGAAAGAACCAAGGAATTCCCCAGCTGGGATTAGGGGTAACACCTCCTAAAGCCTTACTGTGGATTCTTTTGATTGAGCTTAAAGGAAAGGGAAAAACAGAACTGTTCATTTGGTTATTTGGTTTTCCCTTCTGACAAGCTGCCAGATTACTTTCATGAAGCATTTGCTGTCCCAAGGTAACTATGCTTTCTGTGTAGAACCCTAGAGAGTGATAAGTCTAACTGCAAACAAAACAAGAACCTTCATGGAAAAAAAAGCAAAAAATTAGCTGAAATAATCACATCGTATCAGCAAGCAAGTTTATAACCTAAAACAGTAAAGGTTGAAAGCAAAATAATATATTAAGTTAATAACATGGAAAAGCTTTGAAGTAGTTTAGTCCTGACAATGCCCCAGGGTACTCTATTACAAGAAAACACCTAGGTTCTTTAGAAATTTCCCAAGGTCAATGGCAGAACCAAGAAAAAAACCTCACTTTTATCATTTATGCATATGATAAATCTGGGAAATACTGGATCAAAAACCTTTCACATCTCTTCCTTCCTCCCACCTTCTTAAGATGTAGGTCTTATGGAAATAAGCATGTTTGGAAGGACGTGGCAGTGGATGGATGGACCTGAGTAACCCTGAAGTCTTGTTTGTTTTTCTGAAGGTATCTGAATATGCCAGTGTTTTCCTAAACTGAGTGGGAAGCTAGAGGAGCTATGAATATAGCTAGGAGGAGAGACGTTGGTATTGATCAAGACTGGCAAAACAAATAGATTTCTCAAGCCTATGAAACGTCCTTGGACTACTGATCTCTGGAATTCAACTGCAGGTCACCCTATTGTCCTGCTTAGAGTTTATACATGGCTACTAAATGATTCTCCCTAGACAATATGGGGTCTCTGTTAGGCCATATCTAAGCTTCCCCTATTACGGTTTCTCTGCTACCTCACCACATGTTTCTTCCATTTAATACAGAACACTCCACCTTCTACTATAAGATAAAGGTCAGAGTCAAAACCAAAAAGTTTCACAAAAACAATAACTGCCTTGTTCCCCACAACCTCTATCTACCCCATAACCTCCCCAAAGGGAAAAAGATGCAAGAAGGGAGCTTGGTTTGAATGGAAATTGATTAAACTATTTTTTCCAGTTTCAACACTATTTTTTTTTTAAACTCTTGGTTTCTGGTGACCTTTCAAATACAGAATAATTAAATGCTGAAGTTGTTATAATTGAAAAACCTAAAGTTAAAAGCCATCTAACAATTTTGCCAACTCTTACTTATGAGCCCCCTATTGGATGCCCCTTCCAGGTATGTCCCCCCATCTTTCATTTTCTGAACCTCTCTCCCAGGCTATCTACAGATCAGGCTATCCTCTCACTTTGTTATTCAGAGTAATTCACCTCTCCCTTTGTTTTCCCTCTCCCCAGGACACTCACCAAAAAGGCCCACCAAGGTAATTTTTCTAAGCAAGACACTATTTACCTAAGATGGACTTTTGCTACGCCAGGGAAGGTAGAAGTGGCTGTAGTTGTTTTTTGTTTTGAATAACATTCTTTTTCTTTTTTACTACACACACAAGCATTAAAAAATATATATGTATACATATATATTCAACTATTAAACATATATTCGGCTATTAAAGATATCGTCCTTGACAAGTGGAATTTAAAGTGAGGAGCGTTTCTTTTTCTACAGTATGTGTCTGTGTATGTTGTATAAGACTGTTTTTAACGATTAGGTTCTACTGTACAATTAAAAAAGAAAAAAACATTGTCAATGGAAACAGAAATCTGGGACTAATCCTTCTTCTTCTTGTTTCCCCACAGCCTATCCATCTGTAAGGCCCACCTCCAAAATGTCACACCCCATCCACTTCTCTCTTTCTCCACTGCTACCCTCGTTTACGACCCACCACTTCTTTTTTTCTTTTTTTAATTTTTATTGGAGTATGGCTGCTTTACAATGTTGTGTTAGCCTCCACTGCACAACAAGATGAATCAGCCGTACACATACAGATATCCCCTCCCTTTTGGACTTCCCGCCCATTTAGGTTATCATAGTGCCTCAGGTAGAGTTTCCTGTGCTATACAGTATGTTCTCATCAGTTGTCTATTTTATACATAGTATCAATAATGTATATGTGTCAATCCCAGTCTCCCAATTCCTCCCACCCCACCCCTTTCCCCCTTGGTATCCATACATTTGTTCTCTATGTCTGTGTCTCTATTTCTGCTTTTCATATACGATCATCTACACCATTTTTCTAGATACCATATATATGCATTATTATATGATATCTGCTTTTCTCTTTCTGACTTACTTCACTCTGGATGACACTCTCTACAACTCACTACTTCTAACTTGGATGGCACAATAGCCTCCTAATGAGTGCACGTTTTCACTCTTACAATTCATTCTCTGCATAGCAGAGAGATTTTTAAAACATGCCATGACACCTCCCTACTTAAAATTCTTTGGAGGCTTCCCAAGAAAACCCAGACCCCTTCCCAAGGTGCTGCAGGACCTGGTCCTCACCTCCTCTCTGCCTTCACATCCAGCCACGCTCCCTCTTTTTCACTGCGCTCTAAGCACACTAGTTGGAGCACATCAAACGCATTCCTTGCTTATCCTGCTTCATGGGGCTGGTTTCTTCTTTACACGTCTTAGCTTCAATGGCATCTCCTCAGTAGGCCCTCCCTAAGCACACTATCTGAAATAGGTCATGATATTATTCTCTACTGAGGTACTAATAACAACCTCTAACTACTTGATTACTCATTTATCTGTACCTCCAATGGAATGCAAGTCCCATGGGGTAGAGACCACGTTTGTTTTGTTCTCTGCTGTATCCTCTACAAACTAATATAACATGTGGCTAAGAGCAATGTATGGATGAATAAATGAATGAATGAATCACCTTCTCTTTGGAAGTTGTTGTGCTAGGAACTTTACATATAGGCACCCTCAAACAGGAGGAATAAGACTTGTGATTAAATAATGACAAAATGTTGTAGGAACTCAGAAGAGGAAGAAATGCTAGCTAAGATAACCAAAGGCTTTGTGGATGAGTGGGTAGTTGAGATGATGGGTACTGAGGGATGGGTAAGATCTCACAGGATGCAAATTGCAATATTCCAGGCAGAATGAGCAAAGACACAAATACATAAAGTACAAAGCACACTTGTGTAGTGTGGGTTAAGTGGGGAAAGGCAGACTGGGGCCAGATTTTTGAAGGTCATGAATACCAGAATAAGAACTTTAAACCTTCAGTTTTTCAAGAGGATATTGACATGATCAAAGTAAATTTAAGCAAAGGGAATCTTGCAGTGGCATATAAGACCAACTTGAAGGTATATTCATTTACTGGAGCTGCCATAAAAATGTACCACCAAAAAGTACCACCTACTGAATGGTAGGTGGTACTTTTTTATGGCAAATAGAAATTTGTTTTTTCAGAGTTTTGGAGGCTAGAAGTCCAAGGCCAAGGTTTTGGCAGGTTTGACTGCCTTCTTGCCATTTCCTCACATGGTTGTCTCTCTATGCATGGGCCGCTTTCTGTGTGTTCTAATCTCCTCTTATTAGGACATCAGTCCCACTAGATTAGGGCCCACCCTAATGAACTCATTTTAAGTTAATCACTTCCTTAAAGGGGTCCTGTTTCCAAATACAGTCACATTCTTAGGCTCTGGGCATTAGGACCTCAACATATAAATTTTAAGGGAGAAACAATTCAGTCCATAAGAGAAGGTAAGGGAGGAGAGGGAATAATCTGGGGAAACTGAGCGTCAGGGTGTGTCATCTTTCCTTTCCTGGTGTCATGAGGCCCCCTCTTCCCTTGTTGATCATGAAGAAATCTTGGAGGGGTCTTGGGTATATTCAAGTAGGAAAGAAACCATATAATTCTAATGTAAGGAAATTGAAGACCCTGGTTTCTGATTAGTAAACATCCTCCTGCTTCCCTCCTACGTTGAAATTCTTACAAAAGTTGAAGTCAAATTTTTAAATTCTGAATCTTTATCTATGAAGACACTGAGGGAAAAACTTTCCATGGCCTTAGTATTAGGAATGGTTACTTTCCTCCTACACCACAGATTGATTGTTACCTAGGGAATCCTATAAATTTTGTCAACAATCATGTTCGCTTTTCTGATTAGTTCCTAGGCAGGCCCAATTCCAATGAATGTAGTGAACTTTGTAGCATAAATTTTATGTTCTAACTTGACTCCTGGCTTCATCTAGTATTCCCACCCTTCTTCTCCCAATGTCTCATTTGTCTCACTCATTTACTTTTTTTTTTTTCATTTTGTAAGCTTTGTAAGCTTTCTTAAATAGTCTTTGCATCAAGGTTGGATTTTTTAAAAAAAATAAATGTTGAGTTAAAAACAATGGCAAAACCTGACATTAAATTTAATAATTTTATTCCATAATAGAAGTCTTGCAAACTTCAATTCTCACTAGATATTTGTCCATAGCCATAAAACTAACAGTAAATTGACAGGAAGAAAGTGAGAGAGGAGAAAGAGGAGATTCTCCTATTCTTAGAGCCTATGTCTACTGGTCAGATTCTTCCCCACTCCCCAGAGCAGCTGGTTTCTATAATCCTCCAATGATCCCCAACTACTAACTCCATTTACATGCTAAATCATCTCCTCTCTTCATTGCCCCTCACTATCAACCCTGGGCTCATTTTCCTGGATTCCTTTAGCCAGGATCTATCTCTCTTGGTCAGAGCCTAGGGCCTAAATCCTGGCAGTGGTTACCTGGGTGACATTCCAGTGAATACTAAGAAACCACCAGATCACATTCTGATTATACCTAACCTTTAGAAACATCCTGTCTAATGTTAGGGTCTGTTTTATGATTATATCTTTCTCTCCAAGTAGATCATCAATTTGAAGGAAAGACTCATCTTACTTTGTGTGAGCCCCTCAACTACATCACAGTGCTAAGAATATAGTAGTTCATCACTAAACACTTGTTAGTATAAATGAATTCAGTGCCTCTAAAAAGGGTAGAAATAGCAACAGCAAAAGGAGAAAGGGAAGCTGCAGGTCCAAGAAATACCCTCAGTTAACTGTGTCTGATTGGGGTCTTTGCCATGAGACCAGAACAGACTGAGTGGGGCTGACCACCGGACACTTAAGAGAAAGGAATCATGTGGGAGGAAGGAAAGGAGTTATCGCTTTCAATGCTATTTGGAGAAATATTCAGCCTCAAAGAAAACTGGAAGTCACAAAAAGTCATAGCCTATAAAGGTAGGGAGAACATCCATGAAAAATAAAAAGGATGGGGAGAAAACACACATTAACGGAGCACCAGAGCCAGGTACCATGCTAAATGTTTTACATATACTATTTAATCTTCTCAACTAGCCTGTGAGGTAGGCACATAAGGAAACAGGCTACAAGAAGATAACAACTCCCCTAAAGTCACATAACTTGTAAGTTACAGAGCTGAGAGCTGGGGCTCAACCTATAAGAAAGCCCAAGCTCATGATTCAGTACTGTACATTGGGCATTAGGCATGAGGGGTTCAGACAGCAATGTAAACGGTAGGAGATCAATAAGTCAAGAGAGAA
The DNA here is from genome assembly GCF_964270905.1 of Leucopleurus acutus. Lineage (NCBI taxonomy): Eukaryota > Metazoa > Chordata > Mammalia > Artiodactyla > Delphinidae > Leucopleurus > Leucopleurus acutus. Next base: position 64,574,118 of record NC_139143.1, read on the forward strand.
GGATATTAAAAGAAAGTAGTGAAGTGAAAGGCAGAAGTTTCAGGATAAAAAGTCATGAGCGCCAGACCTGTGCAAGAATATACATGTCCCACTAGTACGGGGCTACTTCTTAGAAGACACCAATCACCCCTATCATGTCCACTTTATTCCATGAAATTTGATATTCACATAATGTTCCTTTTAGTCCCTGTGATAATTCTCTTTCAGTTCTCATAGTTCAAAGAACTTAACTTTTATCACCAAAATAAAATGTCCCTGTCTTCCTCTTTCATAACATTGTAACTGGGCACTCCCAGAAAACGAAAAAAACTACTTATTTGTGTAACACACCTAGTTTTAAAAAGACAATCCCTTAAGAGATTGAAAAGACAAGCCACAGATGAAAAGAAAATGTCTGCAAAACGGATATCTGGCAAAGGCATTATATCCAAAAGTTATGAAGAACTCTTTTTTTGCGGTACGTGGGCCTCTCACTGTTGTGGCCTCTCCCGTTGCGGAGCACAGGCTCCGGACGCGCAGGCTCAGCGGCCATGGCTCACAGGCCCAGCCGCTCCGCGGCATGTGGGATCTTCCCGGACCGGGGCACGAACCCGTGTCCCCCGCATCATCAGGCGGACTCTCAACCACTGCGCCACCAGGGAAGCCCTGTAAACGTGTAATTATACTACAACTAAAGTCTATTAATTTAAGAAAAGAAAAAATGATACCTAAACATGTATGTTTACTAGGCTCAACAGCTAATGGTGTGAAAATTGAACCTGTAAACTTGTATACATGGACATTTTGGTAAACTTTGGCAAATTTAAATTTTCCTTTGTCCTTTGAGGCTGTGTTTTACATTTGAAATAAATCTTAAAGCTATCTGTCACTTTAAAATGCTGCTTATGATGAATGCATCTTCTTTTTTATACGTAGTGAATCTACCGAAATTAACTTTCGTCTTACTCCAGATTACTAGAAGTTTAATTTTAGTGCTTCAAGTTGTTTTAAGACAGAGACCACATTCTATTTCACAATCATGTGAATAAAGGGTTGTTCCTCTCTGAAGAAAATTCATTTTTTTCTTGTTTAAAAGACAAATACCTCTTTTGAAAATCATCTCATTTCATCCTTATCCATCAAATTTGTCACTAAGGTTCAGGAACTAATTACCTTTGTAGTACCAAGACAAGGAAAAATGAAAAAATGAACAGTGATTACATAGGTCCATTAGAAATACAGTAAACTTGAGACAAATTCCACTACACCCTTTCCCAAGATACACAGAAAGAACATAATTCTAATGTCCACACTAGAGAATTATCATTGGCTTGTTACGACTTTATGTGGTTTTATAAAAGGCAAGGGAGAGTCATTGTGTCGCAGTGTTTGTAAAAACAGGGAAGAAAGAAGAGGAAGCAACAGAGCTCCAGGAAGCTACAGCCCAAGTGGGGAGTGAAACTCAGTGGGGGCTGGGATGCTGGGGAAATTCCTCCAAGTCTGGAAAGCAAAACCTGAGAGGACACCAGATTTCAAATCCATGGTTAACAGCACATTCAAGTTAGAAGTTTAAGTTAGAAGTAGAAAAGAGTGCTGGTATAGCAGTGAAATATTTGCGTTCAGGAGTCCTCTCTCACAATTCACTCCTTTGGACAGTTTTCCACTAATGATAGATGTTTACTTCCTAGTTCATGGTGGTGTTCTCAGCTGTATGTAGTTAAGTGATAAACAGAGAGAGACTGCAATTCAACATTCCATTGAGAGTAGTTAAAGCTCTGTGAGACCATTTGAATTGAGACTGTCAATCCCTTTTATAATTCTAATCCATTCTAGCAGGTTCCAGTGAGATGATCCATTCGTCTCTGGAACCAAGAAGCCAACTAGGCAAAATATCAAGAGATCCACCCTAAGAATCATAAGTCTCTGCATTGTTCCCGTGAACAGGAGGAGCTAGATAACAACTGGCCCTCCTCAGCCTTTCAGTAATGCCCTTGACTCAGCTCCTACATCCCCATCAGGTAGCCAGTCTATCTGCCTCCCACTCAAGTCTCTGGGTACCCAAGGTTTCTCCATTTTCTCCTCCTGTCTCAGACTTCTGTCTCCCCTAAGGAACTCTATGCTGTATTCTAGCCAGCTGACTAGGCTCTACTGGATGTCTAGGTACTGCCAGGCATTGCCTCCAAATTCTTTGTGTTCATTCTGAAATAAGGAAGTGTGAAGTAATCAAGTACATGGAAAGAAAAGTAACTCCATAAATATTAAGCAGCAGATTGGGAGGAGTAAAATAAAGAATGCAAGGGCTAAAAAAAAAATAATCTAAACTGGTAGTTCTCAAAATGGAAAAGCATCTCTAAAATCAATCTGTTCAGACATCATCCCAGGTCCAGTGAATAAAAATGGCAGGGGGTGGAGAAAGGGGTGTAATTTTTAAAAAGCTCCACAAGTGATTCTGATTTGCAACCGTGTTTAAATACAGATAGAATTTGTAACTGAGCCAGAGCATTTATTTTTGCAGCTATTTTCTTTGTGTTCATTTGGAAATAAGGTGTGAAGTAATCAGGTACAAAGAAAAAGAAGTTATTCAATGCATATGATGCAATGAACTACCACTCCTGTGCATTTTTTAACTGAACACATTTTCCTTTTGGTTCAGTAAAACTGCTTCTAAAACTGTCTTTTTAATTTAAGAAAATATGAGAATACAAGAAGTTTTACATTAAGAAATCAATTAACCCAAATACATAGAGAAGAGAATTACCAAGTTAATTCTATAGTTGATCTACAGTTAACTCCTCTTCGTTTAAATTTTTATTGCGCTAATATTTCTGGCATTCAGAAGTATAAAACAACCAACAATCAACTTTTCTCAGGGTTTATCAGTCTGAATATTAATGATCTCATATATTGACCATACATGTAGGAATAGAAGGTTTGGAGAGTGAACTGAATCTGGATTGATCCCCTGGAAGTTTAATTTTGTCAGTAGGCTTTTTCTCCTAAAAATGAAATGTCTCCAAAAATGAGTTAACTGATAATTCTTTTTGGGGGGGGGGTACGCAGCCTCTCACTGTTGTGGCCTCTCTCGTTGCCGAGCACAGGCTCTGGACGCACAGGCTCAGCAGCCATGGCTCACGGGCCCAGCCGCTCCACGGCTATGTGGGATCTTCCTGGACCGGGGCACGAACCCACGTCCCCTACATCAGCAGGCGGACTCTCAACCACTGTGCCACCAGGGAAGCCTCTGATGATTCTTTTAAGTTGCATACTTATTCATGAGTATTTACTGCAAATGAACTTCAGAGGGAAGCTGCCGTATATATGTGAGGACTGCTGGTGAGTACAAGTCAGTTGGCACAACATCTATAGGGGCTGCCCCCATAGATGTTTTAATACCTGTTAAACATTCTGAAAATCCCATAGGGCTTTTAGCCTCCTATAAGGTGTGATCCTAGTCAGAGGTGAGTTTACTGGCATCACCCAGACAAAAAAGGCAGTTTCTGTGTGGGAGTCGAGGGGTAATTGTCAAGTATAACTGGAGACTTGGGGGGCTGAGGAGTTAAAGCTGTGGTTTAACTAACAGTTTCAGTTTTGAGTTGTTGGGCACCCCGAGCACTAGAAAAACTATACTTGGGGGAGAGAGTCTGCCAGGCATTAGTTCTGAAGACCTCCCACCAGAACCCTCAGATCACCTAGAAGCAGGAAATGCTCTGGTAGAAACATTGGCACCTAAGAGTCTCTGGCCAATTTCTTAAAGGCCACATGTTACAGCCTGAGTCAGGCTTCTCTAATGTTTTCTAGTTCTCAACCTAAGTTTTCTTCTCCCCCAAGTCTAATCAAGGTAATCAGAAAAATAGTTTAGTCTCTGCGACTTCTAACACTTATTTCTCGGAGTACGTTGAGTTTTTAATTTATAATAACCCAGCTGTCAGACTTTTATTCAATTCTCTAGGACTCTGTTCAGGTTTCACCCACAGTCTAAAGCTTCCTCTAACTACCCCCAGTAGCTAGGCTGTTGAATTTATGCATATCTTCATTACAGAAAAAAAAAAAAAAAAACACTACATTGAAACTTATCTCTATCCCCTTGAGGCAAAAGTCAGGTTTTATTCATATAACATCTCTATTCCTTGGTTGGTTCTAAGCTCAATAAACATTTCTTGGGAAAAATAAAATGTGATAGAAAAAGGGAGCAAGGAGGGGAGGAAGAAAAATGAAGAAAAAGGAAATTACTTCTTTATCTTATATTCAAACAATTATTTCTAGATGACAAAAATTCAGTTCACTTCGTACTCACACAAATAGTTACTGGAATGAATCAAAATACACTTTCGCACAATATAGGAGAAAGACTAGGTCAACTTTTCTTCCCTTGAGGCCATACCCCAGTAGTAGTTTCTGTCTTAGAAATGCCTCAGATCACCATATCTGGTAATTTTGTAATTCTCTCCTTAGGTCGTTCCAGCCTAAAAGCCCTGAGGAATGGGCATCCAAGTAAATAGTAGTACAAAACTCTACATTTAGCACCTGCTCAATAAATACTTACTAGTGTCACATAGGAATGCCTTGAAGAAAGAGAAAATTATGCTGCAGGGAATTATATTTTCTCTTGAGTTAAAAAAAAAAAAAAAGGGCATAGCAACTGGTCTAGAATGACTGAAGATAAGCCTGGACCCAGCTCCTCAAGTCAGAACTGATGGCTGATGCTCTTCCAAGGAAAAAATGAATTCACAGCGAATAAACAGTTGGTTTTAGCAGACCTGAAAAAATAGTTTTGGAAGAGAGTGATCTTCAAAAGTTACGACCATGAACTTGTATCTGAGCTTCTGAAGACAACTGGATAGAAGTTCAGAAACTTAGAATTCTAGTTCTGTTGTTGATAGAATATAGATGGCCGACTTTAGGCAAGTCATTTCCATTTTCTCTGCCTCAGTTTCCTCATCTCTTCAAGAAGGATAATAATCTCTGCTGTTTCTCAGGGTTGTTGTAATTCCAAACTGGTATGTGATCTACTTCTCATTGCTACTGGGATCCGGTGGTGGTGACTGGAGCACAGTGATGAGAAGTGTCTTGAGGCTACATCCTGGCTCAGCATGAAAGACTGCTTATCGAGGGCACTGAAGTGGTGACATGATTGCTTCCTATCTTCCATCCTGGCTTTACATATTTTCATGAAAAATTAACCAAAAGGAACCACAAAGCAGAGTTAGCCTAGAAGAAAGCCCTTCTTCTGTCTCTTGGTTGACTCTTCACGAGTTCAATTTTGATTCTCAACAGGTGTGCCAAGATTTCTTAGGACCTTCATGAGTGGCCCAATATCATGAGCTTGTTAGTAGACACAAGAATTAAAGATGTAATAATAGCAAATAACCCTCTTGGAAAATTCCCCATCATGTACCAGCTGATCAAATGTAAATTTATTTGAGTCCATCTAGAGATCCTGAGCTCTTTAGCCATCAGCATCACACCACTTGATGAGTGAGAATCAAGAAAGACTTCAAACCTTGGCAAATATTCAAAGATTCACAACCAAATGTCTCTTCCTAGTTTACCTTGCTTACAGAGATGACACATACCACTCCCAGAAACTAGTGACTACCTACAGTGGTAAACACTCTGGCCGTGGTGGCCTCTGGTGTTTCTTCTTTCTAGTCATATAGTCCTTTTGAGCAAGGGTCACTCTTACTCCCAAGAGGAAAGTCAACATGACTCACTTGCAGAAACTGAAAGTACACCATGTCCACATGAGCAGTGCTGCTTACTGTATAACCACAAAACCACATCAGAAGTAGTAGTCAGCTGCTTAGGAAGGAGAAGAGGCAGTGGGCTGAACAAACTCATCCCCCATTCCAGACAGCCAGGCTTCTGGAGGACCCATAGGCTCTTTTGCTAAGACTTGGAGCAGAGGACAAATGTTACCAGCAAATGCAGTCAGGGTCCTTGGCTTCTGGTTACTCAACATAGGGAAACACGGGCCCTCCCAAAGTCCTGTTGTGAAGCAGTGAGGGTTTGGCCTCATTCTTCTTTCCCTTTCCTTGGGCATGTTCTTCTCCTATTCTATCCTCTTCCTAAGCATCCGGTGCCATCTCACCAAACCCTGTGTTAGGTGATTTATGAGGAGGATTTAAGGAAGCAAGGCCTTGGTCTGGATGGGATGCTTTCAGGATTCTATGATTGGGTATCCTAATAATTCTTACCTAGAAGGTATGAGCAATGAAATATGGCCACAGCTTTAACTGGCAAAGAAACGGCACTCACTCACTCATATTAATCAGAATAGTGGCATGTTTGGTCACTTTTATGGTCACTTTTAGACACTGCTCTCATTTTTATCTGTGTTCAGATGTGATTATGGAGTAATGTTATTTTGCCTCGCTCCACTGTGGTTGCAAACTGGCCTTGTCAGATGTCGGGAGTTTTGTCCAATTGTTTCTGTTCAACCGGAGAATACCAAGGCCTAGCCAGGAGCACAGGGTCAGTCCCAGCAACACCAAGGCCTAGCTGATAGAGCCAAGCCAGCTCCTGGCTGTCGGTCAAAATGATGAGTGACAGTTTGCCCTAAATCCCGATCCTGTGGTATAGACTCTAATTCTTCTGATTAGTTTATGCCACTTTGAAAGAGTGAATTGTCCCAAGGAGGGAATGGGAAACAGAATAGTTTTAAGCCAAAGGTGGAGGGAAGGATAAATCTCAGTTAACAAGATAACTGAGAAGATTTCCCTCCCTTTCTCTCTTCGCTGGAGAAGAGAGAAAGGAAGGGAAAGAAACTTCCTGTCCCCTTCCCGAGCCCACATCCTGTGTCCCTCCATCCTCCATTTCTCAGGCACCTTAGTGCCCTTGAACCAGATTCCCAGATAAATCTCAGTTAACAAGAGTTAAGTTTTTGTCCCAAAGGGGTTGGAGAGATGTCCTGTACTTACATTACAACAGTGACCTTTTACAGACAAAAGCTAACCCAGATAGGCCATAACGGTGAGACTGGGCTAAACTGTGGAAGAGAACCCCTTCACGACTTCACCAGGTAAATCAGACAGGCAACTGGTTCCTCTGCCAACATACAGAGCTGGTCTTGCATTTCATTCCCACGGTTGAACTTCCACATAACCAACTCAGTGAGGCACCTTCATGTCACTCCTGTGTTGATTTCTCCAAGCATCGCTCCCCTCACACTGAATCTCCTCTTGTCCGGCTGACCAGACTCTGCTAGATTTTACATGGCGATGGTTTTTTTGAACTCATGTTGGAGCTTGACTTGCCAGCTCTAATGAGTTGCTTTCAGAATGATAATGACTGTCCTGAATAACCCACCCTCTCTCTCTCTTTTTAGTTACCTTACTCTTTTTTCATTGAAGTATACTTGATTAACAATGTTGTGTTAATTTCTGCTGTACAGCAAAGTGATTCAGTGCTGCATACATATACATTCCTTTTTATATTTTTTTCCGTTATGGTTTATCTCAGGATACTGAATATAGTTCCCCGTGCTATACAGTAGGCACTGTATAGCCAACTACAGTGTTTTTCCATTTTATATGTAATAGCTTGCATCAGCTAACCCTGTCGAAATACTCATGTCAGACAAAATAGACTTTAAAACAAAGGCCATAAAGAAAGATAAAAGAGGACACTATATAATGATAAAAGTATCAATACAAGAAGAGGATTTTACACTCGGCAACATATATGCACCTAATATAGGAGCACCCAAATACATAAAACAAATACTAACAGACATAAAGGGAGAAATCGATGGGAATACAATAATAGTAGGAGACGTTAACACCCCACTGACATCAATGGACAGATCTTCAAGCCACCCTCTCTTGCCTGTCTTTCCTCTATTCTGCCCGCTGAGTAGGACATTGAATCCTGTGATTTCTCGTCATAATACTCTGCTGCCACCTGGTGAAAACTCATAGCTGAACAGGACACGAGTCACCACTGACTTTCAACCTCTACACATGCTCATACAGACACACACGGGAACTGTTTATCGCTGTGGTGTAAGTGAAGCTGGAATTCCTGAGGACATCTTGTTGATTCTTCAGTTTTGTCTATAACTGGTCTTTAAAAATAAATGCTGTGGCAACATTCATATTAAAGAAACACACACACAAGAAACAAATACCCATCTGTTTACCTTCTGCTTACATTGGTTCATTTTATTTAATCTTCAAAATTGCTCTATGAGATAACGTATTAATATCCCCACTTCACAGGTGAGGAAACTAAGGCACAGAAAGGCCAAGCCATGTCCACAAAGTCACCTCGCTTGTTAGGAGAAGAACTGGGATGGAACCTCGGAGAGTCTGGCTTCAGAAACTGTTCTTTTCTGCTGTACTTTTCTGACTCTTACTACGCCTCCCGGAGCTCTGATCACTGGAGAAGACAGAAAGGGAGGGAAAGAAACTTCCTGTCCCCTTCCTGAGCCCACATCCTGTGCCCCTCCATCCTCCATTTCTCAGGCACCTTAGTGCCCTTGAACCAGATTCCCAGCTTCTGTGGACTCAAGGAATATGGAATACTGATCACCCTTTGTGATTCAGATAGCTATAATAAGGCATCAGCAAGAGAAGCGCAAAATCCCAATTCTTCCCCAGTTCTAGTAAGAATAAGTGATTAAAATCTGTATGTAGATGTGTAAGTAGACTATACTTAGACTATTTTAAATGTAACCTAAAAGCTTAAAGAAGCAATAGATTGAAAAAGAAAATTAATTTTGAAGACCAGAGTAACTTCTGAATGATATCTTCTGAGCAAAATGAACCATCAGGGTTATCGTTAAAACTTGTACTGATGCATGTGAGACATAAGAAAGACACCAGGAATAGAGCGCTTTGCATGCTGGCCACCTCCCCCGGGTGGCTTTCACACAGAGGAGAAGGTAGAAGGGTGGGGTGGGCGGAGTTGCTCTGAGAGACACTGTTGGGAAACCTTTCTACACACGGAGGGGGAAATTAGGAAAGAGGGACTCCCTCCATAGACACTTAGGTCTGGATCTCAGCCTTGCCAGAGACCAGGAAAGGAACCCGCAAGCTGACTCTCCGGAACAGAAGTCACGAAGTGACTGCCCAAGGGCCCATTCCAGCCCACAGGTTTTTTATTTTGTTTTGATTGGCTCACTCGGTGCTTTCTAAACCATGAGTCAGTACCAGCACTTACAAATCAGGAAATTTCACATAAATTTGGATTTCCGACCTCTCTTTAAAAATTGGAAGACTTAGTGATACTGGGCCCGCATCCCCACATGGTAACAAGCTGAGTTCATCCAGGCCCTTCAGAGAGGCCAAGTCTGGCAGGGTGCCCACCCAGCCAAAACACTCATGTAGCCTCCCTCTGGGACCCTAGAGCATTTGAGTCTTTAACTTCTGATCCAGCAGTGGCTGCCCAGGGCCCTGGGACAGGATGCTCCACCACAGAGGACTGTGGCTAAAAGCTGTCAGCCCACCCAGCGCTCAGCCCACAAATGGGGGAGGAACACAGGACTTAAAGAGACCACGCCCTTCACCCATATAAGAGCTCCCATAATGTGATGACGACTTAGCTTCGCAACTTAAATTCCCATGATTTCCTTCATATACCCTATGCTGCAGCCACACCTCAATATTTACTGTTCTCTAGATAGTCTTCCCAAATTTGTACCCTCTATTTGGAACACCTCCTCCTCTCTGCCCCCCGCTTCTGTGTCCAGCTCAAAAGTTGTCCTGTGAAGGCATCTTCAGTTTTGTAGTCAGAATTAATCCCTCCCTCTTGTCTTACTTTAATATTAGTTTGTTTCTACTGTAGGATTACCATAATGTGATTTATATGATAGTCTTTTTTTTTTTTTTTTTTTTTTTGCAGTACGCGGGCCTCTCACTGTTGTGGCCTCTCCTGTTGCAGAGCACAGGCTCCGGACGCGCAGGCTCGGCGGCCATGGCTCACAGGCCCAGCCGCTCCGCGGCATGTGGGATCTTCCCGGACCGGGGCACGAACCCGTGTCCCCTGCATTGGCAGGTGGACTCTCAACCACTGCGCCACCAGGGAAGCCCTATATAATAGTTTTAACTTGTGAACTCCTGAAAGGCAGAAATTGCCTCTTTCTTATCTTTGTGCCCACCCCCTCTCCATAACCACTCCTCTCAGCTCCTAACAAAGTACCTATAGTATATTGTCAATAATTGTTGAATATGTTTTTAAATGATCACGAAGTAGGCATTGGTTTCTACTGCCATCTAGTGACCGTAATGTAGAATTATGCCTAAAACCATTTCCATTTTATAGGAACCAAACATTCCAAAACCATCCATCCGTTTTCCTTCTTTCCTATATTTCTTCATCCTTCCTTCCTTTTTCTCCTTTCCTTTTCTCCTTTTCTCTTTCATTTTTTGTTCATTTACCCTTTCATTCAACAAATACCCTTTGATCACCGTCTAGGTGACAGACACTGAGCAAATAAGAATCAGTGCAAATGTGAATAGATGTGAAGGACTTCCATTGCCAGCCAAGGTGGAGCAAGCCCACTGCAGCCTGTATCGCCCACTGATTACATAAAAACTGTGGACAAAACACACAAAAGCAACTACCTGACAACTCTGGAAAGTTAAGAATGCAAACAGATTAGGGAGGAAATCTAAACTTAAAAAACTCATTTAGGGGTGAGTTTCCTTAGTATTTTTCCTCTTTTGTTTTCCCACTTTGACCCAAGGGATTCCCACTGGTTTCTTCTATTTTTTCTTCCAGTCCTGCACCAAGGGCAGCCCAAATTATGAATCTGTAATGTAATAGCCATTACTCCAGCACCAAAAACCCTGAGAGAAAATCCACGTTTCTGGCCAGAGTAACCCCCCCAAAAAAGGAACCTTGTGGTACAAAGAGTGGGGAAATGACTTATGTTTTTTCCTCTCTCCTTCTCTTTCTCTTTCCTCTCACCACTTGTACTGAGGGTTGCCCCAGTCATACAGAATTATGGGTAATACAATCACTAGAACTTCAAGTTAAACCTTATCTTTCTAGTCAGATGATCAGGAAAAGGAGTTCCTGGAAGCCAGAGTTCAGAGGATATACTGCAGAGAAAGAGCCAGAGAGGAAGATCTCTGAATTCTGTGGATAAAGCAACATGTCCTGAATTCATCTCTGAGCACACAAGCTCAGGACAGACCTGAAGCAGGATAGCAAAGACCTTGAAAGGCCATCCAGAGAAGATGAAAGAAAACTCGCAATCTAAACTTAATAATATTGATTAACTACAAAAAATAAAACAATAACCAAAAAATCAACCTTCTCCAGAGGATTTTAATAGGACCTGGAGTCTCAACCTTTTCCAGAGGATTTTAATAGGATCTAAAGTCTAAATATAATATCCAAAATGTCTGGATACAATCAAAAACTACTGACAAACAAGGAACCAGAGAAATCTGAGAACTTCCTATAGGAAAAGAATCAATGGATGTCAATCCTGAGATGATACAGATACTGGAATCAGACAAAAACTTTAGACCGGCTATTATAACCAAATTCCGAGAAGCAAATACTCTTGAAATAAATGTAGAGATAGAAGCTCTCAGCAGAGAAACAGAAACTACAAAAAAAAGAGGAAATTTTAGAACTGAAAAATATCTGAAATATAAAATTCACTGGGTGGTCTCAAGGGAGATAAAAGAGGGAAGAGTCAGAAAGTTACTACAGATCAACAGAAACTATTCAATCTGAAGAACAGAGAGGGAAGACATTGAAAAAGAATAAACAGAGCTCCAGGAACCTATAGGAAAATATCAAAAGTTTAACATTTATGTCATTGGAATCACAGAAAAATCTGAGAAAGGGATTGACACAGAAAAAGTATTTGAAGAAATGATGGCTGAAAACTTCCTAGACTTGGTGAAAGAAATAAATTTATAAATTCAAAAGGCTCAGGAAAACCCAAATATGTCAAATTCAAAGAAAATCATACCCTCGTACATTATAATAAATTTGCAAGAAAGCAAAGATTAAAAAATGTTTTGAAAATTACCAGAGGAAAATGACACATTACAAAGAGAGGCAAAATGAGACAAATTACTGTGGATAATGAAAACATGGAGGCCAGAAGACAGTGGAACAACACCTTTAAAGTACTATAATAAAATAACTAGCAAACCAGAATTCTGTATCTAGCTAACAAAATACCTATCAGGAATTATGGTGAAATGAAGACATCTTAAGATGAAAGAAAACTAAGAGTTCATAGCAAAACTGCTCTAAGAAAAATGCTAAGGAAGTTCTTCAGCCTAACTGAAAATGATACAACAGGGAAATTTGGAACTTCAGGATTTAAGGAAGAGCAATGATATAATAAATAATAATGACAAATATCTAGATAAATATAATAGCTTATTTTTTCCTCTTAGATTCATTCAAGTAGGTATGACTATTAAAAGCAAAAATTATAATATTGTTTGATGGGATTTTCAATGCATGTAAATGTAATACATATAACAACTCTAACATAAAGTGAGGGGAAGAATAAAGGAAACTACATGATTAAAACTTCAGCACTTATTTTAGGTGGTAAAATAATAACTCTAAGTAGGCTTTGAAGGTTAGATATGTATATTGTAACACCTAGAACAGCAACTAAAAAATACAGAGACATAAATCCAAGAGATAAATTAAAATATAATATTAAAAACATTGAAATAATCTAAAACACGACAGAAAATGGTGAATAGGGGAATAAAAACCAGAGAAAGGAAAATCTAAAATAAATAGAGGGTAGACCTAAATCCAACCATATCAATAATGCCATTTAAAGTAAGTGGTCTCGGGGCTTCCCTGGTGGCGCAGTGGTGAGAGTCCGCCTGCCGATGCAGGGGACATGGGTTCGTGCCCCAGTCCGGGAAGATCCCACATGCTGCGGAGCGGCTATGCCCATGAGCCATGGCCGCTGAGCCTGCGCGTCCGGAGCCTGTGCTCCGCAACGGGAGAGGCCACAACAGTGAGAGGCCCACGTACCGCAAAAAAAAAAAAAAAAAAAAAAAATTATATATATATATATATATATATATATATATATAAAGTAAGTGGGCTCAAGATACCAATTAAAAGACAAAAGTTGTCAGATTGGAAGAGCAAAAAGGCTCAACTATATGCTGTCTAAAAAACTCACTTTAAATATAATGATATATAGGTTAAAGTAAAAGGATGGAGAATGATAAACCATGATACCACCTAACTAAAGAAAGTGAGAATGACTATGTTAATATCCAAGTAGATGTCAAAGCAAGGAATATTATGGGGGAAGAAGGAGGGGGTCAATACACCTAGAACACATAACAATCCAGATATGTATGCTCCAAACAACAGGGCTGCAAATACATGAAGCAAAAACTGATAGAACTAAAAGGAAAAAGTACACAAATCCACAATTATTCTTGGAGACATCAAAACCCCTCAGTAATCAACAGCACAGTAGAAAATCAGCAAGAACTGAGAACACCTGAACAACATTAATGCTCAGTTTGACCTAATTAATATTCATAAAGTATTCTACCCAACAACAGAATATACATTTTTTTCAAGTGCACATGGAACATTCACCAAGGTAGATCAAGGATCAGCAAACTATGACCTGCAGGCCAAACTCGGCCCACCATCAGTTTTTATAAATAAAGTCTAATTGGAACACAGTCATGCCTATTTGTTTGCATAGTATCTGTGGCTGTTTTTGTGACACAAAGGCAGAAATGAGTAGCTGCAAGAGAAACTATATAGTCCTAAAAGCCAAAAATACTTACTATCTGACACTTCATTAAAAAAAAACACATTGTAAATCAACTATACTCCAATAAAAATTTAAAAAAGATAACCTACTGACTTTACCCACCCACCCCCAAAATAAAAACATGTTTACATGAAAACCTATTTGCAAATGTTTATAGCAGCTTTTTCACAATCACTAAAAACTAGGAAAAAACAAATGTCCTTCAACAGGTGAATGGATAAACAGATTGTGATACATCCATATAATAGAACACCATTATTCTATTCTGCAACAAAAAGGTGCATATTGCTGATACACACAACAACATGGATAAATCTCCAAAAAATGAATTATGCTAAGTGCAAAAAATGCCAGGGTGAAAAGGCTACGTACTGCCCGATTCCATTCCTGTGACTTTCTGGAAGAGGTAAAACTGGGAACAGAGTGGTTGCTACGGGCTGACGGTGGGAGGAACAGTTGACGAGACATGAGTTGTATGAGAAATTTGGGAGGCGAGGAAAGCATTCTGTATATTGATTGTGATGGTAATGATATGACTTCATGCATTTGTGAAAACTCAAAAGTCTATACTAAATAGGGCGAATGTTAATGTTTGTATATATAAGTAAAATAGGGGAAAAGGGAGTGGATATAATTGTATCACTGAGTTTCTTCAATATTAGAAAGAAACTTATCACTGGGATTTGAACAATCTTTATTAAATAAAATGAGCTGGTTTGAATACCTAGTCTTTAATGTCCATTTTAGCTCTGAAATTCAATTATTCTATAATTTGATATTGTATAGTGACACCCTCCCCCCACCATGAAGGAGGACAAATCAAGGAGATCATTAATTTTATTTTTACTGATGATGATGATGAAGATGACATATTCTCTCTTTGGGTAAAATAAGTACAGCAACTCTTAATAGATCAAAATCTTTATTATTCAGAGTGGCTTAGAACCTGCACAATTATTCTACTCCACATTTTTGGGTCTTTCTGTAGAATTTTTCCAATAGTTTTTATTTAAGAATTTCCTTCTTTTATCTAAATAAATATAATTTGGAAAGGGTATCACTTTTTTTTCTGGGTAAGCATTATATTAGTCTAAGACTCCTATATAATATTTTTGAAATACTGGGTAGAGAGATAAATTAGACCAACAAACATAGCTTCTACATAATTCTTGACAAATTGTAACCTCAATAAGAACTCAGTATAAAATATAAGAAAGCATTTAATCTACTTGTGATTATAAGCCACATTATTTTACATAAGACATTTATGCAGTTTTGACACTAGTGTTCAGAGGATGTGTAGAAGAGTTCCCAAAAATAAATTTAACTGTGAAAATGAGCTGTGAACCAAAGAGAACCACAGAGAATCATGCCAACCTTGATGATTATCTGGTTCAAATGCTTCGATTTACAGATCGGAAAACTGAAGCCCAGAGAAGGAAAATGACTGTTTTGTCAAACTTACACATTGATGGCACCAGAACTTTAGAAATCAAATCAAACAGACAAGCGCTTGCAAATTTTAACAGCTCAACATAGGAATCTCAAGACAGCTTCAATTAAATTGACCAAGGCACCTCGAAATTATTAGTCTTAATTTTTTATTTTAAAGTCAAATCACCAACAATATCTAATAACCACCCTTCTTCATCACCGTAAGTATAAATCAGACAAAATCACTCAGAACTTTTAATGGTCACGTTAAAATGATCAAAAACAAGATTCTGTGTGACCTTATTTCACTTTAACTCTTGTTTCATCCATTTACCACATATTTTCGTCTGGTGATCTAGCAGGTAATTAAACTCATATATCCGATTGTTTTTTGTGGGTTTTTCTTGTGGTACGCGGGCCTCTCACTGTTGTGGCCTCTCCCGTTGCGGAGCACAGGCTCCGGACGCGCAGGCTCAGCGGCCATGGCTCACGAGCCCAGCCGCTCTGCGGCATGCGGGATCCCCCCGGACCAGGGCACGAACCCCTGTCCCCTGCACTGGCAGGCAGACTCTCAACCACCGCACCACCAGGGAAGCCCTGTCCGATTGTTTTTAATGCTCTCTTTAATTTCGGTGCCCTCTTCAATTTCCCTGAGCTGCCTCATTCATATGATGGAGATAATAATTCCTACATACCAAGGTCACAGATTAATAGCCTCAGTTGTATTCATGCTGAAAGTCACTTCTGTCTGAATATATCTGTAGAATCTACCAAGTAACCTCAAATACAAGGGAAGGAAGTTATCCAAACACAGAATGACTCCATGTGCCTGAGCCTGGTGCACGGGCAGGATCGGAGAGACAGAAGTGTGTGTCTGTTAGTCGGGTGACAGGTCATGCCAGAGTCTTTGAGGGAGGGCTCTAATAAAGAGAGGGTTAAAAAATGTATCATTCCCCCCAACTCTCTGCTGTTTCACTGAGAGTACTAAAGATTCTGATTTGAAACCCATGGAACAAAACAAGGATAAAGGGGACTTTCATAGTCCTTTTTTAATTGAAAAATACAATAAAGTAAAAGCCACTCATAATTTCATCACATGAAAATTATATAAATAATTAAAAGACGTGTTGTGTTCCTCCCATTCCCAACACCCTTTTAGCCTACCTCTATCCCTACTTGTTCCAAGTACATTCCTTGAGGAAACCATGGTTAACAGTTTGTTGTGTAACTTCAGACACACACACACACACACACACACACACACACACAGAGTTTTAATGAGATCATGTTATGCTATTGAACTGAAACTGCTAAAAACATATCATAGTCATGTTTTCAGGTCAGTATTTATTTTTAGCAGTTCCTAGTATTTTGTAATTTATTCAGTCATTTCTCCATTGATAGACACACGGGTCATTTCCAACCTCCTAACTAAAGGTTCTGGCTAAGGAGGAGGTTCCTAAAGGTTCCTAACAAGGTTCTAGTTCCAGAAGAGGAATTAGAGAAGCCCCCTCCTGAAAGGAGGTGTTTGAAAGCACACACAAAACACTCATGAAATGAGCAAATGGTGAAGAGGAATTTAAGGAAGGCTGAAATGTATTAAAACCAGACCTAACTCTACCTCAAGCTTTTTTGTGAGTAATAAATAAGATTACATACACAAAGCATTTAGCGCATCTAATGTTCAGCTACATTAGAAGTTCAAAAAATGTCAGTTTCCTTCCTGATTCTTTTTTTTCAGTGCCTACAATTCTTTTCTTTCAGCCTAGCCTGTAGAAGTTTTTAAATTCCTGGGTTTGGGGCGGGAGGGGATTGAGGTACCCTAGGACCATCCTGGAAGCCACTGATTACCAACAGATAAAAAGTGTCCGAAGATAAAACACATGTCCTCTTTCCACACAACCACGGCGTGATTTTCTTACCATCCTGGGGAATTCCCCACCAACCTCAGAGATGGACAAAGATATCCTTTGCCTCAAGTCTGTTTCTCAGGATTTCCATCTTTATGCCCCAAGAATCGTGATCTCTTTACATTTGTTACCTGAGGGGCCTGGGGCCACCATACCAGGAGGATTCCTGGGAGCTTCCCCTGTTATTTCAGAACTCTGAAATGAATGTTATTTCAGAACTCTGAAAATGATCACTGCTGTATATATACTCCCTCAGAGCAACACCAGTAATCAGTGTGTGTTTCTATCAAGTTTTCCTTAACCCCCTTTAGGAAGAATAAATTGTCTCTTCAAATGTTTCCCAAAGAACGTATACTGCTTACACGTTTATTATAGCTCTCATCACATTTGTTTAGTAGAGCTGGTTAGTTTCCTGTTTCCTCCGCTAGACTATAAAATTCTTACTGGAAAAGACCTTCCCTACTCTTCACCCCTGAACTGCCGAGGGACTTGAATAGGGACAACCAAGCCGTATATCTGAAAGAACATGGGGTGGGGAGTAAGAAGATCTGGATTTTACTCCTTACTCTGTTAATAACTTGCATCTGATCCCAGAGAATTCTCATCACCTGTCTGGATCTCAGTTTCCTCATCTTTAAAACATCTTCACAGTAAACGAATGGAATGGATCATGTCCTTTACGGCCCCTTCAAGCTCTAACATTTGATACTCATATCTGATATTTGCCACCAGGAATCATGATAGCAAAGAGAAAAATGCTTACTATCTTGATATACTTTTTGACACTAAAATATACATTTTAATCTGTAAAAATGAGTTACATTTAACTTTTCTTATTTGTACTTGTATATTTCCTAAAGTCACATCAGCAACACAGAAATCATTCCTCAGAGTGGGCTACTTTTACAAATGGCTTAGCAAAGTGTACAACCTATCAGTTGACTTTCATTATTTTCTTTTTCCAATGGTGACTTGTCTTGACCTTCCCCTTAATTCTAGGTGTTTCTATACTCTACATTGGCTAATTATTCTACAATCACTTCAAAGTATTACTACTAAGACTACTAATAATAGTACCTTTTTGGGGGTTTTTTTTTGCGGTACGCGGGCCTCTCACTGCTGTGGCCTCTCCCGTTGTGGAGCACAGGCTCCGGACGCGCAGGCTCATCGGCCATGGCTCACGGGCCCAGCCGCTCCACGGCATGTGGGATCCTCCCGGACCAGGGCACGAACCGGTGTCCCCTGCATCGGCAGGCGGACTCCCAACCACTGCACCACCAGGGAAGCCCTAATAATAGTACTTTTAGTGTATATATGTCCATGCCTCTCTCTCACCCTGTCACAGCTCACCAAACGTAAGGTAGATAGCTAGTGGGAAGTAGCCGCATAGCACAGGGATATCGGCTTGGTGCTTTGTGACCGCCTGGAGGGGTGGGATAGGGAGCAGGGGAGGGAGGGAGATGCAAGAGGGAAGAGATATGGGAACATATGTATATGTATAACTGATTCACTTTGTTATAAAGCAGAAACTAACACACCATTGTAAAGCAAATATACCCCAATAAAGATGTTTAAAAAAATAGTACTTTTAATAATAATTGAGATAATATTTACATGATGCTTTAAAGTTAGTGATCTTTCACACATATCTCTTTTGATTCTTAGAAGCAGTATGTTAGAGGGATATAGTAGGTAATATTACTTTCATTTCACTGCCTAAAAACCCTCAGCTAGAGAGATTGGATAAATCACCCAAGTTACAAAGCTAATAAGAAGAGCCACTGCACCAAGTCCCAGGCTTTTTGCACAACAAAGAGTTACAACTTCCCCACCAGTGGCAGTTAAATAGAGCTGGATTGTTAAAGAAAATTCAAATGACGAAGCTTAAGCAGACAAAGGACACAGTAGTAGTGTCTGATCAACATCACAGTCACAGGGTCTCACAGAAAGGGGCCTGGAGAGGCCATGTGCCGGCTCTCACTGTCCTCCCTCCCTAAGGGCTGTGGCCGGATGCACTTTCTCTCTCCAATGACAAATGCACAGAACTTGGAAATCATCTCATCTGAGATTTTTCTTTAATATTTTGCTGATCACTTGGACATATTCCTGCTATGTAACCAGCCCAAGTTACAGGTGCAAATCATCAATCTCACTGTTATCAAATGCTGATAGGCCAGTGCAAACTAACCCAGAACTCCCTCAGAGCAACACCAGTAATCAGTGTGTTCCATGCCTCCATCAGGTTAGTGTCTCACAGAAACCTTTCAGCAAAACAGCTCAGGCTAGTTCCAGGCCTGCTGGAAATAACCCTCAGAGCACATGTCCCTCTGTTGTATTTGCCACCTAGAGGGCAAAAAGAAATGCTGACTGTCTTGGAAAACTAGAGCAATCCTGCGTTCTAGCCTTTCTATTATCAAAGTGCTTGGACTTGGGAAAAGGATTTATTCCTGTTCCAAAAATTGATAGGAATGCTATAAACAAGTACTATTTCAAAGTCTTTGGAGCTTCAGTATATTACCAAACTTCTACATTCATGCAAGCACTGAGATACTCCTTTGGACACATTTTTGCATCTGAGGATCTGACCAGTAATGGTCCCTGTTCTTGAAAAGCTGGGGAGCTGTCTTATTTGTCAATCTCATCTATCAGCTCAATAGCCCCCCCTCTCCATCTTATGCTCCACTCAGTTTTTCGGGCTCATCTGACCAGCTCCTTTTAGCTTGTTAAGGTAATAATTATTAATTTGTTATAAAATTCCAGTCCCTGGAAGCTGGTTTTGCCCATTAAGCTTCCAGGAGGCAAGAGAATTAAAGCACTATCAGTTCAGGTTTCTTCTGAGCTCCCTCAGAATTGAGCCTCACTCCTGATGTTCTAGAGATGGATTGAGGCAGAATTTCAACTTCCAGGACTCAGTTTGGTTTCAGGGATTGGACACTTGCTTTAAAAACTGGTGCCATCCCATTTTGATTACTGTAGCTTTGTACTGTATTTTGAAATCAGGAAATGCAATGCCTCCATCTTTGTTCTTCTTGCTCAAAATTGCTTTGGCTATTTGGGTCCTTGAGATTCTATATGAATTTTAGATTTTTTTCTCCTTCTGTAAAAAAAAAAGTTATTTGGATTTTGATTGGGATTGGATTGAAACTGGAGATTACATTGGGTAGTGTAAACATTTTAACAATAGTAATTCTCCCAATCCGTGAACATGGGATGTCTTTCCATTTACCTGTGTCTTTTTAAATTTATTTCATCAATGTTTTATAGTTTTAAGTGTACCAGTCTTTCACCTCCTTGGTTAAGTTTATTCCTAAGTATCCCACTCTTATCTTGAAGAGGTATCTGCATTCCCATGTTCACTGTAGCATTATTCACAATAGCCAAGATGTGGAAGCAACCTGAACGTTCATTGACAGATGAATAGACAGATGGATAAATAAAACTTGTGGCTTTTACATACAATGGAATGTTATTCAGCCTTAAGAAGGAAATACTGTCATTTTGTGACAACATGGATGAACCTGGAGGACAATATGCCAAGTGAAATAAGCCAAACACAGAAGAACAAAATACCACATGATCCCACTTACAAGAGGAATCTAAAATAGTCAAACTCATAGAAGCAGAGAGTAGAATGGTGGTGGGGAGCCATGGGCTGGTGGGGAGAGGAAAATGGAGAAGTATCAGTTAAAGTTTCAGTTAGGCAAGATGAATAAGTCCTAGAGATCTGCTGTACAGCACAGTACCTCTAGTTAACATTGTATTGTATACTTAATTTGCTAAGAGGGTAGATATTATGTTAAATGTTGTTAATCATAAAAAAAACAAAGAAGACAGGAAACTTTTGGAAGTGCTGGATATTTTTATGGCATTAATTGTGGTGATGCTATCACAAGTAAGTATATACGTTTCTCCAAACTCAGATTATATACATTAAATATGTACAGCTTTTTATATGTCAATCATACCTTAATAAAATGGTCTAAAAAAAAAAAACTAATGTCGCTATCAAGCTTAAGCAATACCTGCAATTGCCACTAGGTAGTACCAGCAAGCCAAACATGTATGCAGGAGCAGAAAAAAAATGAAAGAAAATGAAAAAAATGAAAGAAAAGCATGAATGGATATAACGAAATTAGTTGAATATTTACAAATTATTTATAACAGACCTATATGAGATAGAATCAATCTGGTAGGGGAGGGGGAAATGTGCCCCCTGACTTCACATTATGATATATCCATGCACATCCTCCTAATTTAACTTTCAAAGCCCTCAATTTAATCTCTCACTATCCCTGAAGGAGAAATGTATGTAGTCATCAGACAAGTGAGAGACATTAAAAATGAGAGCAGATGAAATCACCAGCATAGATTTCTAAATACAAGTCACTGTTCTATTGACTCTACCACTGTATCAACTATAACTTGTGCCTCACTCCAACTCTATCACACTTATGTAAGTCAAGCCTGAAAGTCAGATATTATTTACCACTCCTTCCCTTGTATAGTAAAGGGGGTTGAGGCTTGAATAAAGTTGCCCACAATCATAGCACTAGCAGAGCTGGAATTCAAATCCAGATCTGTCTGACTTTAAAGCCTTTTGTCTTTAAATTAAACCATGAAACGGGGGGACAGGATTCCTGAATCATGACTACCTTTATGTAAGGTTTCCTGGGGAGGGGGGTACAAAGAAAGAAAAAGGCCACTTTATTTCTGGAAAGGTACCTCAGCTTATATTTCATCTGAAATTCATTTCTGACAAATAGGAAATGAGTGACTTGGCCGAGACCACCCAGCAAGTCACACACAGAGCTACAGCTGCAGTCCAGTTCTCTAATCTTGCTAAATAGGAGAGGCAGGCATTCCAGGTGAAAGAAGAAAAGGTGAGGCAGCACTTCTAGGCAGAAAGTGATTTTAGTATGACACCAACATAATAATCATTGCTTATATTTATCTATTCCTTCCAATGGTCAGGAATTCTGCTAAGACCTTTACAACCACCATCTAGATACTGTTGTTGGTTGCCTATCCTAGAATCATTTTCTCCCCTTTTCCTGGAACAATAGGCATATTTTCCTTTGGGGAATGGCCTCTGCTATACAGCCTTTGAGTGGTGGTTGATGTGGGTTTGACCTCACCCTCAGCTCTAGAAGTGACCCTTATATCTATCATCCCACCCCTTTTGCCCAGTGATTGTTCAGAGTGTATTCATGAGCGAGTTCAGGCCTTTGAGACATAAGGAGACATCTGTTGAGGGCTTTTCGGAAAAAAGGTTCTTCTCCGTTCCATGGGAACTACCAGAAGAGAAACTCTCTTCTTTTAGATAGTGGGACATGAGGATGTAAGGTCTAGAACTGCCACAACTACTGTTGATCCCCTGAGGTAAGACAGCCTGAGGGCACAGCTGATGCAAGAAGGAAGACACAGCAAGAGAATTGTAATGAAATACAACTAGAGGCCCAATGAAATTGTATCTGGACCAAACCACACCTGAAGCTGACATACTTCAAGACTTCACAGATACACAGGCCAATACATTTCCCTTAAACTACCTTGAGTTTTCTATTATTCACAACCAAAGGCATCTTAACTGATTTGCATAAGTACTAGTATTATCCCTGTTTTAAGAATAAGAAAATGGGGACTTAGAAAATTGCCCGATATTATACCGTTTGTAAGAAGATTTGACCCAGAATTTTGTGAACTGAAAACCTTAGCTACTAATCACAAATTACAGCTTTCACATGCTAACATTCCAAAGGGAGGAAAACGCCTCTTCCCCTCTGGCTTTAGCTAGGAGCTCCTCCTTAGTCCTTCTCCTCAATCCTCACTTTCTATGGAACTTTGTTAAATAGCCTCAACTAGTCACACATTCACTGGACTAAGATGTTACTAGATTGATAATGTGAGCTCACAGGAGCAAATAAGATTGTTCTATTTGATTTCAGACGTGAGATATTAGAATGACTCCCAGCCCAGGTGTCTTCACTATGGATTTCTGATTGTTTCCTATACTTAGACACAGTCATTTCTGTGTCTAGTCATTGACATTGCTGGGCAAAGCAGAGTCAAAGAAAACATTGTGGCAGTGGCTGTGTAAACACACTACTGCTCAGAGTACACTTCCCCAGAGGGTGAGAGGGTGATCACAGACAAACCCACAGCATCATTGCAACACCTGTGTGATGCCAGTTTGGAACTTCTGTCTCCACTCAGAGTCTACCTAGAAAAGATTCCCAAATGTCCCTACCCCCAACTATGCTCAAATTGGTCTTTGCCCACTTATAAACCTATAAAATAAAAATAAAAAATAAATAAATAATAAATAAATAAAAATAATAAAAAATAAAAAAAATAAAAAAATAATAAAAAAATAATAAATAAAAAATAATAAATAAATAAATAAATAATAAATAAAATAATAAATAATAAATAATAAATAATAAATAAATAAATAATAATAAATAAATAATAAATAAATAATAATAAATAATAAATAAATAATAAATAAAATAAATAAATAATAAATAATAATAAATAAATAATAAATAAAAAATAAAAATAAATAAAAAAAAATAAAAAACCTTACAAACCTATAAAATCACCCTTTTCAGTGGTACCAAAAAAAAAAAAAAAAAAAAAGCCTGTGGAAGGGAAGATCATCAAAACACTTTCCAGTGGGATCCACCAGAAAGACATTCCAGAAGTATCTTCTCACAAAGTAAAATGCCAATAAGAGGTCACATATGCCTCTTGGAAGCTAAACTCTCCATTCTCTGTGATGGAAATACTCTGTCTCACTCTCTCAAACTTGTTATTCAAGTTGCTTTTTTCACTACCAATCTGACCTTTTCTATCTTTCTGTAAAGATCTCCACCTCTATAGCCTCCTCCCTGTACATGGCCTCCCCAGTTAATAGAATTTGAAAGGAATACCCCGACAACTGGGCTTTTGAGGTGGGTTTTGCTACATGGTTTTCTTATTGACTATTCAAAATAATTTCAGCTATTTTTTTCAATCATTATATCTGGTTTTCTGTTTGTACTTTAGAATCGGTTTCCCCAGAGAGTGGCAAAACAAGACGTCTCTGCATTTTTCCACCACGTGACAGTAGGTCGCAGGGAGGGAGAAGAGGGGGCGAGGATAGGAAACCCTGCAGAGGCATGAGTGGAGGAAGATGAAAGATAAGGCTCTAAATAGCACCAACACAGCTTATGCCAAGAGGGAAAGAAATAATGCCTCTTAGGGGTTTTTATATGGCTCTCTGGAGTAAATCCCAAAGTCTACAAATCAGTAACTTACCCCTCAGTAGGCTAAGTGATACTCTATAAGAACAGTTACTGCAGTATATTAAGAAGTTCAAATGCTGAATCATGGGCAAGTCAGTTGACTCTAACTGTAACTTTCACGACAAACCCTGGATGTAGTCCGTGTCTGCCAGATGACCTTCAGGACTGTTCTGACTCTACGTCTTTCCAGAGCCCTACTGTGATGAAGTAGCAACTGGATTTTGTTTTAGACGCACTGCCCAGGTGTCTCCCTGGAGGCACACAGAGGAGTCCATCAGGAGAGGTCACTGCTGAGCCTCTAAGCCCCTAGGTGAGCCATGAAGAAGTGGTACTATGGAGGCAGACCTCAAATAGAAGAGCAAGATAAGGGTGGACTCCTTAAAATCACAAAACCCTTATTTTCCATTTAAAGAAATGAAGACCCAGAGGTTAAAGTGACATGCCTATGGTCACAACCCTAATATATTCAAGACAAAGAGCAGAACCTAAACCCACCTTTTTCCCACCATGCCCTGCTTCTTTTTATCAGTTTTGGCAAATTTCTATAAATCAGATTACAAGACGGAATTTCCTAAAATATAATCTGAAGGTTTGGAAAAGAATTTAAGGTCAACTGATCAAACCTTCCTTGCTGGAGTCTATTCTATAACATAACTCTTAATTTCTGTCCTGTTTGTGCTTGTATACTCTCAGGGATGGGGAACTTATTACATCCCAAAGCAAAATATTCTGTATACAGAGACTTCGAGTTGGTTAAAAATAATTCTTCCTTGCACTGAAGAGAAATCTGACTCCTTGCAACTTCCCCCTGTGAGCCTTAGTTTTGTTTCTGGGGTTACATGGGGGCAAAACTAAACCTTCTTACATCACAGTCCTTTAGTTACTTGAAGAGGCCTATAATGTCTCCCATTACTCTACTCTTCTCCAGGCTATACCCTCTAGTTCTTTTAAACACTCTACCTACCTAAGGGTTCCAAATCTCATCATGTATCCTGATCATTCTCCACTGGACATGCCAGTTTGTCCAGGACACTCCCACATGGGACTTACTGAAACAAATGTGAGCTCCAAGTACAGTCTAACCAGTACAAAAAGGAGAAGACCACTTCCCTTGTTCGGGTCAACAGAGCAGCCCCTGGAACCACATTTGGGTCAGCAATATAAAAGTGCTCTTTCTAACTTCCCTCCACAGCCTTCTCCCACAAAAGCATAAAATATCTAAATGTTATCATCCACTGAACTGATATGCAGTTGTCCTTAGTAACCTTTCAATTCTAGACCAACCAAATCCAGATCAGCAGAGCAGAACTGGCAGTCTATGGAGATTATGAGAAAAAAGGGGAAGCCAGTCAAGAGCCATTTAAGACAGACTTTCTTCAGTTTTGCATGGTTAAAAGGCAATTGATAAATGAAGGAACTTATCAAAGAAACCTTGAACATCATGAAATAACAGAAGCAACTAGGAGTGATGTTTCTGGGGATTTATTAAAATATGAACTGATACCCATCTATGCATCATCACTGAGGCAGTGTGTATAAGAGGATGGATGCTGTTATACTTCTCAAAGTCTCTTGCAGCCAGTTTACAAATGTCAAATTGGTAAGTCATACTTCAAGACACTATACTTTGAAGTGATGCTACAACATTAAGTCCAAAAAAATGACAAAGGTTTAAGGATAACGTAAATTGACTAATTCTTAGGACGAAGAGTCTAACCTGTAAAAACAGGAAAGCAGACCATTCAGATGACTGATAGAAAGGAATTATCATCATTCTGAAACAGATGGTTTCTCTAGTATTTAGGCCTCATCCCTTTAAATCCCAATGGTTCCAAGAAAATGGTCAGTGCCTGAATTAACTGCTCTATAGACAGTTTTTAAATTGTTGAAATGTCAAATGAAACGCTTTTCATGTGACAAATTCATACCACGTGTCTAGAAGATAAGCTGAATGGTGGTGAAAAAGTTCAGCCCTGTGTTGTTTTAAATGTTGACTTTGTAGGTAAAAGGGAGACCAAAGAGGAACTCTAAAGCCATCAATTATTTTGGCTTCAAAATAAAATTTCAAAGTCTACTGTTGTGTTTTTAAATTTTTATTTTATTATTAGGGGAAGGTTTTTAGTTTACCTCTATCTCATGAATTTCATTGTGTGTTCAAATAGAGTCATACCTATCTAATTTTGTTTTACTTTTATGTTTACATTTAAGGAAGCTTCATTTCTGATCATGGTGTGTGGAATATGACTAGAGAGATGGCTGGATAGGGAGGGATCTTTCAGTGTAGTTTGGTATGACCTGGGAATTAACAGAAGTATCACGGACTGAAAAATAGCATGGAAAAGTGCTCTAGAAAATATCTAGGTGAGTGAAACTGTTTTGGACTGCTTAACTCAAGCTTCACAGAACGTCTTCATAAAATGGAAAAATGGATTTTTACCATGGCCAAAGTAAATTTTGCTGACAAAATAAAAGGCAATATCATAGAGACCTTGCTTTTTGAAAGCCAATATAAATTATTTGGGAGTTGGTTTTACAGTTCTTTCTCTCTGGATAACATAAATGACACGGCATATAGCCGTGGATAAAAAGCTCCCCCAACACACTCACATACTCAGGATGAGCAGGAGAGCTTGCTTCTACCCATTCTCTTTCTTTTAAGCTGAAGAGAAGAGCATGGGGCCCCTGCAAATTAACTCAGGAGTGCTGCCTACCATGCTTCCTTGCTAATAATTACCTGAAAGGAAGAAAACATTTAACCTATTGCTTGGCCAAATGTTAAAATTCCTGAATTCTAGTGCATTAAGTATATTTGTGAGTGAAACAGCAGATTTTCTTTCTAGCATGGGGGGAATGGAATTAGATTTACCTTGCCTTAGCAAAGGTCAAGTAAGTTTTGCTCTCTCATCAAAATCAGTGGTTCTCCAACTTTAAGGGGCATTAGAACCACTTGGAAAGCTAGCTAAAATGTACAGTCCTGAGTCCCACAGGGATTTTGACGGAGTAGGTTGGGAGAGACGCCCAGAAGACTGTACTTGAAACAAATACCACAGATGGTCCTTGGTCCATCTTTACAATAACCCATTCTAGAAACCCCACCACTCCACAGATATACACAAAACAGCTCCAAGTGGTCCATGAATGATGGCTTGACAGTGAATGTTCAGCACAAATAGAGATTACTTTCCTTTTTCTCCTCCTACTCTTCCTTCTCACCACCCTTTCTGCTTTCCCCTTTGTTTCCTTCCCCTCTGTCTTTGCATTCTCAGCTATGAATCATGGAAAAGCAGAAGAAAGGGTGAAGAAGAAAGGGTAAGCAGAAAAAAGGCCTCACTCTGCTTGATTTTCTGAGCACCAGACTGTCATTTGTTGGTGTCCTTCTTAAATTCAAGAATTGTCCATGAGTCCGGTACTGATGACACAACTTCCTTATCTTTCAGATCCATGATTTCTCCTTTCTTTTTCCACTGATAAAAGCTTTGGAATCTCCACAAGCCAATAAATTGAGAGGTAAAACGAAAGGAAATTCCATCTAATACATTTTATTTATTACAATACTTGTTAGCAGCTCAGAGATTTACTGAAAGAATTGAAGCTAGAGAACAAAAATATCAAGAACAAATTTGTTCATTCATTCTTTTATTTATTCTAACATCTATCTTTTGCCAGGGCATAAGAAAATTAGGTAAAATATTTTTCATTGTTGTTAAAGAGCTGTTCAGGAAATAATTAAAAATAAAGACATCAAAGAAAATCAAACAGAAGACTGAAAAATGCTTTCATAATATAACATCAACTTTGTTTCTCATTTTCTAAAGATGATGGATCTCCCTTCATTTACAAAGAATATCTTTACTTAAGTCACTCAATCAATCTTGGATTGACTCATTAAGCTCCTGACAAAAACAAATGAAGTTGAGTACTTTCCCTATTTTCAATTCTTCTAAGTCTTTGGTCATTAACATGGTGTCCTTAGATCCCAAGGAGCCCGTAGATAGAATACAGGGGATTCATGAACTTGGATGAGAAAAAAAAATGCGTCTTGATTTTCACTAACTTTGAACTGGTATTTAACATATCTTTCACGAATGTAGGAAATAAGCCACAGTAATATTAGCAGTATCTGTGACTATTAATAGAGATCACAGATTTTTATTATCATATTACAGTTGCACAAATGTTGAAATAGTGTTTACATTCATCACTATATTAAACTACAGTAGTTTGTTGACCTGCTGATATATCGTGTTACTTAATATTATTAATGCATCACAATTTTTTGAACATAGCAATCTGTACTTCAATATAATTGATTTCATTATAATCCTATGTACTTCATTTCATGTATATAAAACAGTACTTTAAAAATAGGTCTATAGCATAAGAAAGGTAAGAACTCCAGCAATAAACTCTCAATACTCTAATTCTGTGTCAAATTAAATAATCTTTAAACAAAACATATTAGGTTAGGACTCCATACAGGTTCCTTAAGTGAGCACAACTTAATATTATGCCCTTGGATTCTGAAGGATCTTGAATGTAAGAGACATTTACTCAGGACATTTCTGCAGACATGCCCATTTCTTTATTCATTATCCTTTATAAAGAAACCCACTAAGTTAATTTCTCTTAGGAATTCAATACCAAAAAAAAATACTCCAAATGGATTTTTATGATTCCCTTTATCAAATAACAAGAACTATGTCTCTGTTTTTTAGTTGTTCTTGTTTTGCTAAGGCTGCTAAGAAGATCAGAACCAAATTTAATATCTGATTTTATTGACAATATCATCCCAGTTTCGGTGTAAAATTACCTCCCTTCACTTAAAATAGTTTGCTGTGCTGTTTTAGCTGACCTATGCTGTAAGGTCTTTTTCAAATTATAAGTTGACATAAAAACATTTTTTGAAGCAGGAAAGATGAGAATTATGAAAAATGGTTTCAAAGAAATATTTTAAGTCCTTCCATCTAGATATTTTCCGAGTTCTCTCTTATCCTGGGGAAAGGAAGATTTTTTTAATAGGGACTTTACTTCCCTCATGTAACTTCTAGATGCATTCTGAGTCGGTGTTCATGAGCTCTGCAACCTCTAATCAACTGCCAGAAACGAAGGCGCTTCTGTACCGGATGATGGAAGTTGTTATGTTATGGGGGCTCAGCAGGCCAGGCCCACCACAGAAAGATTCCACCAGTCTTGATAGAAATAAACTGCCCCCATGACATTCCAGTGATTCAGTTCTCCCAAGCATTAATGAGCTGTTATGCAAATACTCATGAACTGCAGAAAGACTCTGTCTTATAAGGAGTTACTCTTGAAAGCAGCATCTGATTTTTTAAATCAATGTAATTGTCACCCACCCACTATACTGTTCCTCCCTCTCCCATCCTCACTCCCAGCGCCCCATAGCCCAGGTTCACTCACCTACTCATGTAACCTCCCAGAGACTTCCCAAGCTTCCAGAAAAGTCAAAGGAATAAAGGTTCTGAGAGAGAAGTGTGAACCTATTTGGGTCACTTCAAATCAGGCATGAGATTCCTTGAGATTTCACTCTAAATGAAGCACCCATTCTCTCCACACACCAAATGTGGACCTTGGCCTGACCCGCTGTTATTGAGAAGAAGAAACAAGTTTTCTTAGTGAGTTCCTGATAAAGAATAAAGAGAGGTGAGGGCTGTAACTTCAATTCTGCCCTTGACCCTCTGAAGACCCTAAACTATATTAGGCAACAGTTTCCCAACAGATGCTAAATGGTTGAGCTCTCCTTTGAAAGTACCCTGACCTCTTGAGACGAAAAACCATAATCACAACCCACATAAGGGCTTGACTTATGGTAGCAAAGTGTAGGAATGATTTTCTGCTTAGGGAGTAGTGGTCAACTGAAAAGAAAAAAAAAGGGGGAAAAAAGGCAAAACAAATCAAAATGCTAAGGCTGAGGCTTAATTTCAAAATTGTCCTTGCATATTGTGTTTGCTGAAGTCTATTTATCACAATGATTTGAGTTGCATCTTAGAGTCATAATTCCTCAATAAAAATGCCATCCTTGAGTAATTGACAGATGGCTCTCAGGCATTCAGAACAGGGAAAAGAACATTAAATCCTTCAACAAAGATAATAAATAGCTACTGTGTGTCAAGCCCTGAAATAGAAATCAGGTATATTTTAGTAAATAAAACATGGACAACTTTTTGGTCACTTTTTAGAAGGTTAAATATACATCTACCCTGTGACTCAGGAATTCCCCTTCGAGGTACTTGCCCAAGAGAAACGAATACATATGAGCATAAAAATACTTGTACGAGAATGTTCATAACAGCCTTATTCCAAAATCTGGAAACAACTCAATGTCATCAACAAGAAAATGGAGAAACAACTTTTAGTATCTTCATACAGTAGAATGTCAGTCAGCAATAGAAGGAGTGAACTGATATCTGCAGCAACATGAATGAATCTCATTAGGCATTACATTAAAAGAAGGCCAAGAATAGGCAAAACTGAACTAAAATATGTTACTAAAAAATAGTCATGTAGATCAGAAAATGGTTACCTTTGGTGAAGAACTAACGAGAGGAGCACAGAGGGAACTTTCATGGATAATGAAAAGACACCATCTTATTATGAGTGGTGGTTACATGGGCATACATAATTGTCAAAGTCATCATACTGAACATTTAAAATCTTTCCTCCTTGTTTTATGTAAATAAATAATCTATAATGAATTATTTCTTCTAGATCATCTGTCCATCTCAAAAAACAAAAGAAAGAAAAACGAATAGGCATAGCCCTTGTGGTACAATAGGGAGAGACTGACAATGCCCGAGCAAATAAGCAAATTGATAAGTGCATGAACAGGATGCAGTAGTAGTAAATAATAGAGGGACCTCATTAGTGTGGCTGTGGAAGAGAAGACAGCCTAAGAGCCAAAGGGTGAAAAGAAACAGCTGTGTAAAGAGCCCACAGGAGAAGCATTTCAAGTAGAAGAAATGGTGTGTGCAAGGGCCCTGAGGTAAGAGAGGGTGATGGTTCCAGGAAATGAAGGGGCCAGTTTGGCTGAAACGTAGTGGATGCTGAGGAAGCTAGCATGGGGAGGTAAAAAGGGGTCAGAATATATCGGTCAGGAAGGCCATGGGCAAGAGTGGATTTTTAACTTTAGAGCATTGGAAAGTTATGGAAGGATTTAATACAGGTGAATGGTGTGATCTAATTTATGTTTTTAAAATATCACTCTGATTGCTAGGGTGAAAATGGAGGAGCACATGAACTATGTAAACCAATTTCTCTCTTAAAAGCTATTAACCTGTTTCAGAATGAATTTTGTTCAATTATACAGAGCAATTTTACTCTATCCTATCAGTCTTCAAGGCTTGGGTGTCGAGTGTAAAAGAAGGATAGTTCTCTACTAAATGAAACAGGTTTGCCTTTTTTTATCCTTTCATTTTATCCTTCAACCTGAAGGGAAAAGTACTCACTCTTCACTACAGAATGAAGCTTGTCTATTGGGAAAATGCAGCCCCAGCTGTTGAGGTTGAAGCTTCAGGAGGGGGATACAAAGAGCAACTATAAACAAAGAAGTTACCCCAATCAGCCAGTCCCACCTGCTGAATCAATGAGTCCCAGAATCAATGAGTATGCATGTGGGAAGAGGCACAGACTTCAAAGCCAGATTACCCTCTCAGGCATTCTGCAGCTATCTTTTAAAGGCTAGGTTAGCAGAAAATAAAAAAGCAATTTTCTCATCTCTTCTCCCCCGCACCTCCACCTTTCAACCTCACAAAGAGGAGACAGCTCAGCCTGCAAAACTAACATGAAAAATACCCATCAGATCTGCAGCTAAGGAGCCCCAGAGACACAGTTATTTTCATCACCAAGGACTCTGCAAACATTCTCAAGTTATCTGATTATGCACTACTTGGAACAATGAATAAGATTCCACCCCCATGGGGTTGCCTGATTAAACAAAAAGTAAAAGTTGACAAATAGAGGGAAAGAGTGACACACTCAGATATCTTCTATCTGCAGTGGAAATCAATGCTCAGCAAATGAGGAAATACTTCATAATGGGAACGATCAAAAGAAAAAGCTCCAGCAGTTTACTTTGTTTTCAGCCTGTCAGCTGAAGCAGGTGCCTTCTCACTCAGAAATCAGTAGAGCAGGGAATACCCATGGTGACCCCCGCCTCTTCCTCCCACTCGGAGAGAAAACTTTTACTTGAGAAGAAACAAATTTCCCCAATATCTTTAAAGCGCTGAATTGTTTTAAAAACAACAAAATAAACACAGGTAAAAAAGAAAATGCAGTCTAATCGAGTTATAAGCAGGAAAATTTAAAAACTGACAAGTCAGAGAGAATGAGCTCTAATTATAGACATATTCAGAACCTGATTCCCATATTTCTGGCCAGGAATACTTTTTTTTTTTCCCGATAATCCACCAAGCAAGGATCTTCATTTACTCGACTATGTTATTGTCTGAGAGTAAATCATTCAATGAGAATTAAGTCTTAGACACAGTACTTGCCACTTTTTTATCCCTAAAGCCAACCGCTGATTTACTATTGAGATCTCCCCACCCCCCTTTCTCACCTCATATACAACTCTTTTTAATTTAAATGTTTTGCCGAAGTAAAGGATCTGTAGGTTCGGTAACTATTGGTTCCAACAGACTCTTGGAAGAGCATTAAGTCTCTTCTAACTTAAAACATGACGCTTAAACTCAGTATACTTAAACTCAAAGTATTTTGAATTTACCTAAAGGAGAAAATAAATGCTAAGTACCGCTTGTTTCGATTTAGAACCTAAGCATCTCCGTATGATTCTAAAACGAACACACCATAGTATTTTAAGTGTCTAGAGCAGCCAAACATTCAGGAAGCCTCCGTACCTCTTTCAGGAAAGGTGAAGCAGGCCAGTGACGGAGGTCACGGAGGGGACTTAACCATCGGCTGATCTGGAAAGTAGATCCGGGCGGTCAAACGCTCCTCACCCCCTCCCCTGCCCTTGCAACCTATATACGCCCACAGTTCCCACAGCTGGAACCGTTTTCAAGGACGCAGCCTTGAAAGGGTAAGGTGTTATTGAGACCATCTGGATTGAATACGTGACTGCACCTCATTAAGGCCTCATAAACTTTTATAGGACCTAGCGGGGAGGCGAGAGAGCTACTCAATTGCAGCCGTCCAAGACAAGTCTTGCAAGTTCCCTTGCTTATTAAATTAAACCTACCGCCTACCAACCTGGAGTGGTCTGTCTCTTTCCTCCGTCTCCCCTTTTCCAACGTGTAGGGGTCCTGTTTATAAACGAGCAGTCCATTAATAGCTCTCCTTGAAAAGAGAAGTTTCTCGAAAGTGCTTGAATTTGAATCCTTGGGAAGAATGGGAGCAGCCTGAGGGGCGATTTTGCTGTCACACTCATTTTCTTTCACTTTTAAAATTTTAATTATTTTTATTGAGGTATAATTGACATACAATATTATATTGGTTTCAGGTATACAACACAATGATTTGATACTTGTATGTATGGTGAAATGCTCTCCATGAATTATTTATTTGATAACAGGGAATTTTGAACTTTGTGACCCCCCTTCACCTATTTCACCCATTCTCTATCCCCCCCACCCCGACCCCTCTGGCAACCACAAATCTGTTCTCTGTATCTATTAGCTTGGGTTTTTTTGTTTTGGGGTTTTTTTTTAAAGGAGGTCTGAGAAAGCCCTCACTGAACTGAGAAAGTGATGGTCAACACTTTATTTAAAAGATAAAGGACAACATCTAAGTGCTAGTTTTTATGGAATCTTGTGGGGGGGCGGTCTTTGAAACCATAGCTGAATTAGCAGCACAGGAGGCAGGGAGCGCCATGGTCAACATTTGGAGCTATTTCTACTCTGGAGGTCCCAAGCCTGGGTTCCCTATAAAGTGTCCATGCTTGTGGTCACTTCCTTCTCAGCCTGGCTGAGCAGTGAGGCAGACTCTGGGAAGTATCTGACAACCACACATGGCAAGTGACCCAAGAAGAAGCCCCACAAGATAAGAAGCAGAGTGGAGAGGTCACTTACGACCCATTTGGGCTGCTAAACCAAAACAAGTCTGAAGTCTGCCCTGACTCTGAACGTTCTAATACGTGAAAGAATTACAAACCGTATTTTAAAGGGACATTTGAGTCTGGGAATGCTGCTACTTGCTGGCAAACCATCCAGATACAGGGTGTCAGCATTAAGCAGAAGATGTTTTTTCGGTTCTTCCTATGTGTCAGGCACAACCCCAGGCACTGGGTCCACAGCAGTGAAAAGAAAAGGAACTCCCCTTCATGGAGTGTACAGTCCAGTGGAGAAAATACAGTCTAAATACACACACACAATTCAGAAAGTTCTAATGTGCAAATACTGGGGCCTAGAGGAGCTAATAACTAGGGGGCCTAACAGTCTGAGGAATCAGAGAAGGCCTTCCTGAAGAAAGTGACGTTTAAGCTGAGCCCTAAATAGCAAATGGGAGTTATTTAAGCTGAGAGTGTAAATGTGTGAAGCTGAGGGGGAGGGAGTAATGGTTGATAATTTCCAGGTAAAGGGAGGCCTGGAGGCAGTGAGAAACTATCTGTCATCTGTCATATTTAAGGAATTGATAACCATCAGGTACTGCTTGGAGCAGAGAGCCTGGGAGATTCACCTGGGGCTGGAGGGTGATAGTGTAGCTACACAGGGAGCTGGAGACTGAGCAGTAGGTAAGCCGTGTTAAGAATTTGAAGCTAAACTCTAAGTCAGTGAAAAGCCATAGTAAAGGAGTGAGTGGCACAACCAGGTGTGTGATTTTAAAAGAATGTTTCAATAGCAGGGTGATGAATGGCTTGCTGGAGTTCAAGAGTGCAGGAGAAGGACTTCCCTGGTGGTGCAGTGGTTAAGAATCCACCTGCCAATGCAGGGGGCAGGGGTTCGAGCCCTGGACAAGGAAGATCCCACATGCCACGGAGCAACTTAGCCCACACACCACAACTACTGCGCCTGTGCTCTAGAGCCCCTGAGCCACAACTACTGAGCCCACGTGCCACAACTACTGAAGCCTGCGTGCCTAGAGCCCCTGCTCTGCAACAAGAGAAGCCACCACAATGAGAAACCCGTGCACCGCAACGAAGAGTAGCCCCCCGCTCGCCTCAACTAGAGGAAACCCGCGCGCAGCAACAAAGACCCAATTCAGCCAGAATTAAGTAAGTAAGTAAGTAAGTAAATAAATAAATAAAAGAGTGCAGCAGAAGAGCAGGGGGAAAAGGACCATGAGGGGAAAGTATCTAAAGGGATGGAAAGCATATAAATGGTGGACTTGATAATGGGTTGGATGTAGGGGTGATGGAGAAGTAGTCATCAGAAATGACCCCAAGATCTCTGGCCTGGGCAAGTAGGGAGAAGGCAAGGCCATTTACTGAAACTCAGGACAGGGAAAGTAGAGCAGGTGACAAGCAGGGGGAGGAGGACCTGAGCTCAGGTAGAGGTGCATGAGAGACAGTAAAGTTTATTCTCTCTGTAGAAAACTACGTTGGTCAAAGATTAAGGGGGCTCAGAAATCTGGGGACCTAATTTACAACAGTGAATCTGGGTACTTGGGTTAGTTAGACACAGAACTGATCCCCCAGATCAACCCACCCACCCGACCCTTGTGGATTTCCAGCTGACGCAGCAACTCAGCTGGGTGTGGGGACCCACAGCGTGCTGCACGTCCTCTTTCCTGAAGATCATCGAAATGACCACAATACAGGGACTCTGCACTGCTGAGATGACTGCAAGAGATCTTCAATGAGGTCAAAAATTAAAAATGAACCTAAAAAGGACTCTATCCCACGGCCTGAGCTTCTCATGTTCAATACAGGTTATTTCCCTCCATGAAAGTCACACCATCTTGACAATCGTTGTTTATTCTGTTCCAGAGGGCATTGCAGGCCATCTCAGCATGTTACCTTTCATTGGTCCCACTGTTCAGATCCACACAGGAAGACAGAGTAGCCACAGAAAATGGTGTGGATACTTCACATTTTCTCTTGGGAGTGTTCACTGGCACAGTTAAAGAACATGTCTATTGCATCAAAGAAATTCAGTTTCTAGAAAAAAAAATTTCCCAGATTTAAAAAGAAAGTTCGTTTATCAAATAAAAGAAGCAAAATTGTAATATTTGACCATGCTAGTTTTTCATTACTCACATAATTATACATACAGTTTTTCAGAAAAATGATTTCTAAGATTAAAATATTTACACCCAATTTCTATAATTAGTTTCTCTAAAGAAATGAAACCGTAAAAGTTACTATTTCAAAGATAAATGTTCAGTTTCTAGTAACTAGAATTGCCACATCTATTCTGGCTGAGAAAAGACTTTTTTTTTTAACAGACTTTGTGTTTTAATAGCAGGTCAGTTTACTGGGATTTATTTAAAATAAAATTATCAAGACAAATCATTAATTTCATTCGCAAATCAACACTTAGATTTTTTTTCCTGTGTGTTTCCAGAAGTATTATCTTATGCAACCATTCAGAGCATCTTCATGCATAAAACAAAACAAAAGAAACAAAAAAAAATGTCTATACTCTCAGGTGGGGAAAACTTATGTCATTTATATTTGCTGCTGTATATATTTAATAACTATTGATCACTATACACAAGGCACAGGGACACGCAAATGACCTGAATTATGTTTTCCTTGAGAAGGAAAAAATTGAAAACAACCATCAACCATGTTAAAGTGTTACAAAATTCCTCTAATCTAGCCATCTGAAAGGAGTATCCTTATTTATGGCGTATGTTACTTGGAATCTAATTGGGTTTTTGTTGTTTTTTGCAGTACGCAGGCCTCTCACCGTTGTGGCCCCTCCCGTTGCGGAGCACAGGCTCCAGATGCGCAGGCTCAGCGGCCATGGCTCACGGGCCCAGCCGCTCCGCAGCATGTGGGATCTTCCCGGACCGGGGCACGAACCCGTGTCCCCTGCATCGGCAGGCAGACTCTCAACCACTGCGCCACCAGGGAAGCCCGAGAGATACTTTTAAAACACAAATCAGATCATAACACCCTATGATCAAAAGTCTACAATGGCCCCTATTTCACTCAGAGCATAAGCCAAAGTGCTTACCGAGTCCCACAAGGACCTACCTGAATAGTTCTTCGCCTACTCCCTTACCTCTCTGACCTCATTTCCTATGACTTTCTTTCCTCATCCTTTATTTCACTCTAGACACACTGACCTCCTTGTGGTCCCTGGAGTATTCCAGCCACTCTACTGCCTCAGGTCCTTTATACCAGCTGTTGCCTCTGTCTGGCAACATGCATGCCCCCAGATCTGCCTGGTTTACTCCCTTACTCCGGTCAAGTCTCTCCCCAAATGTCACTTTTGCAATGAGACTTGCTCTGACCACCCTATTTAATATTATAACCTGCTTCCACCTCATAGTCCCATATTTCCCTGACCTCATGCTACATCTCCTTTTTCCTGAGCCCTTATAAACGTGTAGCATATAATATACTTATTTATTTAATTTACTATTTGTCTCCACCAGCTGCAATAAAAGCTCTATGAGGACAGAGGTCTTCTTTGTTCACCAATGTATCTCAAGGCTCTGGAATGATGCTCCCACAAATATGCTGAATGAATGGATGAATGTGTTCAGGAACCCCCTCCATTCCAGAGCAGTAAGGAACTGTCTGCTGCATATGGCCCTAAATGAGAAAAATCAAACCCAAAAGAGACTTGACTGTTAATCAAAGTAGAAGTTCAAATCTTAGGATTTCATTTTCCCTTTTCTTCTCCCACATAGGTTGCCTATCACTCTCTTCATGTGGGTAACTATACAGGAAAGAATTTTTACTTTCCTGGAATATGGACTCTACTCACTTACCCCAGAACTGGGAAGGAATGGAAGACTGAGACTATGAATTCTTACCTACGCTCCCAAGCAAGGACCAATTCTCTTCCTTCAATAATCATTGAGTTCAACTCTGTGCCGGGAACTGGAAACGTGTTGGTGAGAAGGACAGGAAAGGACCCTAATCTCCTGGAGATTAAATTCTAGTGTAATTACATATCCATACCAAGGTCTGTGCCCAGATGCCAGTTATAGAACTTATTTCCCTTGTTGGGGAGGGAAGAAAAACCTAGGTATTCTACGTTACATTCACCCCTTAGAACACGCAGCTCATAGTGTGGTCCCCAACTAGCAGCATCGGCTCACCTGGGAGCTTGTTAGAAATGCAGACTCACAGACTCTATCCCAGGCCTTTGAATCAGAAACTGCTCTTTGAATAAGAGCCCCAGGTAATTCTTATGCACAGGAATGTTCGAGATGCACTGCCTTGGAGCTCTCCACTGACTGCGAGCCCATTGGTATCACGTGAATTGTGGCCAAGGGAATTAGAGGCAGAGAAAGGAGAGAATTCAGTTCATTTTCCCTTTTGCTAATAAACAAGGACTATCACTTGATGTCATGGATGATAGTAGGAATTGTAGTAGAAGATTCTAGATTAATGTCCTGGATTATTTAAAAATCCACAGCACACAAAGCTGATCTGAAATAAATACATGAAAATCATTTGCTGACACTTTGAGCTTTCAAACACGTTCAAGAGGCAGTAATTAAAAGTCTTAAGTAAATATGTTTGAGTAGAGGTTCTGAAGCCAGACACCCTGATCTCTAAGCTGTCACTCTATCATTAGTTGTGTTTCCTGGGCCAATTTGCTTAGCTTCTCTTAAGTTTCAGTTTCCTCTTCTATAAATTAGAAATGATAATAGTACTTACCTTCTACATTTATTATGAGGCCTACATAAGGTAATGCACATAATGAAGTAAGCATGCAACATACATACAAACTTTCAGTTATAAGATGAATAATTTCTAGAGATCTAATGTACAGCATGGTAACTATACTTAATAGTGTATTGTATACTTGGAACGAGTAGATCTAAAGTGTTCTCACCACAAAAATAAAAGGTAAAGAAAAGAAAAAAGAAAGAAGCATAATGCTAAGCATATAATAAGCACTCAATAAATTTTAGCTTTTATTATTATTTTGTTATTCTGATCAACATTTATTCGATAAATATCGAATATGAGTATGAAGAGCCTACTTAGATTAGCTGATCAAACAAGACCTCTCTGGGGAAAGAAGGTTACATGGAAACCTGGAGGATAAGAAATAGCCAATCACATTATGAGTCATAGAGTCAAGCCGGGCAAGGGAAGAGCAGTTCAAGATAGGTACAGATCATACGGGGCTTCAGAGTTCAGAAGAGGGGGTTGGAATTTATTCATCATCAGTGGAAAGCTACTGAATCCTTTCAGACAAAGGAGTGAATTAAATAAACATAAATGTCTATTGAGGTGCCACTGGGGGCAAAGGTCCGGGAAAAGTCCCTGGGACATATGAAGATGAATCAAACATGGGGTCAGCTTCTAAGGAACTGTCATTCTAATAGTCTGACTGGAGACTTAATGCCAAAGACTCCTCCTCTCATGTCCTCCCGCCCTTCCTTTTCCTCCTGAGCTTTCCTCGTTGAACACTTCCAGGGACTCGCTCACACTTAGATCCTTTCTGGAACTTGTGCGGACCTTTGTCCCCTGCACCCCTGGTTCCTCCGTCTGATCTCTCAGAGCACCTGGCACACACCTGTGGAATAGAGCGTCTATCTCGTGTGGTTGTAATTAGCTGCATTCCTTTCCATATTTATTTAAGGCTAAATCTACGCTTTCCATTTCTGTAGTCTTACTACCTGTTATGATGCCAATTGGACATCTCCATAGGAAAGTCTCCCTGAAACTCAAACTCAACGTGCTCAAAGCCAAACTAATTACACGCACTTTAAAACTGGACTCTGTGCCCCCAAAACTCACTAGACTCTGAAATTCAATATTTCTAAAATTAAATACATCATCTTCCCTCATAACAAGCTGTTTATCAGAACTTCCCCTTTCTGTTAAAGGTCTGAACTAAGTGGATGAGTGTCAAGTCATAATCTCAGCAAAGGAAATGACACTATCTTTCTCCTTTCTTGTTTGCATAAAGTAATTCATTCTGGTTTGTTCCTCATGAGAACAGGAAGTTGCTCTGAAATGTTGGTTGGGAGAGAGAGCATCAGCAACCACTTCATGAAGTTTGGTTTACATGCAATTCTGTGGCTGTCTCTACCTAGACTTAGAGCAGAGGCTCCAGGCCCCAGTAGAACGAAAGCATTTTTGTGGTCAGTGATGCTACTGTGATTCTGGCAGTTAACAGGA
This sequence comes from Leucopleurus acutus, assembly GCF_964270905.1. NCBI lineage: Eukaryota > Metazoa > Chordata > Mammalia > Artiodactyla > Delphinidae > Leucopleurus > Leucopleurus acutus. Next base: position 64,614,696 of record NC_139143.1, read on the forward strand.
ACCATGGCATTTAAAAGATGAACACTGTATCACTGTGTTGGGACTCAAGAGCAAAAACAACTGTTAACCCTCTTCTTAGTACCTCAAAGAATTAGAAAGTGTCATTAAAAAAAGGAGCAGAATGGTGGAGTTCAGGAAGAAGAGTTCAAGAAGAGAGAGGAAGAAGAAAAGGAGAGGAGAGGGAGTTGGGATGAGGGAGAAGAGGAAAAGAGAGAACGCTAAAATAAAACAGGAACCTCCAACCTTTGCAGAACAAAATTGATTTTTCAGTGGCCTAGAGCAAAAAAAATAAAATCTTCTCAACTGAATATTGAGGAAAGAGAAATAGAAAGTGACTAATCAATCTCAAAGATTGACATACAGAATGGTTTCTAATGGAAATTGACCTGGAAGTCTGGAGAGATGTTTTGTTATAGAGGCAAAATCCAGCCAAGCAAAGAAGCTGGAATGTAAAATCAAAAGAAGTAAGAGCAGGGCCTCCCTAATGGCGCAGTGGTTAAGAATCTGCCTGCCAATGCAGGGAACACAGGTTCGAGCCCTGGTCCAGGAAGATCCCACATGCCGCAGAGCAACTAAGCCCTTTGCCACAACTACCGAGCCTGTGCTCTAGAGCTGACATGCCACAACTACTGAAGCCCACGTGCCTAGAGCCCATGCTCTGCAACAAGAGAAGCCACCACAATGAGAAGTCTGTGCACCGCAATGAAGAGTAGCCGCCGCTTGCCACAACTAGAGAAAGCCCGCACACAGCAACGAAGGCCCAACACAGCCAAAGATAAATAAATATTAAAAAAAAAAAAAGCAGCAAGAGCAATTTACCTTTAAAATCAAAATATTAAGACCTACATGGGAGAGAAAGTGTCTTATTCAGAAAAAAAAAACTACAGATTGGTATTTTATCTTATCTGGGTAATCCAGAGTCCATGTGTATATTACAGCTCTAAGTGACTGGGTAGCATATACAGATAATTCTTATAGTAATATATATCCTCATGTATGTTTGAAATTAGATAATATCATCACAGAGCAAAATGTCTTCAATACTCAGAACGAAGCATGTCCAAATGACAAATTGTCAGTATGTTAATAATTCCCAGGGTTCTGTCTTTGGTCTTTCTTTTATTCTATTCTTTTTCCCTTTGTGATCTTCTCCTCATTTTGAGAACTGCATATCTACATCCATACTGTGTATTTTCATGTGTGTGTCCCTCAGGGTTTTTGTTTCCATCGTATTGCCACATAACAAACTACCATACATTCAATGGTAAAGAAACATTGATTCTCAGGCTCATGAACCTGCAAATTGACTGCAGTTCAGCTGATCTAGAATGGGCTTGGCTAGGCAGCTCTGCTCCAAGCTGAGGGTTAGGCTCAGATCTGCTCCATATGGGTTTTGTTCTGTGACCCAGAATAAAGGGGGTTTTTATTTTCATGGCAGGCATTAGAAGCTCCTTCTCTGAGTGGAAATATACAATGCCTCTCATGGCTTAGGCTTTGAAAGGGCAGCTATCATTTTCATTCACATTCTGTCGGTCAAAACAAGCCATGCACCCAAGCACACCATCAAAGGCTCAGAGAAGAGCAGTTTTCTCATAGAGGCTGAGAAAGAGGAAGTGAATATTTGCTGAATGATATTTAATCTGCTAAACTCAAACTCAGTGTCTGCAAATCTCTCATCCTCCTTGTTGTTCTCCTTTATCTAATGACTGGCACCATTATCCACCCAGTTAGAAAACCAAGAGTCGGACTTCCCTGGTGGCACCGTGGTTAAGAATCCGCCTGCCAGTGCAAGGGACAGGGGTTCGAGCCCTGGTCCAGGAAGATCCTACAAGCCATGGGGCAGCTAAGCTCGTGCGCCACAACTGCTGAGCCTGTGCTCTGGAGTCCGTGAGCCACAACTACTGAGCCCGTGTGCCACAACTACTGAATCCCGCATGCCTAGAGCCAGTGCGCCCCAGCAAGAGAAGCCACCACAATGAGAAGCCCACGCACTGCAACGAAGAGTAGCCCCCACTTGCCGCAACTAGAGAAAGCGCGCGTGCAGCAACGAAGACCCAACTCAGCCAAAAGTAAATAAATAAATAAATTCTTTAAAAAAAAAAGAAAACCAAGAGTCATTCTAACTTCTGCCTACCCTCAGTAACTGTTTATCAAATGTTATTGATTCTCATTTTTACATTTTTAAATTATCTGTACTTAATTTAGGCCTGTAGTGAAAACTATAATGATTTCTCTGGTTACTCCTACTGTCTCATTTCATAGCTAGTTGTTCTATTACCCTAAAATGAAAAATATTAGCGAAAGCAAGTAAACCTAGATGATCATTAAAAGCTCTTTTTTAGAGAATTCCATCTAATAAATGTGGAAGAAATGATAAATTTATAAATCCTTATGAGCTATTGACTCAAGGAAAGATCATCAATAGTTGAAGCCATTAGATCAGGGGTTCTCAACCTCAGCACTACTAACATTTCTCATCATCAGACTTCTTGTCTTTTTTCAATTAACTGACAGCACTCAGCCATCTAAGTTCATTGTCCTTATAATTTCACATCCCTTGGACTTCTCAAATGCTTGAGATACTGCACCTGCCAGCACATTCCCTTCACCTGTATCCCATCCCAGTTCCCAGAAAAAGTTTTAACAATTCTACTCACCACATGCCAGAGTCTATCAGAACACTAGCGATGGGATCCTTATTGCCAGCTGGTCTGTGGGCTGTCCAACTCTAAAATCCCATTTTGTAGTCTGCTTTCTCAGACCAACTTTCTTAGGTTGAGTTCTCTGGGAATAGACACCAAGAGAGAGATCTGTGGAAGATCTATTTATTAGGGTTAGCTCTCAGGAGCACCACATTTGTGGGATTGAAAGAAGCAGGACTAGACAAAGGGAGAAATCAAACTGCAATGAAGTTGCAACAAAGGCCACTACCTATCCCCTGGGAAGTTCTAGAAGTAGGATGGCCCTTCAAAGTTGTTCTAAATTGTGGCAGTGACATTGTACCATCACATCAGCCAGTCACTGGATGCAGGCGCCTACAGGGAGGGTGTGAAACCTTGCACAAGGCAGCAGCCTTCAGCTGAGGGCAGTTTCCCTCAGCTGTGAACCCTCAGTGGCCAACATTCTCACTGCTGGGAAATGAGTGCCTTGGTCCTGAAGGGAAACGGGGGCAGTGCACTGCATTATCCACTACACATGTAAGCATGCTCTAAGGTTTGGACAGAATCAGATTCAGCATGTTTTGGGGGGCGAGGGTGAAGGGCATATTACATCAGGACAGCTGAGGCACATAATATCTGCTTGTTCCACCCTAAAAACCTTTTATCTCATGCACTGGTTCTCTACAGTCAATTTTTCCCCCACCAGGGAACATTTGGCAATGTCTGGAGACATTTTTGGTTGCCACAACTGGGAGGGTGGGAGTCGAGGTTGCTACTGGCCTCTGATACAATGCTGCTAACCACCCAATGGTAAACAACACAACACCATCCCCAACAAAGATTTATCACGCTCAAAATGTCAATAGTGCTAAGGAGTGAGAAAGTCAGAGGACCTCCTGGGCAACATCAAAGAGACTCTAACCCCTGAAGCTGGAGGGCAGAAAAATCTGAGAATCAGGTCCCAGACTTAATTAGTATCTTGCAGAGCAGTTTAAAATCTCTGGCAAGTCCACTATGCCAGAGGAAGGATGCTGGTTAGAAAGGAATGGTACCTTGAGACTGGGAAATGGGACATTTGGGTCAATGCACTCAAAAGCCTTGAAATATCAGATTCTCTTGACCTTTCTGGGCCTGCAGAAGAGGCCCACTCCTCTGTATTAAAGGTTAACATCCCACATTGCTTGAAGATGACACAGAAGCCTCTGCCTTGCAAGAAAAAATTACTTTCAAAAATCAAAATTTACTTCCACCTCCACCTCTTAGCCACCATCATCAACAACTAGGGTCATTCACAACATGGCATATTATGGTGGGAAGACCAAACTCTACCACCATCACCCTTCAGCCAAGATAGTAAATCAAAACAATCTCGCGTGCTAGAGGGTGGAATAGCAGGGGTGGTATTCCTCATCATGTTTCCACTGAATTCACCAGTCTGACTCATAAAGAAACCATATGGAGCCTAGAGAATGACAATGGACTGCTACAAACTCCATCAATACTACCTGTAAGTGCAGCTGCCGTGACAGATATGCCATCTTTGTTAGAGCACATTAGCACTGTCTCAGCTACAAAGTACATACCATTGATCTGGTCAATGAATTCTTTTCCATCTTATCAAGACAACAGAGCAGAAACAGTTCACGTTCCCATGGAAGAGACAATAGTATGCATTTATGGTTTTCCTCTAAGGCTATATTAACTCTCTCCCTCTGTCATAATATAGTCTAAAGAGACTTGGACCATCTGAACACACATTAGTGTATTCTACAGATGGTACCATATTAACCAGCCAAGATGAGCAAGAAATGGCAAGTATCTTGAAGGCCTGGGTAAGCTACATGCACTCCAGAGGGTGGGAGATGTATCCCATGAAGATTCAGAGGCCTGTCTCATCACTAAAAAATTGTAGGGGTCTGGTGGCCTGGGGGATAATTTAAACAACTCCTTTACTAGGATCTTCATCTCCCCTTGCCCTTTTATCCTTCCACCACAATTCATGCAGACTTCCAGTCACCTCTGTTCTTTGTTTCATGAATGACACCAAAAGCTATATATCCAAAACTGAACTCACAACTTTCCCCAGAGACCCTGGCTCCACTCCTGTATTGTATCTCTTGGTGAATGTCTCTACCACCCATCCAACTACCCTATATGCCCCAGCTTTATCTCTCCCTTTACCCCAAATCCAATAAATCACTGAGTCCTAAACATCTCTCAAGTCAGGCTTCTTATCATCTCCTCCACTGTTATTACTCTAATTCAGGCCTTCAGCATCTCTTTCCTGGTCTGACACTGGAGACCAATATTAGAGGGGAAAGTAAACCAATTTTGGAAACCTGTTGGTCTATCGACCTAGGTTTTAATATTCATTTTACCCACTCTCTGCCTAGATGAACGTGGACAAGTAAATTAACCTAACACTTAGTTTCTTCACCTATAAAAAGAGGTAATAAATATCCACCTCATAGGTTGGTATGAGGAGAAAAAGAAACTAATTTGTAAATCACCTGCCATAGAGGTCAGCATATTTTCCTAGAAGGGTACACTTCATAGTGTAAAGCAGTCATATTCCCCCAAAAAATAAATTATAATAAATTTTATGTAATTCCAATCAAAAGTCCAGTAGGATTTGGCAGGGAAGTGGGTGGGGGGAGAGGCATTGGAGGAGCTGATTATAAACTCTATATGAAGAGTATATATATATATATATATATATATATAAAGTGCCAAAACAAAAAGTCATAAAGATGCAGTTATTAAAATACAGTGACTAGTCCACTAACAGAGAAGAAGATCAAAGGAACAGAAGAGAGAGTTTAGAACTGTTAAAAAATAAAATTCAACTGAGTAAATTTGCTTTCTAATTAGCTTTATTCAACAACTCATGAATTGGGCAGCATACCATCTAATAAACAGAAGGATTTTCCAAGAAGCTGTACGAAATGGAAGGCTTTTACAGAAACAGAGCAGTACAAGGAGGTTATTAGCAAACGAAAAGAAAGTTTCAGGCAAGGTTACCTCACTAGTACTGACCAAAAATTTCCAGAAATTCCACTCCTGGGAGAGGTGGAAACTGCAATGAAGTCTTGGTTTGCTGTTCTGGGGACAAGTGGTTCCACCTTGGGCCTATTGATTCTTTTTCCTTCCTTTTTATTTATTTTTTTAACAGAAACAAACCCAAGCATAAAGGGAGCTTTGTCTAAGATTGTGCTGTCCTTTCAAATAAGTGTGAAATTAAAAGATGGTGTTGCTTATGTTATCCACTATCTATTTTGAAAAAGTTGTTTACTACTTATCTCACACTATATAAAAGTAGATTTTTAAATACATTGTGGAGCTAAAGCACAATGAAAGTTTTATATTCTAAGAAAATAGAGAAATATATACCTATAAGCATAGGGTGAGGGAAGTCCAAGTGTGACAAGAGCTATACAGGAAACAATAGATTTGCTTTTAAAAATTAAATATTTTTGGGCTTCCCTGGTGGTGCAGTGGTTGAGAGTCCGCCTGCCGATGCAGGGGACACGGGTTCGTGCCCCGGTCTGGGAAGATACCACATGGCGCGTAGCGGCTGGGCCCGTGAGTCATGGCCGCTGAGCCTGCGCGTCCGGAGCCTGTGCTCCGCAATGGGAGAGGCCACAACAGTGAGAGGCCCACGTACCACAAAAAAAAAAAAAAAAAAAAAAGTTAAATATTTCTGCATGGAAAAAGTTAACAGACAGATGACACAATGGGAAGAGATCTTTGTAATACATGTAACTGACAAAGAGTTACATTCATACCACATAAAGAGCTGCTATAAACCAGTAATAAAAAGACAGCAGCTTAATTTTTAAGAGTAAATTATATGAGGTAATTCACTGAAGAACTACAAATGGCAGTAAATAAAACCAAAAATAAAAGAGTTTCACCTTCAAAAAAAAAATATATATATATATATATATTTTTTTTATTTGCGGTACATGGGCCTCTCACTGCTGTGGCCTCTCCCGTTGCGGAGCACAGGCTCCGGACGCACAGGCTCAGCGGCCGTGGCTCACGGGTCCAGCCGCTCCGCGGCATGTGGGATCTTCCCGGACCGGGGCACGAACCCATGTCCCCTGCCTCGGCAGGCGGACTCTCAACCACGGCGCCACCAGGGAAGCCCCCTTCAAAAATATTTTAATGCAAATTATGGAGACCGTTTTTTGCCTGCTGGTGTTGTAAAAATTTTTACAAATGATCATATAAACAGGGCTTATAGTATAGAGAAAAGGCACTCTCACCTGGTGTAGGAGTGAAAATCAGTACAACTTTTCACAGAGCAATTTGATAATACTCATTGAAAGTCATAATATATAGCTTATGCCTAGACCTTCGAATTCTATTTTTCTATCCTAGAGAAATACTAGCAGAAATACACAAACATGTATATAAACATAGTCATTATAGCATTTTTTTTTTGAAACAGCAAAACTTGGGGAACAAATTAAATGTTCCTTCGTAGAGACATGACTGAAGATGTGCTGATGGTCTATGCGCCCAGCCATTAAAAAGAAAGAGGTAGGTCTGTATGTATGGAGGAAGAGATATTCATATTGTTCTATTCAATCATTTTCTCAACACACTTTTATTGAGTGCCAGAAGAAAAGTAGACATGGATCTAATTGGAAAAATACACAAAGGAAAAAATGTCTAGGAAATCATTACAATAGGTGCTGTAAAGGAAACAGAGTAGAAAATAGTAGGTGTAGTCCTTGATTCATCTCTTTTCCATGCACCCAACACCCAATCAACAGACCTGAAAATTCCACTACCAAAAGTAATAGATCAAAATTTTCCACTTCTCTCCAATTCTCCTTCTACTATGCTTTTCAGTGGCTTCCACTAGAACTAACAATAAAATCTAAAGCCCTCACCGCAGTTTAGAAAGCCGTATGTGATCTGAGTCTCTATTAATCTCTCTAGCATTATCTCTTGCTGTCCCCAGACTCCAGCCCTATGGTCTTTCATGCTATTCCTGCTACATGCCAAGCTCATTCCTATTTTAGAGCCATTGCTTTTGATGCTGGTTTTCAACAAGCAGGGAGGAAGGAGCCACCACAGAGGGAAGTCTGGAAATGTTTGGGGGCTATATTTGGTGGTGTGAAAGGATTTCAATCTAAAATGGAACTGGAGGGTATGCAATGAAGAACCTCACCTATGCACCCTCAGAGGAATGGAACTTAAGAACTGAGAGACTGATTTCCTCTAAATGCCTGGTTTATGGAAGACTGAGTCTTGTCTCCTGACCAATGAACGTCTGCCAAGAATCTCTCTCCATCCTCAAGCCAAAAAACGTACTGCTTGGACTCTGCCTGAACTTCCTCCTCTTTGCACTGCTTGTTCATAAATACAGCCCACCCCAAACCCTCGACAGACTTGCCTGTAACTTGCTACAGCACGTGTTTCCTGAATAGCAATTCCTCCACTATTCTCAAATAAACCCGATTTCTGGTAACTTGAGCTTGCCTCAGTTTACCTCTTTATTTGGGTTGACAGTCGTCACAGTGACTAGTGGACCTATTGGCATTTAAGCTCTTAAGAAAGCTCAGCATATTGCTAGGTGCATTATGGTTTCAAAATACCATAAGCAAGCCATAAAAAGTTGTTGCCGGGGCTTCCCTGGTGGCGCAGTGGTTGAGAGTCCGCCTGCCGATGCAGGGGACACGGGTTCGTGCCCCGGTCCGGGAAGATCCCACATGCCGCGGGGCGGCTGGGCCCGTGAGCCACGGCCACTGAGCCTGCGCGTCCGGAGCCTGTGCTCCGCAACGGGAGAGGCCACAGCAGTGAGAGGCCCGCGTACCACACACACACAAAAAAAAGTTGTTGCCTCTGCTTGCAATGCTCTTTAGCTTAATCTCTGCATTCCTGGCTCTTGTTACTTTAAATGGTACCTCCTCAGAAAGGCCTTCCCTCTGATGTAGTTTTCTAGGCTCTCTTTACCTTATCACCTTATTTTAATTCTCTACATGGTGCTTATCTGATAATTTATGTATTTATTTGTTTGCTTGTCTGTTTACTTTCTCCACCACCCACACCCCCAATTAGGATGTAAGTTTAAAAGAAGCAAGGAACTTGTCTGTCGTGTTCACCACTCTATCCCCTAAACAATGCTTTGCACCTAGTAGGTGCTTAATAAATGTTTGTTGAATGAATGAAGGGTATGGGTATTATAATGGGGTAGTATGACTTTGCTTTAGGTAAGAGTCCTTGGATCATAAAAGCTTGGTCTTGAATCCTGGCTCTGTTACCCTGTGACTTTGGGAAAGTGACTTAACCTCTCTGAAACTAAATCAGTTTTTGGTCACTTTCAAAATGGACTTGTGGAGCTGTTGTGGGGATTAGTAAACATAAATGTCGGGTGCTTTGCATAATCCTCACAAAAAGGAGTCAATAAATTATAACTACTATGGTTATTTATATACTTCATGGTTTGGCTTAGGGCAAGAATAAGTCCTGTGACAAGCATCCCATTATTTTTAAATAAAAAGTTGGGTATTCTTACCCAAGATGGGCATCCACCTTGTGAGCCATAAGGTATGACAGTGTGGACTTGGCTGTAGAGCAGAAAAAAACATATTCATCTCCTCTTCAAATGTTTTTCCAGCTACCTGGCCACTGACTGTACTCCCGCTTCCTTCCCAGAGCAGAGCAGTCTTTCCGTGTTCTTCTGGAAAGTAGGAAAGAGCCAATTTGCCATCCTAAAGGAAGTATCAACCACCTCAGCCCCTGCCTGGTGTTCTTCTCTTTGCCACCCTCCCAGACCCCTGCAGAAGCCTCCGGAATTTCTTAGAAGCCAGAACACAACCCACCAAATGATGCAAAGAGGATGCTGAGGTTTGAGCTGTCTTCCCTTGTAGCTCACACTTTAGAGTTCGTTTAACACCTTCGTGTCTCTTTCTCACCATCTGAGCCAAGGCTGTTTTCTCTTCTCAATGAAGACACGGGGTGAGGAGAAAAAGAGGCATTGCATGTTATAGGAATCCCCAGTTTCTTCAAGCTGCAGTCTTTAATCTGTTACGAAGGTCTAGAATCTTAGTTCATTTACTTAAGGCCAGAGACCTTTGTAGCTTCCTGAATCTTCCACCTGCCTTCTCTTCCAATCAGGAACAACTTATAGAAGCTTCCCTTCCAGAAAACGTGTACCAAGTTCCCTTCCACAGACTGGAAGTAGTGCAGGCATGCTGCTGCTGGGGTGGGGTGTGTGAGAAAACTGAGACCTAAACCAAGTGAAACTAGAAGATCCTTTGCCCAGAGAAACTTTTGAGACACCAGTGATGCCTCTCCAACTCTCCAGTCTCCTTTGCAAAGGTTCCTGTCTTGCCTACGGTGTCTTACATGTGCGGACACTTTCAGAGTTCGAGAACGTCAAGGGTGCTTCTTACTAGCTCACAGTCTTTGAAGTGGTTCACCCACAGAAAGCCAGGGCTACGACAGAAGAACCAGGAGGTTCTATCCCCTCTGTGATGAGCAGCCAGAGAAGGTGGATTTCCTTAGTGGCTCACATCTCTTGAGGCAACCCTGAGTTAAGCAGAGGGTTTCAGCTATAGATAAGGATAGCAAAGAGCTTAAAGTGTTATATCTCACCAGTCAAAAGTGTACACATCACTCTATTTCATTGTATTTCAGGATTTAAAAAATAGGCATCAAAAAAAAAAATAAAAAAATAAAATAAAAAATAGGCATCAAAATGGATCACACTAGGCTGTGAACATAGTGAGCACAGACTATATTCGATGTATTCAAATAACTTTTATAGAGAACCTGACACATGCCAACTGCTTTTATGTGTATTACGTCATATATTTTTTAAAAACAATAAAAGCAAGAGGCATGTGAGAAAATGTTTTAAAGGCTATGAAAATGTAAGATATTATTTCACTTTTATACCTCAGAATGAGATTTACCTACATGTTGTTCCTCATTAGTAGTTTTATGTGTGATGGGATTCATACAAAATACAGTAGGATTATGAATAATCGATTTTGTAAGGATTTTTTTAACAGTGACTTTATCAAGAAAGTTGCTGAGGGATATGACAATTCCACTGACTAACCGTCAGGAGCGATTTTCCAAGTCACAAAGTAGCCTCACTCCATTTGCCGTTAACAACATTCCAAAAAAATCATAGGAAAAGGAATTGGCATCCTTATTTTACAGAGGAGACAACTGAATCTCAAGATATTCATGTCACTTACTTAAGGGCCCACATATAGCTAGTTGAGCGGCAGAGGCTGAACTCAACCCGGACTTTCTGACCCGAAGCTCAATCTCTTTCATTCTCACCTTATTAAAACCAGGATGCTATTTGCTGGTAGAGGGACAATAAGGGCAATTCAGATGGAAAACAGTAGAGAGAAGAAACAAAAGAAGAATCTAAGAGAAAGTCTCAACACTGAAAATCTGTGACCTCTATCTATAGAATTACATCAATATATACATATGTTATATATAATATAACAATAAATATAAGGCAAAGTGAGACTCACACTGAAATGCCAGGAGCTAAGGAAACACTGAAAATTAATGGGATGAGGCTCATTTTGAGCACCATTATATAAGATACAGTTCTAAGGAGTCTCTTTGCATGTGGAAAGAACATAAGACATACGGTTAGACAACTAGAGTTAAGTCCCATCCACCATTTCTTAGCCACATCACCTTGAGCAAGGCTCACAACTTTTCAGTGTTTCAGTTGTTTTTTTGTATAAAATGAGGATAACAATCTACCTTACAGGGTTTAGTGAAAATTAAACAAGATAAGGTACATGAGAGAGCTTGACAAGCCATAAAATTCTATAGGCGTATTAAGCAGCAAAGATTTATGACAAATGTGTAGAGGATTTCAATTAAATCTAAGAAAGCACTATCTACAATGTAATATAGGCCAGTACAGAAATGGGTTCCCTCACAGTTCAGGGAGCCCTCTCTTCCAAACATTTTCAAATAGAGAATATGTTGGAAATGGGTTCCACTTGTTGGAAATATGGCAAAGAGGACTTCTACCTTAGAAGAGAGGTTGCCTTATATTATTTCTAAGATTACTTATAACCCAAGATCTGTGATGAGTAATTTTTGGCAATGGGGGCAGTCTCAGGTTTATATATGGCAATCTTAATACACACAGTTTCCTTCCTTCTTAAGGCTGGTATAGAGAACTTCTATCCATGAGAAGAACTCAAGCAGAACTCTAAGGCTGGTTGGTCTCTGTGCCTTTGGCTATTAGTGAAGAGTTGGCCCTTGTTGGTACAAACCCAAGGATGTGCAGCAAGAAACAAGAGTTTTCTTCCTCTGTCACAGACTGTGCCTCTTACATGACAGCAGCAAAACTATAATACAGTAAACGGCACCACCAGCCCCCCAATTGCTCAGACCCAAAATGAGAGAATCATCATTTCTCTCATGTCCCACATCCAATCCATCAGCAAATCTGTTTAACTCTAACATCAAAATGACTCTCAGTACCCTGGTTCAAGCCATTGCCATCTCTCATCTGGAGTGCTGAAGCAGCCTTCTACTGGTCTCCCAACTCAGAGACTGTTCTCCATAAACAACTAGAGTGTTCCTTTTAAATTGTAAATGAGGTCACATCACTCTCTGTTCTCTGTTCCCAGCCCTCTAACAACTTTCTATGACACTTAGAAGAAAATCCACACTCCTTTCCAAAGCTTCCAAGGCCCTACATCATCTGGCCTCTGGCTACCTTTCCAACCAGTTTTTATCAAGCTCATTCCACTCTAACCATATACCAAACATACCAACCACATCTTTGCATTTTCATTTCTCTACTTGATATGCTCTAAGTGGTGTGCCCTCACCACTTATCAAATAATCCCCTCCTTCTTTACCACTCTCTACCACCTTACCTTGCTTAAATTTTCTTCATCAACACTTACTACCATATGACTAATTAGGTATTTATTTGCTTCTTTTTTGTTGTCTATTTACCATCTCTCCATTAAAATATAACTACATATGAGGCTTTATTTTTCATTGTATTCACAGTACCTAGGGTAGTTTCTGGTATATGGTAGATATTAAATAAACTGTTTTTGAATGAATGAGCTTATGCTTCCTTTCAAGTACTAGGGTTTTGGGTGACACACTTAAGGAGATAATTGTGGCAAATCTGGGGGATGATAGTGATGTCTAACACTCAATTTTAGGTACAACTTACACTGTGTGTGTAGTGTAATCTCTATCCAGTACCCCCAAACCATCAATAAAATTTGTCTACACCCAGCAAGTTGTGGTAGTAGTGCCTTGAGAGAAATACAGGTATTCCACAATGGGAGTACCTTAGAGAACATCCACTGCCAGAAACCAGGTGAGAGCCAGGAAACCCATTATCATGTGGACTGCCCAAAGAATGGAGGTATTTCCTGAAAATTTCAGAAAACTTAGAGAGAAGACAACTTTCAACAGAATGTGATTGAGGTTCATGTCGTTTTACTGAGAAGGAGAAAAAAGGGTGGCTCTGTAGAGCTGAGGGAGCCTCCAAATGAGAGAGGAGAGACATGTGCATTGCACTTTTCTCTAAAGACGTATCAGTCAGAATGGTGAATAAATGTCTCCCAGCAAAGGGAAAGCTTTAGCAAAAGGAAGAAAATCATCACTGAGGTGATGCTTTTCTACCCTCTGGGTGAATTGTAAGGAGCAAAAGATACCCACTTAGCTGTCTATATTTCCAAGGCTGGTTGGCTTCTAGATGAATCCCAAAGATTCCTGGCTACTCTCAATAGTTATATTATTTCTGAATAAGGTCCATTTTTGAGTCTGAAAACCCTAAGGAATTGGCTTTAATTTGGCTCTCCTAGGATCACCTCATTCTGCCTCTGGATGATCCAAAACCCGGGGAAAGAAAAACACACACACACACACACACACACACACACACACACACACACAAAGAAAAAATTTATCTCTACTGACATCACAACTTAACCAAACTCCTACGAAAAAATGTTATTTAACATGTGTAATTTAACATGTAATTTAACAGCACACTTTCTTAGATAAGGACCAGGGAATGTCTATGGCTTAACCTCCTTAAGGAAATCTTATAGTCTGGCTTTGAGGAACCAGGCTTCTCCCCACAGTTCAACCTCTTCCAGTGATCTGTTGTTTCAAATTAGTCATTCTCACAGTGATGATTCCAGTAAAGCTTTTTTTCTGTTAAGCTGTGGTAAGTCAAAACCTACTTCAGAGAATACAAAGTCACCACTCTGGGGGGCAGAGGGGGCTAAGAAAAAAACATGGTTTTCTGTGTTTTCAGTTGTTTAGAAAGAAAGAAAACCTCAAACTACTAAACCAGAAGAGACCTTTTTTTTTTTAAGTGGTCTACTTTGGGTTTAGCATTTCATAAAGGAACAATGATTGACTCTACTTTTGATGAGCACATTCAAAAGGTTTTGGGGTTTTGACATTCCTTGTGTTCCTTCTTAAAGAAAAATAACTCAAGGAACTGTTAATATCTCTTCCCTGAAACCAGTACTTAAAGCATAGTAAGCTACAACCCTGTGTTCAGAAAATCCTGAAGGCATCCTAGCAGAGCTCAGAGTTAGACAGATAAAAGTACCGGTAGTACCACAACTAGCTAATGGCATCAGTCATCACAGGATGCCCAGCACCATTCCTACTCCTCTTTGCTCTAATACTATTATCTAGGAGGGCCCACTGACCCAAAAAAATGGTCCCGCAAACTTCCTGTGACCATTAGAACTGGTGTACTTGGATGGATGGAGTCATATGAAGAAGAAATGGCTGAGGAGAATTTCATTGTGAGGGTTGGGAATACAGACCGTTAGCCAAAAGAAGGGTGACTACCTCTCTGACTTTCTCCATGAAGTACCTGGTCAGAAACCTGACCACATAGAGCAGATTAATCAACAGAAGAGTTTCAAGGAGAGCAGGTGACACATTCCAACCTGGACTTTTAGTTTTGTTCATTAATTTATTCAACAAACATGTATTGTGTATCTTCTAAACGACAGTTTCAGCTTTAGTTACCTAGAATTTTTCCTCAACAGTCTCCCAAAAGCTCCTGGTAATGCTAACGACCAAATAGCTCTTTCTTTTTTTCTAATTCTATGAGTTAGGGCGCACTATATTTTTTCGTCTGTAGCCTCAAACCCCCATTGAATAATCTAGTCAAAGCTGGATAAACAAGCACACACGTCCTTGAGGCAACACAATTATAGATTCACTACTCTGAGAAACATACCCATTGAAAGACTTTTGCCTTATAATGAAAGTTATTTAGTCAACAAATATTTATTGAGCACCTAATATGTGCCAGGCACTGGGTTAGGTAGTGTGAATACAGTGGTAAACAAGGCAGAAAAGGTCTTGCTTTTGGAGTTTTTTTTCTAGCAGAAAAAAAACCCCAGATATTTTTAAGTGGTTAAATAAATAACAGGCAGATTCCTGGCTTTAAAAATGGAGCCCACGTGTGTGGAGAAAACCTTCTCAGATGTTTGTCTCTATGAGGAAAATGAGAAATGCAGCCATTTCTGGAGGAAGAAGAAGGCTAAAGAAAGGTTTGGGTTTTTTTTTTTTTTTTGGTTTAGTTTGGTTTGGTTTATCTTTCAGTGACAGGGGATACCTGAATATATGTACATGCCGGTGGAAGTTATTTCATAGAGCTAGTTTGAAGATTTAGAAGAAAGAAGAAAATTTTTAAACAGGTAAAATAAGGAAGAGGAAATTAGTGCACACAGAAGGTCCTCTTCCTCCACCGTATCAGATGGAAGAAAGATCATTCAGATACAAGTGGGTTTGTGTTTTGGTGGTAAAAGTGAGGTTCCATGGTGGGAGGAGGGGAGGAAGTTGGTTTATAAAAGGAAAAGACATGATGTAGTTGTCTCAAACAGTGAAAAAAACATGCTTACCAGGGAACCGGAGGAAAAGTGCTGGGCTGTGTTGAATGCCTATTTGAAATTTGTGATCACTAATGTAAAGCAGTGGTTCTCAGTCAGGAGTGATTTTGTCTCCCCACCTTCTGCCCGGGGACATTTGGCAATATTTGGTGACATTTCTGGTTATCACACATGGGGGCAAGGGCATGCTACTGGCATCTAGTCGGTAGAGGGCAGGGTTACTGCTAAACATACGACAATGCACGGGCAGGACAGCCCTCACAACAAAGATTTGTCCAGCTCATAACGTCAATAGAACCGAGACTAGAAAACCCTGATGTAAAGTGATGTCATATTTATGTACAGATCATCTTGGAAAAGTTACAGAAGGAGACAGTGATCCTCCTTGTGGGCAGAGATGGAGCCACAGGACAGGATGAGAAAAGGGCTTATTTTCATCCTATATCTTTGTGTACCTTTTAAAATTTGTGCTATGTGCATGTATTACCTATTCAAATCTATCACAAGACAGAAATAATTCACTGATAAATAATTGATTTGGCCTTCCTTGGTGGTGCAGTGGTTGAAAGTCCGCCTGGCAATGCAGGGGACACGGGTTCGAGCCCTGGTCCGGGAAGACCAGGTCCCACATGCCATGGAGCAACTAAACCCGTGTGCCACAACTACTGAGCCTGCGCTCTAGAGCCCGCGAGCCACAACTACTGAGCCCGTGTGCCGCAACTACTGAAGCCCACGCGCCTAGAGTTCGAGCTCCGCAACAAGAGAAGCCACCGCAATGAGAAGCCCGCACACCGCAACAAAGAGTAGCCCCTGCTCACTGCAACTAGAGAAAGCCCGCACGCAGCAACGAAGACCCAACGCAGCCAAAAATAAATTAATTAATTTATTTTAAAAAATTGATTGGGGGCTTCCCTGGTGGCGCAAGTGGTTGAGAGTCCGCCTGCCGATGCAGGGGACATGGGTTCGTGCCCCGGTCTGGGAAGATCCCACATGCCGCAGAGCAGCTAGGCCCGTGAGCCATGGCCGCTGAGCCTGTGCGTCTGGAGCCTGTGCTCCGCAACGGGAGAGGCCACAACAGTGAGAGGCCCGCATACCACCAAAAAAAAAAAAAAAAAAAAATTGATTGGATGACTTAAGTAGATGATAGATAAAAATAAAAATAGTCAATCGGTTTGTGTCATTTTTCTGCAGCAACATCCGGCTGCTAGGATGCCAGCATAAAGAGAATGGGATTTTTACAAGAGGAAAACAGGGACGGTAACAGAGTATTTTGGAATTCAGGGTCTTTCCAAGGTTCTGATTGTAACGACAGATCGTGGAACCTAAGCTGGATAGAGAAAAGAGTGAAGATAGAGAAGGAGCTGATGGATATATAAGAAAATGATAGCATTTATTAAGTAGATGTCACAACACAGTAAAATATATATACATATTTTTAGGAGAGAAAATGTTGGACCAACTGAGTTGGGAAAAGGACATGATGCTGTGAAAATAAGGTGTCTGAAATCAAATTCCAGAGGAGATGTTGTTATTTTTAATGATGAAAAAGTCTAGGGAGAAGTCATGGTAACGAGCATTTGGAGAAAATAGGAAAAGGTTATTGTGAGACCAAGGTGAAAAGGCAAGAAACCAGGTGTTTGAACGGATCCCTCAGAGCAGTGGCTTCTTCTGGAGAATGAAGTACCTCCCATAGAGTGGCTTATTAATAATGGCAGACACTATTGTTTGACATTCTACGATGTGTTAGATACTCTAAGTCCATATCAGCCCCTTTTTGTCCAAAAAAGTCAAGTGATCTGCCCAGTGATTGCATAGTTAATAAGTAGAGGAACAAAGATTCAAATTCAGGTTTTTTAGTCCAAAGTCTGTGCCCTTTCCACTATGCCACATCTCTGCCCCCAGGAAAAGGCAAATTGTCATCAGATCTATGGGAAGTTGGGTGAGCTTAACACTGGCAGTAATATTGGCAATGGAAACTCTGTATAGTGGGAGATGGAGGGGAAAGAGAATATAGTGAGGAGAGGAGAGCCTGGCGAAGATGCAAAGATTTGCCTCACAGCTCTTCTCACCCTAGTAAATTCTTCTTAAAGTGGGCTTAAGTCATAATGAATGAGGAGGCCATGGAAGAAAGAAATAATAAGGAAAAACTCCAGATCTTAGTGATTTCCAAAAAGGACACTCATAATGTTTATCTGTATTTTAACATAGTTTTTGTTACATGTATTCTGTTCATTAAAAATGCACAAAATAGGGCTTCCCTGGTGGCGCAGTGGTTGAGAGTCCGCCTGCCAATGCAGGGGACACGGTTTCGTGCCCCGGTCTGGGAAGATCCCACATGCCGCAGAGCAGCTGGGCCCGTGAGCCATGGCTGCTGAGCCTGCACGTCCGGAGCCTGTGCTCCGCAACGGGAGAGGCCACAACAGTGAGAGGCCTGCGTACCGCAAAAAAGAAAAAAAAAAAACCCACAAAATATATATAAATATTAGTTATATTATGGGGAAACAGCTTTAATAACTGACAATCAAAGAGTTTTGAGGACTATTAGAGTTGGTTGCCCAAAAAGCATTCAAAATCTACCACCAAATGCAGCCCATATTTTCCTAACATGTCCTTCCCAATCTCCACGTTCTCTCTACTTACGTAACTCTTCTAGTCACACGCGCGCGCGCACACACACACACACCCCTACAATTGCACTGGAAATATACATGCTGTATAGGGAATGGACTGAGTCCTCAGAAGATCTCCCTTGCTTCTCTGTTAGCATCACCTGATGGCTCAGGCTATGCATTTACAAGTAAAGATGCTGCCAGTGGGACATTGGCCTTTTAGTCTCTTTAGCTTATCATGTAAGCCTAGTCCTCTTTTCCCACCCCTTATACATTCATGTTGCATCCATATACGTGAAAGACAGCCTCCCCTGAGGTAGACAGTAGACCCACCCCAAGAGGTGAGTTAAAACGTGCCATTTTCAGTGTACCAAAGTGTGCTAGGCCACTTAAGATGAGTGTAGAACACCCTGGTAGCTGCTTTTCCCTGTCTCTGCAGCTTCACATGGCAGCCCAGAGTTTCGTGTTCATGTCCTCCTCCTGTCTGGCTCGTGGACCTTAGGTGAGATGAGGAGCTGTAGAACTGCTGGACCCTGTGGTCTCAAGATCCTCTTGGTTCATGTCTTCTCTCTTGACCTCAAGTGGACTTAAGAAGACCCTCATTCAAGACAACATTCTCAGTGCCTATAACAAGAAACCATAATGGAGAGAATCCCAAAGTGCTTTTCTTAGAGCTTATATAAGCCAAAAAATGTCTTAGATTCCTCAAAATTGACCAGAGAGGGCTCAGATACATTGACATATAAATGGTCAGCATTGGTGAGATTGAACACAGCCCCCAGGTAGCTGCTGCGGGCCCACATCTGGCCAGTAGTGCAGTAGTCCATCATCTTCCCCTCCATGAGCACCAGGTCCTGGGGGTACCTAAAATTCCTCGTGTAAACCTTGTGGTTCAGGGGCTGCTTGTTGCAGGACTGACCCCGGAAGTACACTTTGGAATACACAAAATACAGCCCAGTTTCATTGATCACAAGGCTGCCCTTCTTATACTTCACCCCAGAGACCAGGGCAATTCCATAAGTGTCTTCCCATTCCAGAGGGACGGATCTTGAGTTGGGCTTGCCTGAAACCAAACCAGAGAGGAGCTTTCAGCCAGGAATGCTCATGTATCAACAAACCAAGCTTCCAAGGCAAAATTGTGGACCATGCCTTGAGCAAATGCTTTTTACCCCAAATGACATAGGCCATATTGAGCCAGGTGACAGATCAGGCCTGACCTGTTACTGAATTTCTTCACACCTTTATCAAATTGACGTCTTCAATTTTATCATCCACACAACTGGGACAATAGCATATACCCCTAATCAACTGCAGTGAGAAATGATTGGGATGATTTTAGTTCTCTGGAACAAAGGTTCAGAACTAGTACCAAAACTACTAGGGTTTGAGGTCCCTTCATGAGGTGAAAAATCAAATCCAAGGAACTTCGAAGTTCTAAAGTTGGGAAGGACCTTAGGGATCATCTAGTCCAATCTTTACCTGCACTAAGGATTCTTCAGTGTGGGCGAAAATCCCCTTTCATTTGTATCCCCACAGCATTATGTACATGCTTAAGCGGAGAATGCTGGAATTATTGCTTGTGCACCTGTCTTTCCCTGTTAGATTGTAAGCTCCTTGAAGGCAGGAGCCGTGTGTGGTTCATCTCCATGTCCCCCAGGCTTGGCACACAGCATGTGCTCAAGAAATGTCTGTTTATCTAAATTGGATCATTTTACAGCCTCTGCTGAAATAATTTCAGGGACAGCAGCATACCACTTTCCATGATACTTATCCACTTTTCAGATATTTGTGGACTTTACACTGGGAATGCCCATACTACCTTGCTATCAAATCATTTCACTCCACTACACGACCACTAGTGCCAGGACTGGGCCTCCCTTCTCCTTTTTCTACTCATGGAGAAAGCAGAGTAAAGCTCTTACAGAAAACCAGGGAAACACATACTAAAATAATTCATCATTCCCCATCTCCCCAGCTCTCACCGCTTGGATCTGTGCCCCAAATTCCCTAAGGGTCATTGGAGTGAGTGAAAAGAGTGAGCTCCTTATGGGCAAGGATCACGTCATAAGCAGCTCCATTTCTCCAGTTTAGAACAGGGCCTTGCCCAGAGTAGGGGCTCAATGTGTGTGTGAGGTTGACCTGACTAGAAAGATGTAACTCCTCTTGGGTTTCAAATACCGTCACTGGAAAGTATCAACTACTGCAGAGCACAGTCATGGAGACCAACCAGCTCTTCTGCTTTCTGCCAAAGGCTTTCCCAAGCCCATCTTCCAGATACAGACCTGTTAAATGAGCTGCCTTTCTCAGCTCCGTTTTCTCAGAGGATGGATTGGGGTGACCTGTTTCATAGAGAGATGAAAGATATATGTAAAAAATGAAATAACAACTATTCTTTCTGTGGGACTCTAAGCTGGGCATTTAAATAAAAGAAGTTTTATAAGCATAAATGGCAACAGTCTAACATAGCCAACTCATTCAGGTCCAAATTGTAGGAATTACAACAGCCTGTATTTCAGAAACAGAGAGGTAAAAAGGAACTAAATTAAAATAGACACATGCATAAATTATAATGCTACAATAAAATAAGAGAAAGCTTAGTTTATAAAGATGTGCCATATAAGCTATTGCATTTATAACTGGCCACAACTCTTTGAGGTAGAGATTACTGTCCCATCTTATAGACGGCAAAACGAGCTTAAAAGTTGGGTGACTTGTATACGTATAACTGAATCCCTTTGCTGTACACCTGAAACTAACACAACGTTGTTAATCAACTATACTCCAATATAAAATAAAAAGTTATTTCCTGATAAAAAAGTAACAAGTTGGGTGACTTATCCAAGAAGACCCTGTTTACTCAGTGTCAGAGTGGGACTGACACTCAGGTCTCCTGAGTCCAGATCCAAGGCTCTTTCCTCTCTGGCTCAGCTGCCCTTAGGACTCTGCAGGACAAAGCCTGAAGACTGCTAATCTCCAGGCCACTAGGTCTTCCCCAATGGCATTCTACAATCTGCCCCAAATAAATTATCCTAAGATCTCAAACACCTTGAATGCTCCTCATTGAACGTGTAATTATGTACAAGTGTCCCCAACCATGTGATCTCTGCCTATCTGTCCAGCCTTATCTTGCTTACTCACCCACACTAGACATAGCTGTACAACAGTTCTGAACACACCCAGCTTCCCTGCCTCTGTGCCTTTGCCCATGCTGTTCCTTCTGCCTGGGATGCCCTCCCAAACAGATCTCTGTGCTAAATTCCTATCAACCCTGCAAATACCATCTAAAATACCTCTTTTCTTGCAAAACATTCCCAAGCCTTTCTAATCAAATATGCTTGTTTCCGCCTTTGAAACCTAGAAGCACTCTGTCGTCACCTCTCTTGTCAGTTTTGACTCCCCTTTTTCTGTGGTAACTGTATAATTCATCTTACTCCCCAAATAAACGGCAAATTCCTTACTATATGTTTAATCCACCAGAGTAATTAGCTTGGTTTCTACCCCAAGGCATGTGATCAGTACATGTTTGCTAAATTAAATGGAAAGATTTAAAATAGACAACAGTTCTCAAAATAGGTACTAGTTCTCTGACTTTAGATATTTCAGTGGAATAGTTCTACCACTTAACTAATGAATTTAGCTAAGATGTTCAAGAAAGTTTCATAGAAAGGCACTCATCCACATCAGGCTCTTCATGATTAGCCTGTAAAACTCTATATGGCCTGAGAGTGCTCCAATCAGCTGAGGATATGATGTAAGCAATGATTACCTCTGTAGCCACCCAAGACCACCCACCATGAACGAGGTGAGGTGTTAGTGAACAGGAAAGGCAAAACTGAGTCTCTTCTATATTCCTACACCACAAACCATCTGTGCAGCTGATCTGGCATTCAGCCATGAACTGACAGGAAATGGAACAGAGAATCACATGTGGTATATCCCTCGCAGTGTTATTCTCATAGAAGGTACTCAATAAAAATATCTGCTGGATAAATGATGGAATAAATAAAGTAGAAATATATCCTATATTTTGGTGATGACCGTAGCCTGCTCCAGGGTCTCTGCACATGCCATTCTCAGTGCTGGAATGATGTTCCCAGCCTCCTACCCACCCATACACATACACACATCCACATTAACAACACCTCCTTAGAGGGGACTTTGCAGACCACTCAATCTTAGGTCACACTTAGGACAACTTAAAAGTTTGTTGTCTGTTTGCTTGCTTTTGTTTATCTTCTCTAGCATGCTAAGAGCTCCATGAGGGCAAGCCACTTGTCTCTCATTCTGTCATCACCCACTACCCAACACCCAGCCTGGCACACAGGAAATACTCCAAGAACATTTGTGAATGAATAAAAGATTTAATGAGTTAACTGTGGAAAAATGAAAGTGAACCAAATAAGAAAGTTTAAATAACCTACAATAGAACCTTCCAGAGAAAAATCACAGTTAACCTGCTGGAGTATAAATCCTTCTAGATGTTTACTAAGAATATAAAAATATGCATATGTCAATATTAAACTAAACACACTGCTTTATAACTTGTCTTTTATCCAACAATATAGAATGCACAATCTCTATGGCATTAAATGTCCTTCTAACATATAGCTTTTAGTTGCTGCGTATTATGCTCTCATCTGAATACACTGTAATGTATTTAACTGATTTCTTATTAAGAAGCATTTAACTTTCTTCTGACTGGTTTATTATAAATAGCCTTATAAGGAAGTGATGAACATCCTTATTATAAATTTTCAGGCACATTTTGATTATTTTCTTAAATAAGAAAGCCTTAGTGATGAGATTACAAGGTAAATTAACAGTTTTAATCCTGTGATATTTTTTTCCTGACTGCTCTTTAGAAAGGTGTAGCAATTTACATGCCCACTGACTCTCAACTGTTGAAGCAGACCCTTTTCTCTCACATTTATGCCAACCTGGGGTTTTGTGTTTTTTTTTATACTTCACTAATTTGATGGATAAACCTGGGTATCCCCCTTTTTAAATTTTCATCTCTTAGCTCATTAGTAAAGTTGCTAATTTGATTTCTGTGTGATAATTCACCAATTTCTGGTCCATCTGGGTTGATCTAGGAAAGATACTTGATACTTGTTTAGTGGGACAAGTGGACCTGACTGATCTGTTCACTTGACTTTTAATTACTAAAATGACTCCAGAAAGTGGGTGAAAGATGAGTAATTAGGTACCCATTTTACCAGCCACGTTCCACTGATTTTCAAATCTATCTTATTTTAGAAATCCTCCAGAGGCTTTATTTTTCTAACAAATGTTTTTACTCTGCTTGGGTACATCTGGAATTTCTAACTCTTTAGGGACTCAGACCCAGAACTGGAAACCAGAGGATCCTAAGGATGGCTCCTACAAGAGCCTACCTGCTAGGGCAATAGGGTGACTTGGGTCTCTCAGGCA
Source organism: Leucopleurus acutus (assembly GCF_964270905.1). Taxonomy (NCBI): domain Eukaryota; kingdom Metazoa; phylum Chordata; class Mammalia; order Artiodactyla; family Delphinidae; genus Leucopleurus; species Leucopleurus acutus. Next base: position 64,638,297 of record NC_139143.1, read on the forward strand.
TATCCTAAGAAACTGGAACAGCCTCCCCTTACTGGGTAGCCAGTGCTGTCTTCTGTTTTCTTCCCAATTTCTAAGGATGAGATTTACCTATTGTCTTTGCAGAGGCATCTTGCTTGTCATCTTTATTCTCATTCCATGGCCATCAGAAAAAGACAGGAGTTTCCCTGTGTCATGAGGCACCAGAGCATGTACTGGGAAGCACTGTAAGTGACAAGGCATTAGGAGCCTATGTTCCTTCTCACCCCAGTTGCACACCAGTAGTGTTGGGCACATCACCTAATCTATCTGGTGTTTTGTTTCTCTTCTGAAAAATGAGATGACTGGACCAGATGTTCTCTAAGCTCCCTTCCAACTCTTACCAAATCTAAAGTTCAGTGAATCTTAGTTTAATGAGTTGCAGTATTCTAAATCTATCTGTCCACAGTTTCCAAAACTATGTCCTGAAACTTTAGAAGGTCAACGTTCAACATTTTCATCTTCTTCCTGTCCTGGATCTCATACACAGGTTTTTCCTTTATTATCAAAGGTAGCTCACGATTGCCTCTGTGAGTGAAGTGGGACTACCCTTTGAATAATGGCAAAAGTCTTCCTCCAAGCTTTCCAGTGGCTGCAAAAGAACCATCCTAATGGGGATGATTGGTTGCCCACTTTTTAAAAGCTTAAATATATCTTATGAAAAAATTTTAAATAAGGTCTGATTCTTAACTAATCTCTTATAGAGATTAAATAGGAGAGCATGGGTCTTTCCTAGCAGCAGCTTTCTCTGCCTTTACCTCCCCTTCTCTCCCGAGAAGTTATAGCCACAGCCCTGTGCATGGGAACCAGGAGGCCTGAGGAAGGGGACAGGCCTGGAGCCAACTGCTAAGGGGCAAAGGTCCAGGGTTGTATATGTGTGTTGCTTTTCCCAAATTCAAGCAGAAATTATTTTTACTTTTGTGTGATACTCAGCTACACTAATTTTGAACAATTAAATTCACTTCATATTTTAGGGCAGCTCAAAGAACCAAAATGACCAGAGATTCAGCATTGGTTAGGATTCCTCTTTCATAGTATACATATGCCCAGGAATGAGATGGAATTCAAGGCATTCCCCCAACATGGTTCAGCGCTAAGGACTATCTTTCTAACTCATGTACACGCATGAAAGGACTCACCTATTTGCTTCTCCAAAGACGATTCTGTATGCCTTTGGCTGGTGGACTGGTGAAACAAAAAGAGAAAAGGTATATAATAAATATGAAGTTCTTTAAGCAAAGGAGGCAGAATTGTCAAATAAACTAAGCACTGGAAAGGGAATCTAAACACCTTAGAACCTCTGCTAACTCAGACTCCGGCCAAGTTGTGCCTCTCCATGCCTCAGTTTTGTGATTTGGAATAGTTCCGATATTTTTAAGTATTTTCAAGGAAATTTAGTTTGTCCATTTGAACAAATTCACTTGTAAGCAAGATTCCAAGTTCCTTTTCTTTCTTGAATCACTGAGTATAAGGTAGGTAGCAGCCAACTGAGAAAAGAAGAACTCTAGTTACCAGTCCTAATTTGGCTCTGATCCTTCCCAACATAGATAATATTCCTTCCGCTCATTTGAGCCCCCATTTCTCTGCATATAGAACAGGATGGCTAGAGCAATTCATTTCTAAGACAGGAAAAAAGGATTGTGAAGTACTTTGCAAGCAAGACTGTGGTCCACATGGATCACTGTCACCTTCCTCCCTCCACTACAGCAGGGCTGTTTCACACCCATGCCTTCAGGGCACAGCAACCCACAGGGCAGCTTACCTCTCTGAGTTCGGCCAGTTCCTTCTGCAGGTGGAAGAGCTGAAATAGTCCCAGTCCCAATCCAACCAGGGCCACCAGAACCATGAAAAACATCACAAGGAGACACAGGCCTGTGTTGTGGCCCCTCCTCTTCTTCAGAGGTGGTGGTAGTGGCGGTGGCCTCCTTTGCCCGGGCCTTCCTGGCACAGAGGACGGACAGGGGAAGACTGACCCTGGAGAAGCCCAGGGAGAGTTGGCACTGCTGTCCACCCAGAAAATCTGGGGGTACGGGTAATTCAAGGGCTGCTGCATGGCAGCCAGTGCCTCGGGCCAGCCCCCAGCCAAGGGTTTTTCTCCTTCTCAATCCTGGGGAGTCCCGGGTGTCAAGGACGGGACTCCTGTTTCTGACTGCTCGAGAGAAAGGAGCCGGTGCTCTCTTTATAGAGTTCCCAGAACCCAGGGAAACACCTCTCTTTTGTTCTTTCTTTCCCCCTTTCTGCTTCTCAAAGAGACACCCACTCACTTTGCATCTGAAGCTGAGAAGCCTCAAGAAGCTCAGAGCAAACCCGGGGCAGTTTCCGCCCACAATCTACTGATAAAAGCTTTCAAAACCCCAATTGCTGCTGCCTTGCTGCCTGAAAGGCTGGTAGGGCGGGCTCGTCTCCTCAGGCCCTGCGAGAGCAGGTAGCAGCAGCACAACCCTGTCGACTTCGGCCATTGCCCGGCTATGGGGAGAGTGGCCAGTGGGGCTCGCTCAGGCACTGAGGGGCGAGAGCACAGAGTCGTGGCCAGAGAAGCCGCTTCTATGTCTCACCTTTTGCAGGAGGGAATCGTCCCCCTGCTGCCAGCCCTTCCCCACACCCAAATACTATTCACCCCAACATAGCAAAGCAACATAATTTACAGGTTACAAACCTGCTCCACCCACTTTGTAGAGGTCAGATCAGAGGTTACAAACCCATCACCCATATGCCTTACGGAGCCCACAGGCCTGCTTTGCTTATGCCTCACAAGTGTTCTTTCTACTGATTGTCCCCTTTAAAAATGTGGATATTCCATATATTTTTAAATTTATATTATCTTTATATTATGTTTTGAACCGCTAGACTATTGGACCGTCTGGAGACCCTCTCTGCACAACCAACCAGCTGGGCAGCAGCTGCTCTTGGGGATGGGACACAGATGTTCCAGGCTGCCCAGGCTGCACACCCTCCACTATATTTCTCACGCACCTCACTGTGTGAAACGGCTTTCCTGGTCCCTGTAGGCCTTTCTGTTTGCCATATCTGTTATGGTCGTCAGATGGCGCCCAGTTAAATTTGGATCTCAAATAATAACTAGTTTTTAGGATAAGTACGTCTTAAACATTGCATGGAATATAGTAAAAAATTGCTCCATTTTTATCTGAAGTTCAAATTTAACTGGTTATCCTAATTTTTTTTTTTTTAACTAAAGATGGGACTCTACCTAAACTTATTTCACATTTTCTCTGGCTTCAAATACCATTTACAGTAATTTCCAAGTGCTCAGCTCCACATAAATCATATAAACCTCTCATAAATCCCTATTTTCCATTTTATTAAAGGGTTCTGCCTTTGAAGTTTCATCAGTTGTTATATCATGTTTTGGCATTTCTATGACTATCATTCTGGCTCTCCACCTGAACCAAACCAACACCAAACTTATTTCCCTGCCCCATTCTGCCCACCCCCATTCCCAATACAACCCGTTTCACCTGAGGTCACTCTTTATGGTGATGAATTCCACTCCACCTCTTCCCCTCCTCCGGCATTGCACTAGTCACGCAGGACTGTCGATTTTACCTGAGCCATGTTTGTCACATGAGCACGCTCCCTCCCTATTGTCATTGCCTGAGGTCAGACGTTTATTATCTCACCTGAAATACTGCAGTGATACTCTAACTGGTTTCCAGGCCACCAGCTTTTCCCAAGCCCAAGTCACCCTGCATAATGCTTCAAGAATGATGTTTTTACAAACGTAGTAAGGTAGATAGCTAGTTGGAAGCAGCCGCATGGCACAGGGATATTGGCTTTGTGCTTTGTGACAGCCTGGAGGGGTGGGATAGGGAGGGTGGGAGGGAGGGAGACGCAAGAGGGAAGAGATATGGGAACATATGTATATGTATAACTGATTCACTTTGTTATAAAGCAGAAACTAACACACCATTGTAAAGCAATTATACCCCAATAAAGATGTTAAAAAAAAAAAACATATTCAGTTATCTCACTTCTTTGCCTAAAACCTTCTGTCAGAAAGTTTGATTCTGGGAGTGGTCCAAATGCCTTAGTGTGACACACAAGGCAGTCTGTTGAAATCAGACTCCAACATCTGTCACTGACCCCTCGCCAGGCACTTCTGCCCACATCCCAGTCTCCATGCATGAAACAGACAGGTGAAATCAGAATGACTGCACAATGTTCTCACTCTCTTTTACAGATGGGCAGAGGTTACGTGTTTTAGAACTCACACACGGCTTTCTTCATAGTCGTGAAAAATGATGTTTATAATTAATAATCAGAAAATATAATTTTAAGAATTCCACCATATGTACAACCAAAAGCACAACCCTTAAAGTATCCCGAAATAACTCTTAATAACAATTGAATAGAATCATATCTTTTAAACTATAAAAATTTTCCTAAAAATGACAAATATTCAGATAAATGGAAAAAATACACCATATCCTGGATGAGGAGGATAGAAGGAAAGTGTCACATGATGGTTAGGGTGTGTGCTTCTGGAGTTAAACTGCCTGGGTTCAAATTCCAGTTCTTCCATTTATTAGCTATGTGAACTGGACAGGTCACTTTCCCTCCTCTGTGCCACAGTTTTCTCATCTATAAAAATGGGCATGATCACAATAGTACCTATTTCATAGGGCATTATGAAAATTAAACGAGTCAAAACATTTGATACACTTAAAATAGTCCTCAACATCAAAGTAAGCACTCAAAAAATGTTGCTGTTCTTGTTGTTGTAAATACAGTGTATCTTCCCACAAATGATTCATCTGTAGACTTCATGTAATTTACCTTCTTTCACTAAGGATGAAAGAAGGTAGAGGGGGTGGAGATGGGGGAGAGATGTTGCAGGGAAAAGTACAAGTCAATGTCTGACATCAGTATCTGAGTGGTTGAATCCCTTGACACCATGATGATCTTATACTATGTCCTCATCTCTACTTGGTATTATCCACTTTTCTAATTTTTACCAAGTGCTAATATTTTTTCTGATTTCTTGTGAGGTTGAACATCTTGTCATATTTTTGTTATACAAATGTTTTCCCTTTTGTGTATATTTCCTGTTTTGTACACCATGCCCATTTTTCAATTGGGTTTCTTATCTCTTTGTGTTTATTCACAGGATTTCCTTGTACTTTATATTCTAGATATTAATCTATTGTTACTTTTAGACATTGAAAATATGTCACACCATCGCAGATTTCATGTATAGGCTTTAACCTATCTGGAGTTCATCTTTGTTTGTGGTATAAAAGAGTTCATCTTTGTTTTTCTCCATGTATGAACCAGTTTTCCCAACACAATCTATATTTTCCCCAACTGAATTACAGTGGTATATTTATCATATATGAAGTTTATACATGTAGTCGGGTCTTTTTCTGGGTTCTTATCTCTGTTTCATTGATTTATTTCTCTATTCCAGTACTAGGGTCACACAGTTTTCACAATTATGGCTTTCTAAAATGTCTTGAGAGCTAGAATGGTAAAATTTTCCCTCTTTGATCTTCTTTTTCAAAATTAACATAACTATTTGAGTATATTTAATCTCTCCTATATGTATTAGGAAAAGAAAAACTATCATGGTCTTAAAATGTTCTACTGGACTATTAACAGTAATTGCACTAATTTAGGGGAAGTGTTTTCTTTACAATGTTTTTGCCCTATCCACAGTTTTCCATGTGTTCTTTATGACTTTTAAAATTTTTCTTCAGGATCGTCTTATCCATTCTTTCTTAGATTAATTGCTTGATACTTTGTAATTTTGTTGTGATTATAAATGTTGTAATTTTCTGTGGCATTTTTAGATTCTGCAGTAAGCAACCTCTAAGGTGACCCCAGTGACCCCCCCACCACCTGGTATTCATGCCCTTTCATAATCCCCTCCTCTTGAGTGTGGGCTGGACCTACTGACTCACTTCTAACTAATAGAATACAGTAGAAGTGTTGGGATAGCACTTCCCAGATTAAGTTATAAAAAGACTGCAGCTTCTGCATTGCAGATGGCTGCCTTCTCATTGTATCCTCACATGGTGGAAAGAGAGAGGAAGCAAGCTCTCTCCTGGCTCTTATAAGGGTAATAATCCCATTCATGAGGGCCCCACCTTCATGACATCATCTAATCATAGTTATTTTCAAAAAGCCCCACTTCCTAATACCATCACATTGGGACACAGAATTTTAAGTTATGAATTTGGGAGGGACACAAACATTCAGTTCCATAACACCCACCTAAACCAACCTTGAATTCCTGACCACAGAAATTTTAAGATAAATATTTTTTATTTTAAGCCATTACGTTTTGGGGGTCATTTGTTATGTAGCAATAGATAACTATTACAGATGACTATAACTGGTTTAAATAAATGTTCTTCACTTTGTAACAAATAATCTTGAATCTTACAAACTTGTGGAACTCTCTTTTTATTTCTGATAGTGTGTCTATTGATTTCTGGGTTTTTTTCTATATAGATATACATTATCAGTGGACAAAATGAGAAGTTTTAATCTTCCCTTCCAATCCTTATGCCTCATTCTTTTACTTTTGTTTTTGTATTGTCTCAAACCTCAAGAAGAACTATATAAAACAGTAACTGTGATTGTGGGTATCTATGTCTTGTCCCTAATCACAAAGAGACTGCACCTAAAGTTTCTCACAGTAAGTATGATGTTTTCCTAAGGATTTTGCTTTTTATATATCACTTTTGTCAATAAAAGTTTCCTATTGTATCATCAGCATCTCATCAGCACACAGATGAAACACAAATTAGGATAGCTTGAGAAGGACTTAATAAAAAGGACTGTTTACAAACATAGAGGTAAGGTGTAGGGAAATCAAAAAGGATAGTATAATAAAAGGATAGTATAATATTCTAGCAATATTATAAGGAACAGGCTCATTATGACCATTAGTCAAGGGGAAAGGTAAGCTACTGGAACCTAAGAAGGACAGAATTGTGTGGAGAAGACAGCCTAAACAGGAATTGTGACTTCCAGTCAAGAAGTGCTGCCAGCCCTAGATGTGCCTGGAGAATAAATACCCTGTCCTACCACCTTCCCCCTTCCCTCCTGCTAGGGCTCCACACTAGGCAAATTCAACCCAAAGCCAGAAGGTGAGGAAGTCCATTGATGTAGTCCATACAGGGTAAATTCACAGGAGAGAGAGCAAAATGGAGTCCCATTCCCCACCATCACCTTCATCATGTTCATACTGCCTAAAATTTTAATTCTGGCATGTGATAGAGTCTTATGGTCCCTTTTTACCAATATTTAAATGGTAATTTAATTGGATATATATTTCCAAATCTGATGTTTTTTATCTCTCTTTTTTTCAAAATTTTGCAAATATTACTCTTGGTCTTCTCACATCCAGATTAGTGAGAGAAGTCTGTGGTCAAACCAACTCCTATTCTTTTTAGGCATTTTTCTTTTTCCCCTCCAGAAAGTTTCAGAATATTCTCTTTGCATTATTAATTTCACTAAAATGAATATATATCACTTGGTTTTTCCAATATAGCCTATGTGGTACTTTACAAGCCTTTTCAGACTAAGGTCTTTTGCCTTTCTTTAATTTGGAGAAATTATTTAAGTATTTCTTTCTCTACATTTATTTTGTTTTCTTCTGGAACTCCTATTACAAGGATGCTGACACTTCAATTTCTACTCTCCTCGCCTCTAAGCTTTCCTTTCAAAATACTTTTCTACTTTTTTGATGCTTTGCAGCATTCAGAAATCTTCCAGCTCAGTAATACATTCTTCAGCTGTATCGTTTCCACAACTTAACATATCCATTAAGATTTTTTATTTCAACTATTTTTCAAACCCAATATTTCCAATTAGTTCTTCTTCGAATTGTTTTTCTTGACTAATGTTATCAGTATTTCACCTTTATATTTTTTGAGGGTATTTCTCCTGCCTATTTTAAACTTATTTTCTCTGGTCTGTTCATTTTCTCTGCCTGGTGTATTTTGTTCAGTATGTTATCTTTCTTATAGAGCAGTGTGCTCCTCGTGTGTCTGATCACTTTTCCTTGCGAGCTTGTATTCACTCTCCTGGGAATGTCATCTATCATGGAGGATAACGTGCAGCATGTATGTGGGAGTTGGAGGTAGGGAGAGGTGAAGGTGGCTAAAGCCCAGGGATCCAGGAGTACCTTGTGCCCTTCCTAGAGAGCTTAGGGAGTTGGCAGGTGGTCACTCCTTCGGAGGAAGAGTCTCTGGCATCGTACTCTGGGGTCAGTCATCCCCTGTTTGTCACCTACCTACCTTACCAAGTAAAACTTCCCGAGTTTCTGCCTGGCATTGCTCTTTTTCAAGAGATTTCTTCCTAAGTTGGGGTCACCTGCCTATACCTGCTGTTGACTCTTCCCCATCTCAGCCAGATTCCAGCACTATCTTGATATTCCCCCCCAGTGCTGCTGGGCAATCATTGATGTTTATCTGCCTCAAAATGACGACCAAGCAAGATAGGAAAGAGAAACACACAAAACCATAAAGCTCTGGCCCAACCTATCTTCCTATGACATCTGACCCCCTTCTCCCGTGTGCTGCTGTAAACATATACCCACATGTACACTGAGAGCCAACAACCATCCTTTTCCCCTCACGAGTTTCTCATGCTTATGTCAGTTTTTCAGGCCCATCAAGACACATCCTCTTTCTTGGAGTTGTTTCAAGGGACAGAGTCAGAAACTCATGTTCATATGTCAACTTGTCAGGCCTGCTATGTTCTTTGCATCCGTTGCCTCTAGCATTACTGTGGGGATTAATTAAATGAGTTAATTCTCGTGAGGCACTTTAGGAGAGTGTTTGGAATATAGTACATGCTCTATACCTGTTAGCTGCAATTATTATTTATCATCATCATTATTAATATACATAATAAGTCTATGAAAATGAGTATATTATCTTCATAGATGAGTAATTGGATTCAGAGGAGAAAAGTAACCCTGGTAAGAGTTTGAACCAGGGTTCAGTCACATCCAAGTCCATTGGATCTCCAAAGAGTGTGCTCTTCCTACTGTTCTTTTTATAGGTGGCCCTTTTCTACTCCCACCTCACAAGATCTGATTGGCTCAGGAAAATTTGCAAGATGTTGAAGGCTTTTTAATTCACTTTACTAGGTAGATGACCACAACTTTCTTTGTGCTTCAATTTGATCTCTTGTCTCCAAGAGAAAGGCAACTTTGATGTTCTTTTCTAGTATAAAAGAATGGATTGGGGAATAAGCTATCAAGGGGAACTCTTGTTTCTCCAGGCCACAGCAAGTTGAAGGGGGAAAATCAGGAAGCTGTGGATGACAGTAGCAATGGGGCTAAAATTATCCTTCAGCCCTGCCACCCCATGCAACACTATTATTGGATGTCAAGACTACTCTACTGTCCTTTGTGTATCAGTTGGAGTCTGGTCAGGGAAACAGAAGCCACTCTGAGTATGCAAAGTGAGGAAGGATTAATACAGGAATTAAAGACTGGACAAGCAAAGGTCGGGAAGGACAGTTTTAGGAAAATTTGAAGTGCAAAACCTATGCTACAACCAATAGTTTCAGCTTCCAGCAACACTGAAGTTGGTGATTCTTAGGAGGACAGCAGAAAGCTGTAGGAAAACCCCACACTACCTCTGTTGTCCCCACACCACACCACGCATCAGTAGCTGCTGTGACAACTAATGGCTTCTCCTTTACCACCTTCCAAATCTCATGCAGTTGTTTCTCATTGGTGGAATCTAATTGGGATCCCACTTGCAATGGAGTGTAGGAATTGTAATTTCTAGGCTTTATGCTCCTAGGAACAGAAAAGAGGGTAAAAAGACAGGGATAGTACTGAGTATTAACAACTTACATGTGGTACACTGTGTCTATCTTGTTCAACATCACTGGGTAAAAACTCAACGAACATACACTGGCTGAATTAATCAGTGCAGGAGGGTCCCAGGTCAGGCAAAGCACTCTTTGGTGGGAACTGAGATGCTTCTGCCACCTCATTCAGTGATGCTATGGGCTCCACCTCCTGATGATACTCTGCACGTGCTATTGGCCTGCTGTTGACTTATTGTAGAAGCATGGCAACATTGTATTTCTTCACCTTCCACTGAGGTGGGCCATGTCACTTCTTCACTTGTCACTGATGCAAATGTAAATCTGATCATGTCAATTTGCTTTTTAAAAGTATCACTTCAGTGGCTGCCTATTGCCTTTAGAACAAAATCTGAACTCTTTATCATGACTTCCAAGCCCTTGCATTATCTGGGTTCTTCCTAACTCTCCAACTTAGCTCTTTCTACTTTCTTCTTCTCTCACCACACTAAGGCCACACTGACTTTTCAGTTCATCAAGTATGGCCAGTTCTTTCCTACCTCAGGACCTTTGCCTGCGATGCTGCCTGGAAAGTTCTTTGCCGCACTTATATTTGACCAGGTGCTAGAACGCTTCAATCCTAAACTAAATATCACTTCCTCAAAGAGGCCTTCACTTGTCACTCCATCTAAATTAGATAATTATTATTTTCTTAATAATACGCTGGGGGTATTTTTCCTCTTCTGGTACTTATCACAATATCATAGGTAGAGATATAAAATCCTGTCTATACTCTGCACTTGATTGTATACCCAGCCCAGCACAGTGCCTGACAACTAATATGCACTCAATAAATAAATGTTGAAACTCTTTGCAGACTCCTCATAAAGTAACTTTACAGAACGCTCAAGTTACAATTTACTTCCTCAATTTCTCTTCAATTGTTGGCTTTTAAACCCTGAGACAAGTCAGAAGGCATTTGAAAGGAAAAACAGACTTACTCCTAAAGTCATCTACTACCATTAATAATCCAATTGGATCCCAAGCATCCTTTGGTCTTTCCTGCCTCCAGATGACCTTCTTCACACCCAAAGTATGTCCCAAGAAGCCAGGGAGATACTCTGTCCTCCCTCCTGGCTCAAACGTTTTAATACCATTCAGTGCATTACAATTTCTCTCAGGAGGTTCATCATGTTCTCCTGCAGTTAGAACCTGGGTGGCTGACCTTGACATGGTAAGTTAGGTATGGCCTTGCAGATTGACCATCTTTTATTCTCAGTCCTTGTATGCAAGCATGATAATACATTGTGTACAACAGGGAACAAGGTCAGAGGTCATACATTGGTTACCTAAATTTTGTCAGTGACTAATTGTTTTAATTTCTCGAAGAGAAATGGCTAAACATGAATTCTAAGCCTAGAATAGTACCTTGTATTAGAGGCATTCAATAAATATCTATTGATTATATGAATATAGATGAAGAAACTGACACTTAAATAGGTTAAGTGACTTGCCTAAAGCCACACAGACTGTTGGTGTTTGAGCCAAAATTCTAATCCAAAAAGGACACAATGTGAGAGGGATTATGAAACAAGAATACTCAAGACTACACTGTGAGCAGTATTCCCAAGTATATAGGGCTGGGAACCCACTGCCTATAGGGCAGTAAGTAAGCAGGATAGAGACAATATCTATTAAGAATGGAAACGTCTGAAGAAATGTAAAGATCAGAGCAGAAATAAATGAAATAGAGACTGAAAAAACAATAGAAAAATTAAACTGGTTCTTTGAGCTGGTTCTTTGAAAAGATAAACAAAATTTATAAACCTTTAGCCAGACATCAAGAAAAAAAGAGAGAGGGCCCAAATCAATAAAATCAGAAATAGTAAAGGAGAAGTTACAATCAATACCACAGAAATACAAAGGATCATAGAGATTACTACAAACAGTCAGACACCAATAAAATGGACAATCTTCCAAGATGGAACCAGGAAGAAATAGAAAATATGAACAGATCAACTACCAGTAATAAAACTGAATTAGGAATTTTTAAAAAAACTAGATGTGATGGCTTCACAGATTAAATTTACCAAACGTTTAGAGAAGAGTTAATGCTGATCCTTCTCAAACTATTCCAAAAAGTTGCAGAGGAAAGAATGCTTTTTAACTCATTCTATGAGGCCAGCATCACCCTAATACCAAAACTAGACAAAGATACCACACAAAAAAGAAAATTACAGGCCAATATCACTGATGAACATAGATGCAAAAACCCTCAACAAAATTCAACAATACCTCAAAAGAAATTCAACAATACATTAAAAGAATCATACACCATGATCAAGTGGGATTAATCCCAGGGATGCAAGGATGGTTCAATATCCACAAACCAATCAATGTGATACACCACATTAACATATTAAAGAATAAAATCATATGATCATCTCAATAGATGCAGAGAAAGCTTTTGACAAAATCCAACATCTATTTATGATAAAAACTCTCACAAAGTAGGTATAGAGGGAACATACCTGAACATAATAAAGGCCATGTATGACAAGCCCACGACCAAAATCACACTCAACAGTGAAATGCTGAAAGCATTTCCTTTAAGATTAGGAAAAAGACAAGGATACCCACTCTCTCCACTTTTATTCAACATACTGCTGGAAGTCCTAGGCACAGCAATCAGACAATAAAAAGAAATAAAAGGAATCCAAATTGGAAAGGAAGAAATAAAACTGCTACTGTTTGCAGATGACATGATACTAGACACCACCAAAAAACTGCTAGAACTCATCACTGAATTTGGCAAAATTAATATACAGAAATCTGTTGCATTTCTATATACTAACAACAAAGTATCAAAAAGAGAAATTAAGAAAACAATCCCATTTACAACCACATCAAAATAATAAAAATAAATCTAAGGAGAAAAAAGACCTGTACTCAGAAAACTACAAGACACTGATAAAAGAAACTGAAGGCAAGACAAACAGATGGAAAGATATCTCATGTTCATAGATTGGAAGAATTAATATTGTTAAAAAGAGCATACTACCCAATGCAATCTACAGATTCAATGCAATCCCTACCAAAATATCAATGGCATTTTTCACAGAACTAGAACAAATAATTCTAAAATTTTTATGGAAACACAAAAGACCTTAAACAGCCAAAATGATCTTAAGAAAGAACAAAGCTGGAGGTATCGTGCTCCCTGATTTAAAACTATACCTCAAAGTTAGAATAATCAAAACAGTATGTACTGGCACAGAAATAGACACATAATTCAATGGAACAAGATAGAGATCCCAGAAATAAAACCACACTATTATGGGTAATCAATCTATGACAAAGGAGGCAAGAATATGAGAGAGAAAAAACAGCCTCTTCAACGAATGATGTTGGGAAAACTGTACAGCTACATGCAAAAGAATCAAACTGGACTACTCTCTCACATCATGCACAAAAATAAATTCAAAATGGATTAAAGACTTAAAAATAAGACCTGAAACCATAAAACATCTAGAAAAAAACATAAAGCACTAAGCTCTTTGGCATCAGTCTTAGCAATATATTTTTGGATGTGTCACCTCAGGCAAGGGGAAAAAAAGCAAAAATAAACAAACAGGACTATACCAAACTAAAAAGCTTTGGCACAGTGAAAGAAACTATTGACAAAACAAAAAGTCAGCCTACTAAATGGGAGTGAAGGCGAGAAGATATTTGCAAACAATATATCCAATAAGGGGGTAATATGCAAAATATATTTTTTTAAAAAATCATACAACTCAACATCAAAAATACAAACAACCCAACTGAAAATGGACAGAGGATCTGAACAGACATTCTTCCAAGGAATACATACAGTTGGCCAACAGGAACATGAAAATATGCTCAACATCACTAATTATCAGGGAAATGCAAATCAAAAACACAATGAGATATCATCTCACACTTGTCAGAATGGCTATTATCAAAAAGACAACAATGGAGAGATATACCATGTTCTTGGATTGGAAGAATCAACATTGTGAAAATGACTCTACTACCCAAAGCAATCTACAGATTCAATGCAATCCCTATCAAACTACCAATGGCATTTTTTACAGAACTAGAACAAAAAATTGCACAATATGTATGGAAACACAAAAGATCTCAGATAGCCAAAGCAATCTTGAGAAAGAAAAACAGCTGGAGAAATCAGGCTCCCAGACTTCAGACTATACTACAAAGCTACAGTAATCAAGACAGTATGGAACTAGTACAAAAGCAGAAACATAGATCAATGGAACAGGATAGAAAGCCCAGAGATAAACCCACACATATATGGTCGTCTTATTTTTGATAAAGGAGGCAAGAATATACAATGGAGAAAAGACAGCCTCTTCAATAAGTGGTGCTGGGAAAACTGGACAGCTACATGTAAAAGAATGAAATTAGAACACTCCCTAACACCACATACAAAAATAAACTCAAAATGGATTAAAGACCTAACTGTAAGGCCAGACACTGTAAAACTCTTAGAGGAAAACATAGGCAGAACACTCTATGACATAAATCACAGCAAGATCCTTTTTGACCCACCTCCTAGAGAAATGGAAATAAAAACAAAAAGAAACAAATGGGACCTAATGAAACTTAAAAGTTTTTTACAGTAAAGGAAACCATCAACAAGACCAAGAGACAACCCTCAGAATGGGAGAAAATATTTGCAAATGAAGCAACTGACAAAGGATTAATCTTCAAAATTTACAAGCAGCTCATGCAGCTCAATATCAAACAATATCAAAAAAGCAAACAACACAATCCAAAATGGTCAGAAGACCTAAAGAGACATTTCTCCAAAGAAGATATACAGATTGCCAACAAACACATGAAAGAATGCTCAACATCACTAATCACTAGAGAAATGCAAATCAAAACTACAAAGAGGTATCACCTCACACGGGTCAGAATGGCCATCATCAAAAAATCTACAAACGATAAATGCTGGAGAGTGTGTGGAGAAAAGGGAACCCTCTTTTACTGATGGTGGGAATGTAAACTGATACAGCCACTATGGAGAAAAGTATGGAGGTTCCTTAAAAAACTAAAAATAGAACTACCATATGACCCAGCAATCCCACTACTGGGCATATACCCTGAGAAAACCATAATTCAAAAAGAGTCATGTACCACAATGTTCACTGCAGCTCTGTTTACAATAGCCAGGACATGGAAGCAACCGAAGTGTCCATCAAGAGATGAATGGATAAAGAAGATGTGGCACATGTATACAATGGAATATTACTCAGCCATAAAAAGGAATGAAATTGAGTTATTTGTAGTGAGGTGGATAGACCTAGAGTCTGTCATACAGAGTGAAGTAAGTCAGAGAGAGGAAAACAAATACTGTATGTTAACACATATATATGAAATCTAAAAAAAAAAAAGGTTCTGAAGAACTTAGGGGCAGGACAGGAATAAAGATGCAGACATAGAGAATGGACTTGAGGACATGGGGAGGGGGAGGGTAAGCTGGGATGAAGTGAGAGAGTGGCATGGACATATATACACTACCGAATGTAAAATAGATAGCTAGTGGGAAGCAGCCACATAGCACAGGGAGATCAGCTCAGTGCTTTGTGACTACCTAGAGGGTTGGAAAAGGGAGGCTGGGAGGGAGACCCAAGAGGGAGGAGATATGGGGATATATGTGTATGTATGACTGATTCACTTTGTTATAAAGCAGAAACTAACATACCATTGTAAAGCAATTACACTCCAATAACGATGTTAAAAAAATAAATAAAATATAAAAAAATAAAGTTTGGAAGAAAAATAAAGCAGATATAATTAAATATGTAAAAAAAAAAAGATAACAAGTTCTTGCAAGGATGTGGAGAAAAGGGAACCCCCCACCATGCACTGTGGACAGAAATGTAAATTGGTGCAGCTCCTATGGAAAACAGTATGGAGACTCCTCAAAAAGTTAAAAGTAGAACTACCATATGATCCAGCAATTCCACTCCTGGGTATTTATCTGAAGAAAAGGAAAAGACTAATTTGAAAAGATATATGCACCCCTATGTTCATTGCAGCTTTATTTACAATAGCCAAGATATGGAAACAACCTAAATGCCCAGCAAGAGATGAATGGATAAAGAAGATGTATATAATGGAATATTACTCAGCCATAAAAAAGAATGGAATCTTGCCATCTGTGACAACATGGATGAACCTGGAGGGTATTGTGATAAGTGAAATAAGTCAGACGGGGAAAGGCAAATGCTGTCTGATTTTACTTATTATGTGGAATCTAAAAAACAAAGCAAATGAACAAACATAACAAAACAGAAACAGAGTCATAGATAAAGAGAACAAAACAGGTGGTCGCCGGAGAAGAAGTCAGTTGGCGGCCACGGGGGAAGAAATAGGTGAGGGAAATTAAGAAGTACAAACTCAGTTGCAAAATAAATGAGTCACGGGTATGAAATGCACGGTGTGGAGAATATAGTCAAGAATTATGCAATATCTTTGTATGGTGACATATTGTAACTAGACTTACCATGGCGATCACTTTGGTATGTATAGAAATACCGAATAACAGGCACTATCATAATGTTGTAGGTCAATTATACTTTAAAAACAAACCAACTCATAGAAAAAGAGATCAAATTTCTGGTTACCAGAGGCGGGGGAGGTTGGGAGTGGAATTGGATGAAGGCAGTCAAAAGGTACAAACTTCCAGTTATAAATAAGTCTGAGGGATGTGATGTACAACATGATAACTATAATGAACACTGCCATATGTTATATATAAAAGTTAAGAGAGTAAATCCTAAGAGTTCTCATCGCAAGGAAAAGAGCTTTTCTATCTCTTTAATTTTGCATCTATATGAGATGACGGATGTTCACTAAACTTACTGTGATAATCATTTCATGGGGTGTGTAAGTCAAATCATTATGCTGTACACCTTAAACATATAAAGTGCTGTATGTCAATTATAATTCGATAAAACTGGAAGAAAAAAAGCCTGGAAAGGCCTGGGTCTTGTGGGCTCTTTTATTAACCCCTTATTGATGTTTGAAATGCTTCTTTGCAAAAACATGTGTCTTGGTAGGTTTGTGGGAAAGTCACATGCACTAAGGACTGACGTAAATGTCAAAGTCGTTGTTTTTGTCACCCACTGTTTCCTTTGAGTGTCTAGCAGATGTGAGTTAGGTCTCTGCAGCTGGATGCCTCCAGAGCCTTCCATCCTCAGGGTCTCATGAGAAGAAACTTGAGCACACAGCCTCTGATCCTGGGATGTGGTTCACTGTCTGTTACGGACCTTGAGAGAGTCCCAGTCCAGTGAGTGAAGAGCCCTAGGCCTTGTACCAGTTCGTTATTTGACAAATGAAACGCTGCCCGCTGAGCTTTATTTGCAAACTAGCTGCAGTGCTGTCTTACCAACCTAAAACCTTACAGGGCTCTAGAATCTCAGTGCCGGAATAGGGAAGAGATCACTCTGTCGTGTCCCTAATTTTACAGATTTGGACCTGGGCTCCAGAGAGGTGAGAGGATTCTCCCGGGGCCACAGCCAGCGTGTGGAAGAGTTGGGAAGAAAACCTGCTCTGTCTCCTTAGTGTTTCTCCACCACAACTTTCACATGTGGAAATGAAACACAGTAAACATTTGTTTCTGTTCAATTCCATCCATATATGTCTTGAGCACCTAACAGGTGCCACGCAGCATGGAAGGTACAAGGACACAGCCGTGGTCACACACAACTCCTCTAGGAGCTCTTAGTTTGGTAGGTCCTGCCCCTGGTGCCGTCTTCACATCCCCTGAAATTCATCCAGTCTTTTCTGTCCCACCCTGGTCAATCACTAATGTTCTGTTGGGATGGGTGGGAAGGAAAAGGGGAAGGAAAGAAACATTTACTTAGCAACTACACTGAGCTAGGAACACTATACATTACCTTATTTGACGCTCACGCAGCCTTCCATGATTCTTATCTCCATTTTACAAGTGATTTGGAGAAGCTGAAGAACCCACAAGGAGGCTGAGCCTGGATTTGAAGTCAGGTCTTCCCACCAGACCACACTGTCCCTCTAGCTTTTACTTCACCTCACAGCTGTCTCCTCCTCCCTGAAAATTCTCACGTGCCTTTAGAACTCCTTTGACAAATAAGTTCCCCTCCCCAAACACATGCCATCAAAATCCCTACTTGTCATTCTAGGGAAACTGAATTCCACATGGAAGCTTCTCATTGTCACTTCCCAACCCTTACGCTCCCAAGCCCACACTCCTCCATGCCTCCTGGGTTTATGAGGTCCACCTGCCTCTGAAGCCACACTCTCAACTCCTAGCTCTACTTACCTCCCTAAATGCACTGTATTCTAGAACTGAGACCTGGACTGAACTACTCAAACTCTACCCTCTACCCTCCCTACCCACCACCACAGGACAGGCAGCCCAGTATTGTAACTTCCTCTATCAACAAAAGAGGTAACGGGAGCCCAGCAAGGCTGTGTTCTTCCACAGCAGGAACTCCTGGACCCCTACACCTCTACTCCTCAGGATGTCTGCTCCCAGACCTCCCTGACCCACCCTGTGGGGAGGGGTCCCATGTCATGTTGCATGTGATTGTTTTTTCCATCTCCTGGGGATCTCTCTATCATTCCAGCCCATTTCTTCATTCCCTCTATCCGCAGTTAACTCTATTTTATCTTAGTCTAGCATCCTGGGTTAGCCCAATATTCCCGAGTTATGCCTGGTGAACTCTTCCTTCCCAAGTCAGCTCAGACATCACCTCCTCTGTGACGCCTTCCCAGGCACAGCAAATCCCTCCTTCTTCAAGGCTCCTGTAGCCCGTTTATTACAGCACTTCACATACCAAGTCATTAGAAATCTCTTCTATTTCCTAAACTCAAGCATCTTAACTCCTGGGACACTTTCATGTCAACTTCGCTATCTAATCTCTAGCCCAGAGGCTGGTACACAGAAATGTTCAATAAATATCCCGAGTATTGCTTGTCTAGATAGACCCTGTGGAGTAGAACCAGAACCAAACAGTGGAAGGTTCTGCTCCACTAGACTCCGAATGCCTCAGAGGCAGGGGGGAAAATCTTCTTCCATCAGTGGGTCCGTACCGTGTTTACAGTCACAGCGCTGCGAACACAGCACGAGCCACCCTGGACTGGGGTCAGTTCCCAGTTCAGGAGATGCCTAAGCTCGGGATAATGATACATCAGCAGAGATTTGGGGCAAGGGCTGCACTAAATGTTCTGAGGTCCCTTCGAGCTCCAAAACCATGGTTCCATGATGAGGGAGCGGTTGGTTAAAAGATCAAAAGACAGATAAGAAAAGTGGTGGACAGAGAAAGGTAGAGGTGAAAGAGGCACAGGGCAGAAAATAAGGGTCAGTGAGGAAAGGGAGGCTGAAAACTGGAGAAAGAGAGGGGACTGGAGGGACTAGGCAAGAAGGAGGACAAAATGAGGGAGTGGGGCCTCACTAACCACAGGTAGGTGCTTCCACACTGGGCATGATCAGATTCCCGAGATCCCACTGCCCATAGGCACAAAGTCATAGAGAAAAGCTGAAAGCTGCTGCACTTGGAAATCAGTCTGAAATGGGCTTAATGTCTCTCCCACCCAAACGGGAAGCTAAATCCTAAGAAAATCAGCTTCAATTGACAAAAACCAAGCCACACGGGAACACAGTTAAAGCACTTACTGCCCTGCGCCATCTGGCCCTTCTCCGTGTGTCGCAGCCTGGCCAGCCCTGAGTCAGCATGCCGAGAGGACCAGTCCTCAAGCAACGAGGCTGCAGGGAGGGCAGCCCACCCCGCCAGCTCTGGTGACCCACTGGCTCCATAATCCATCCACCCCCTTTGCCCAAAACTTATTGCACGTTACAAATGGTGACACTGCAGGCCGAGCTCTGGGACCAGACCGATTTCTGAATAGGAAATAACAGGCACCCTGCACTCTGGTCACCCTGGGGCTGAAGGTCCTGCTCTAACTTCATAACCTGGTTCTTATCAACAAGCAACCATCTGGTGCCCCTAGGAATGTTTACCGAGTATCATGAGTGTCAATATTTACAGAATACCCATGCCGTCCAGATACTGAATCAGATCCTTTATGTGGATTACCATGTCAATTCCTCAAAATAACCCAGTGAGGTTAAATATCCCCATTGGCAGATAAGGACACCAAAGCTCAGAAAGGTAAAATAATTCTTCCAAAGTTATACGCACAATTATTAAGTGGCAGAGTCTGGATTCAAACCCAGGCTGTTGAGCTCCTGTGTCCATAAGAAACTGCATCCAGCAATAGGATTTTGTTCCTCTATCCTGAGGCCTGGCCCATGTGCCTGTTGCTCTCATGCTCGGGCCCTGCTTTGCTCACTACTGTCTTCCCCAGGCCTGCTCCCCTGCCCCAGACTCTCCTCCCTGGGCCATGAGCCTGGCACCTGTGCTTGCGTCCCCTGACGCAGCCCCATGACAGATGCCCCAGCAGCCTACCGAGGCACCTCCCCGGCTGTCTCCTGTCCCGTGCCTCACTGCTGTGGAGGCCAGCCTGCCTGCCTTTTTATTGCCAGCTTCAGAAACCCGCCCCCATCACCACTACAGAGGTTAACCTCTGCATCTTTCCGTCCACAGCAGGTCTGTCCTTCCTCTGACAGACTGGTTTTCACATACACTGAGACACCTAAAGGCATGCCCAGGACAGTGATTGACAGCCGGCTGAATCAGCTTCCTCTCTGCAGATATCTAACCCACAGGAACCCAGATCCTACAATCCACATCATCTTTACACATCTCATTGCTCACACATCAAGGTAACTTGACTGTAAGGAAAGGGAGATCTCAGCCCTGGGCCTGGCACTCCTCAGGCTCCAGTCCTCTGAGGGTGGGGATTTTGGCTGAGTGAGCAAACGTGTTGGGGTTTCCTTCATCTCGCAGCTCTGCACCTTCCTTATTCTTGCACAGCAAGTACTGCTCTCACAGCTGCATCCTAACCTGTGTGTGAAACCTACATCCTGACGTGTGTGTGTGTTCACACATGAGTGTGTGCAACAGCTTGCAAAGGCACTGCTAACTCTCCCTGGGCTCATGTAACCCACACAGGACAGAGGGAGGCCCCAGAGAGGGTCGGGCAGAGCATAAAGACACCGACAAGGACCCAGTGACTATGGCCACTAAAGCAGTTTCATTTCCACGCCTCCTGCAGTTGATTCTGTTTCAGCTCCAACTCCATAGAGCGAAGAGTGGGGAGCAGTGGGGCGGGTGGGACACTGAGGAAGTGGTCAGCGTGGCAGGAAGCATTTCCTTTCACAGGCCTTGGGGGCAGAAGCTAAGCATCATGACCTCTTGGTTCAAAAATCTCTTCTCCTGCCCCACAGCCCCTTTCTCCAGCTTATAGACACATATTTTCTGTGTTCTCCATTTCTTCACATTTTCCTCGACCTATATACTGTCTTCCCTCCTGAAGAGAGATCCCTGTGTTCATGGTCACAGAGTTGCAACTGAAATTCATCTTAGCACTCAGCCATCAGTTCATTCATTCATTCTTTCTTTCACTCTGCTTCTACCACGTGCCCCTGTGCCAGGCATGGACCCTGCCTTGGGTTTTAACACAGTGTGATCATCCAGTATAACTTTCTCATTGTCCAGTTGGAAATCTGAGATGAAAGACCTTCCCAAACTGAAATGAGCAACATGGTTGGCAGCATATCATTTACATTAATTAAATATCTCAGAGCGCTTAAATATGATATATGTTGAATTCAGAGGTTTCCTGTACACAGATGTCTCTCTCCTCCCCTGCTTCATGTTCTCCATGCTTCAGGCACACAGGAGGCATCTGCTTATTTCTGTGGGCAACTTCATGTCACAAGGTCAGTGGAAAATTAAGAGTTGGTTGACTGTGTCTCAGAAACTAAGTCTAGTCCACACTGGATCTGAAGATATCCGTGACCTAGTGACCTCTCTTGTCCTGAAAGAAGGGTTGAACGTTATTGTCACTTACACTCCTCTTCTTGAATGAAGCAGAAAGGTCTTCTTTAAATTTAATCCTACAGTGCCTAAGTTTTGCCATCTACAAATATGGGGGATGTGCAACCCAGAATATTATGGATTTTGAATGTCAGCCAAAAATCAAATACTTTAGAAATAAAATGGAGTACACTAGAGAGAAAACATCTAGTTGTCCAAACCTAACATTAAAGATGAGAAAACCGGGCTTCCCTGGTGGCACAGTGGTTGAGAGTCCGCCTGCCGATGCAGGGGACGCGGGTTCATGCCCCGGTCTGGGAGGATCCCACGTGCCGTGGAGCGGCTGGGCCCGTGAGCCATGGCCGCTGAGCCTGCGCGTCTGGAGCCTGTGCTCCGCAACGGGAGAGGCCACAATAGTGAGAGGCCCGCGTAGCGGAAAAAAAAAAAAAAAAAAAGATGAGAAAACTGAAACCCAGGAAAAAAGTGAATGACTCAGTCTCACCCAGGTTATGAGTGACAGAGCCAGGGCCAAAACCTCCAGTCTTCCAACATCTGTCAAGGCCAGGTGCATCCCCCTGCAGGCTCCAAACACTCTGATCGCCCTGGAGATAGGGCTCAAACCACATGACTTATGGGTCCCATTCAGATAAATCTATGATGCTCTTTTGTCCCCAGATAACTGGTTTTAGAAACTTTGTGTCTGCCCTCATTGAGGAGCAGAGATTGTGCTTCTTGATTGTTTCACTGGATTGAAAAAAAAAATGAAATGTTATTTTTCCTCTTGATGAATGCCCTCCACAAGAAAATATTCAATTATCTAAAAAAAAAAAAAAAAGAAAAAAACCAGCTCCTATATGGAACCAGGAGGGTTTGAGGAGAATGGGGAGACCCAATTTTAGAAGCCCAGCCCTTAAAGCTTAGATGGAGAGAAATGTTTCTATATGAACACTCTTGCTTGTAGGAAGGATGCAGAAGTCGTTATAGAGTGACTGCACTTGTTCATTGTGAAGTAAATTTGCCCTGCAACAATCACCCCATTTTTGGTAACAATGTTTCAATTTTCTTTGAGAAGTTTTCCTCCCTCTCTGTCCATGTGGTTCAGTTGCAGCCAATCCCATCTAGATGCCGTCCTGCTCCAGGACTCAGACTCGGTCAATAAAACCATGAATCTCGCTGGCTTCAGTGACTGGGTCAGAGCTGGCCAAGGGCCCCAAGCTGGGCCATTACTGAGCATCTCTGGAAACTTTGCTGGTGCTGCTGGGAAAGAAGCGCTCTTGTTCCGCAGGGCTTGTTAATAACGCAGAGGGGAGGCCTGGCCCTGCTTGTCTAGTCATCTACATGGGAGTGTCTAAGACAGCTGAGCTGAGAGACGGGCAAAGATAGGTACTTGACAATATCACCTGAGTATATGATTCCAGCGGGGCCTAAATTTTATAAACTGTGGGGGTCAGAACATTTTCTTTCTTTCTTTTTTTAGTGTAAGCCTATTGGAGTTGGGTTTCTGTCACCTGAAACCAAAAGAGACCTAATAAACCCACAGCAAGGATACTGAGGGGATGCTTAAAGAGAATAAGAGTTTTAACGAACGGGCACTGACAATGTGTGGGGCAACTGGCCTGAGTCTGGCCAGCCCCTGAGAAGAGGAAAGGTCCACCCCACTCAAATAATCAGGGCTGCCAGGTGGCAGAGCAGAGCTCACCAGGAGAGAAGAGCTCATCCTGGGCTGACATCTAGACCTCCACCCACCTAACCTTCCAGTGAGATTCAATGTGAGAATATGAAACTGCTCTCGATGAGGTTCACCTCCTCTAACTCCCACAATGCTTTCCAGGTCCCCAGAACATAATTTTTATTTTAGAGGCACCCAAAGATGTCTGCTTTATTAGGAAAAATCTAAACGGTGGGAAGGGGGAAAGACTGAGAAAGAACACTGTGTGTGTGTGTGTGTGTGTGTGTGTGTGTGTGTGTGTCTGTGTGTCTGTGTAAAATGAGGATGGTGGTGAAGGAATCCTTCCCAACCCTAAGTTCCATGAATAAGAGGGGGGCAAGATGCTGCAGCTCTCGTGACCCTGGTCAGACTGGCAGTAAAGGAAGCGCTAAACTGAAAACATATGGAGGGCAGAGGTCAGGTCTACCTTATTCGCTGTTGTATCATCAGCACCTAATTAGAGAGTTTAGCAATCAGGAAATATTTGTTGAAGACAGGAAGGCAGAGCTTGCTATATGCCAGCCAATGATGGGGGTGTGGGGGGAGGGAAGAGAAAGCTGAGGCAAAGGGAAGGAGGTAGGAATCTGAGAAAGAAAGAGCACCAATGGTGGTGAGATGGGACTTGAAGAATTACCACCACTCATTTATTTTAATTTGATGTCTTTAAAAAAAAGTTTGGGTCCATTCAACCAAAAGCTCATATGAAGCAAGTAATCAATTCAAGAGAAATTGCAAATCTGATCTGTGACCTAAATCCTCCTTGCCCCGTGTCATCAGAATCCCCCAGGCATTCCTGCCAGCCTGACTC
Source organism: Leucopleurus acutus (assembly GCF_964270905.1). Taxonomy (NCBI): domain Eukaryota; kingdom Metazoa; phylum Chordata; class Mammalia; order Artiodactyla; family Delphinidae; genus Leucopleurus; species Leucopleurus acutus. Next base: position 64,662,592 of record NC_139143.1, read on the forward strand.
AGCCTGTTTCCTGAGCAGTGAGGTCAGCTGCAGTTGCATCTCTGACCGTCCTGTCCACGACCAGCCCTCCTCCTCCGAGGTGAGGCACACACAAGTGATGCCTGTCGGTGGGCCTTTCCCCGCAGCCGCCCTTCCAGGGCACAAGCTTCCCAGACAGCCACCTGTTGCCCAAGGCTTCGCCTCCCTCCTACTGCCACGCACGGTTCAAGCCTGGTCACTTTCTTCTGGAGCGGCTCTGACACAGCTTGAAAGTCAGGGTTTCCAGAGATGAGACACATCAGAGGCTGCTCTGCCCACAGCCCTCTGTGGTCTGAACTCTAGATCTCAAGCGTTCCAGAGTGCAGTGGAACAAGTGTGTGCTCCGCCTCAGAAACAGAAAATCAGCCCTCATCTTGTTCCAGGGGGTGGCAACACATGGGTAGAGGGAGCCCCAGCTCTGGGTCCTCCAGAAAACGAGCCAGCCTCCAGGCACACGGGCCAGGGTTCTCAGAATGTTAGACAAAGGAGGCTTTAACCACGGAAACTCAGGCGGCAGGAGCCGTATGGAACCACAGTGGCACAGCAAGTCAGAGATGCTGGTCAGTGATGGGGCTGTGCCAGGAGCAGCTTTTCGTGTTTGATGCTTGTCAATCATAAATATGCATCCTGTTTACCTAAGTTGTGTAGCGTAAGTTCACATGGTTAAGTCCCAGCCTGTAGGCACAGGAGATATATTCCTCATCTTCTGATGTGTGCATGAATATGCGAATATGCAGATAGGATGGGTATATCAGCATCTGTTTCACAACCAGGTAAAGTTAGCTTTGGCTCTTTTGACCCACTGATAATACAAGACAATATTTTACACTCATTAATAAGCTGTCCCTAAACCAAAGGACACAAACAATGTCCTTTAAGTTGGTTTTCCAAGTAATCACATGCACTGTTCTGTGTTTTGACAACAGAAGAAAGTGCTTTTCTTACTGGAAAAGGGCATGAAGAAAACAGAGCAGGAGAATTCCCCTCCCACCCAGTGGCTTCCTCACTGAAGATCTTCACAAAGATGTTCCTTTGATCGTCAAAGATTTATAAAATTTTAAGGAAGTACAAAAGCCCTCGATTTACTACACACTATCTGGTGGGAGATATTGAAAAGTAAATACAAACTTAAAAAACAGTTATAACCTCATGGTGAGAGTAGGCACAGTGCCATGGAAGCCAGGAGAAGGGTCACCAATCTTCCACAGGCAGGGTGGGGGTCAGAGAAAGTATTTCAGAGGTTGTGATGCTCAAGCTAAGTCTCAAGCAGCTAAGCCGCAAGGGAGGGAGCATCATTCCCAGCAGACGAAGGAGCAGGACAGGAAAGCAAGGAATGTCTGCGACCCGCCTCGCAAGAGCTCGCCCTGCTTTGTTTCTCTCTATAGTACTTAGTGCCATCTGCCATTTTATACCTTTATTTGTGTATTGTCTGTCACCAGCAACTAGAACATAATTCCCCCGAGGACAGGGACTTCGTTCTGTTCTCTGCGATAATCCCTGCACCTAAACATGTTTAGCATGTAGTAGGAATCAAATACTTGCTGAATGCATGGATGTTGGCAGGAGTGAGAAATGAAGCTGGACAGTCAGGCAGGGTAGCCTCGCCATCAGGAGGGCCTTGTATGCTCTGCTAGCGAGTGTGGACATGAACTTGGAGACTTAGTGCCATATTTACAAACTGGCAGCCCATAATTTACAAACAGTTCATGCAGCTGAATAGCAAAAAAACAAACAACCCAATCCAAAAATGGGCAGAAGACCTCAATAGACATTTCTCCAAAGAAGACATACAGATGGCCAAGAGGCACATGAAAAGATGCTCAACATTGCAAATTATTAGAGAAATGCAAATCAAAACTACAAAGAGGTATCACCTCACACCAGTCAGAATGGCCATCATCAAAAAGTCTACAAACAATACATTCTGGAGAGAATGCAGAGAAAAGAAAACCCTCCTACACTCTTCGTGAGAATGTAAATTGGTGCAGCTACTATGGAGAACAGTATGGAGGTTCCTTAAAAAACTAAAAATAGAGCTACCACATGATCCAGCAATCCCACTCCTGGGCATATATCCTGAGAAAAACGTGGTTCAAAAGGATCCATGCACCCCAGTGTTCACTGCAGCGCTGTTTACAATAACCAAGACACGGAAGCAACCTAAATAAATGTCCATTGACAGATTAATGAATAAAGAAGGTGTGGTATGTATATGTATATATATATATATATATATATATATATATATATATATAATGGAATATTACTCAGCCATTAAAAAGAATGAAATAATGTCATTTGCAGCAACATAGATGGACCTGGAGATTATCATACTAAGTGAAGTAAGTCAACAGAGAAAGATAAATATCATATGATATCGCTTGTATATGGAATCTAAAAACATGATAAAAATGAACTTACTTACAAAACAGAAACAGAGTCATGGACTTAGAAAACAAACTTATGGTTACCAAAGGAGAAACCTTTGCAGGGGGAGGGATAAATTGGGAGTTTGAGATCGACATATACACACTACTATATTTAAAATAGATGACCAACAAGGACCAGTTTTAAAAAAACTGGCAGCCCTTGGGCCAAACACAGGAGTGTTTTGCTTGACCTATACTGTGCTTTTTAAATTAGGGTATTTTTAAAAATTTTTATTGGAGTATAGTTGATTTACAATGTTGTGTTAGTTTCAGGTGTACAGCAAAGTGAATCAGTTATACACATATATATATCTACTCTTGGACATATACATACTATATATAAAATAGATAACTCATAATGACCTACTGTGTAGCATAGGGAACTCTACTCAATACTCTGTAATGGCCTATATGGGAAAAGTATCTAAATTAAGGTATTTTATTTAAAAATAAAACCTAGATTTCTAGCTTCCCTTTAAAAATCAGAGGGTGCAGTAATATGGGGCCTGTAGTCTTTCCAGGCAAAGTCAGCTTGTGCTGATAGCAGGTAGCCTCTTAGTAAGACCTGTGCTCTCAAGTTCACCGGGTTCTTCTCCAGTCTCAATTGTCTTGTGAGGGCTTCCTTCCTCACATGTCACCTGCTGTCCCATCTAGATAAATGAGTTTGCAGCCCCTAGCCTAAGTTCAGAATGTCTGGTTTAAAAATTCCAACATGATAGCAAGTCTCCAAAATAATCTCCCAATGGCCCATGCCTCGCAGTAGTTATGACCTCCCACAGTGAATCTGAGCTGGTCCTGTGTAACAAATAGAATGTGATGGAAGCAACACTTGTGTGGCTTCTAAGGACAATTCATAAGAAGCTAGTCACCACACAAAAAGCCGGACTCCTCTGAGGCTTCAGTGCTGTGAGGAAGCCCGAGCTAACAGTGGGGAGAGGCCGTGTACACAGAGAGAGTCCCCAAGTGTTCTAGATATCCCATCTGAGATGCCAGACATGTGAAAGCCATCTGGACACCCAGGCCAGAACCCATCTAGCTCCATACAAACATGTCCATCGTATGAGAGGCTCCAAGAGAGACCCATCCAGCTGAACCCTTTCAACCCACAGAAGCAGGATAAATATTAGTAAATTGTTTTAAGCCACTGTGTTTTGGGTGGCTTGTTACAGAACAAAAGGTAACTGAATCACATACACTACCACTTATACAGAATGTGGCCTTAAGCATATTATTTAGCATCTTTAAGCCTCAATCTCTTCATCTTTAAAATAAGGAAAATAATAGTACTGACTTCAGAGTTTTTGAAATTCGAATTACATTATGAATGGGATGTACTCAGCCTTGAAGCTAGCACATCAGAAGCACTCAATGAATACTAACCATTATTTAATTTCACTTCTCATTATTACTGCTGTTGAAGTCTGCCTAGTGGGTAGCATATTTCACAACCAGAATACTGAAAAGGGAGGAGACAGGGAAGGTAAAGATGGGCAGATCAGGGTCAAGGAGAGTGTCGTGGAGAAGACATTTCTCAGTGTGGTAGGTATGTCTTGCTCTCCCAAAGTCTAGAGTGCCAGGAAATTGGCTATTTTCCCCACTTGGGTATCTGCAGTAAGGATTCTGGAAACTCCTATCGAGTCAATTTATTAATTCATAACTCATTCAAAAAGAGCACTGACTCTATATGTCAAGCTCGGTACTGAGCATACAGCAGTGCACAAAACAGATAAAGGCCCCTGCCCTCATGGAGCTTCCATTCTAGTGTAGGAGAAGATATCAAACAAATAAATAAAAGACGTAGTATGGTAGATGGTGATAAGTACAATGGAAGAAAATAAGTAAGCTAAGGTGATAATGAGTGTGGGGTGGAGGAAACTGGCTTGTAATCGTAAGTAAGTTGGTCAAGGAAGGGCTCCCTGAGCATAATAGAAAGTGAAAGAGGTATCTGGGGTGGGGAGGGACTATCATACAGAAAGATCCATACATAAAAATGAGCTGAAGTCTCATATTGTTACATCTACTATCAATCACTGATGAATATATGTCTTCTCCCAATAATTCTGTGAGGCAAATTTAATATATGTTATCCTTAATTTACTCAGTTACTTTTTTATCCTATTGCGCTCTATTTCTCTTTAAGCTACTTTAACTTCTTTTTGGAACAAGGCAAGATGATGTATTAGTCATGTTAAGTTAGGTTAAGCAACAAACACTCCCCAAATCTCACTGGCCTCACACAACAGCATGAGTCCACAGTGGCTGGGCTCCATCATGTCTTCATTCAGGGTCTTTGGTCAGCTGAGGCCTCACCATCTACACTGTCAATCACAGCACCAGGGAGAAGGAAAGATGGAACACTGGCACCAGCTCTTCAGTACTTCTGCTGGAAGGGACACAGGTCATCACCTCTCCTCATTTTTCACTGGCCAGAGCAGGTCATGTGTAGCTGTGTATGAGTGTGTGTGTGATCGTCCTAAATGCATAGAAGTAAAAGGAAATAGATATTGACGAATAGTTTGTCTACCATAGATAGATGGAATTGATAGATGATAGCGGGTAATAATTGGTGAAAGAAAGAGAAGCAAAAGACAGAGAGAGAAAGAGAAAGATAGATAGATAGATAAAGTAGATAAAAGAAAAGAAAACCGAGGCTTAGAAATGGTCATTTGCCCATGGTGGAAAAGTTTGTAAATAGCCAAGTCAAGACCGGAACCAAAATCTACCTGGGTTTCATACTGGTCTTGGAGACAGACTACCTGGATCTCTGGTGCTGAGCAGAGTCCTTTGGTATAGAGTCAGATGTTGTTTCATATCAGGTCAGGCACTGAATGTGCCTCTCTGACTGGGCGTTAAATGTATCTCTGAATTTTGCTTTCATGAAGCATAATTTGAGAACCTCTGCACTTTTTTTCAGCAAATTTTAAAGAATATCATTATTCAATAACCACCACAAAGGACCTCAGTCAGCTCCACACACACTACTGTCCCATAGGAACATGGTTTGAGAATCACTATGATGAAAGTCTCACTCTGGGGTATTTTCTAACACCAACAAGCAATTCTCTGAATCTCCAGACACCAACTGGGTGTTCAACAATTCGGTTAAATTCTGACACTAGCTTCCCAGAGTGCCTCACAGTTTAAGGTCTCCATCCCACAGACTGCCCCCGACTTCAGGTGTCAGTCAAAAGTCCTGGGTCTCCCATACTTCTGACTGACTGGCTATAAATCAGGGGTTCAAGCTTCCATGCCGTGTCAGGTTACACCACCCTCCTAGCACCTTGATGTGTTTACCAACCTGCAAGCTCTCCAAACTCCGTTGTTTAGGGGTTTTTAATGGAGGTTTCATTACACAGGTGTGACTAAGTAAATCACTGACCACTGGTGATTAATTCAATCTCCAGCCCTTCCACCCTCCCCAGAGATTGGGGGTTGTCTTTCTGGCACCAGCCCCCATCCTGAAGCTACCTAGGGAACCCTAGCCAGAGTCACCTCATCAGCATACAAAAGATACTCTTATCATTCCAGAGATTCCAAAGGTTGAGGAGCTGTATGCCAGGAACCTGGGATAAGACCAAACATTTATTTTTTTATTATATCACATTCACCGTGCTCAGACTAATTTCATTCTAGAATAGTCAAAACTCGCAGCTTTGAATGTGGAGACAATTTGTAACTCTCAAGAAACGGAAACTAGGAGTGGGAGACATCTGAGAGAAACACATGTCCTCAATATTTTAAAAATTGTTCAATTGAATTTATTCTGGATATTACTGAAACTACATTTCAATATCTGGATGATATGATTTTATTAATAGGTGGTGTGTGCATGGTTTCTAGAAAATACTTTATTTGTTGAGTTGCAGAGATCTGTGTATATATATGTGTGTGTGTATATATATATATATATAAAATACAGATCTACAATCCTTCTTCCATAAAGGCCTGAAAACTGGAAGTTTTTCATAACTCACTTGGCAGTGGGCCCTAAATTGAATTCATTCGGTGACAGTATTTGACCTGAACTGCCATGAGGCTATTTAGAGTCGATATATAGTCTTTGTACAGAGTCTCTTTTCCCACTAGTGTGAATATTCATAGAACTGTCAAAATGTGAATTTTGATCAAATATTAGTTTGATCATGGAAACCTGATCCAGACTGGGAATGTCACCTCATAGCAAAATATGTACTATGTTACCTTTCTAAAATGAAAACATTTTTAAATTTTAAAATACTTTTGGCCCTACAGATCTGAATCAGAAATTGTAACCTAGATTATCATCTTTCTTGCTGATAAAAATCATCAGGTATTTTGCCCATTGAACCAGTTTGAGAGCCATACTCTCCCCTGTGTAGGGACGTCTTTTCTTACCTCCCCAGGCTGAGACAAGACACAGTTTTTCTGCCGGCTCTCTGCCACCAGTGAGCTATGTCACTTGTTGCTGGTGTCCTGATCTCGTTTGTTTATCGTCCTTTAGGGAAAAAAAAGAGGTCATTGCAGTTTGATGTTGCACTTTTGCAAGCTTTGCCTCATGGTTTCCTCTTTGCTTTGGCCTTTCTTTTCAGAGTCATACTTATTTGTGTCACTCTTCTGTGTTCGTGCACAAAACCTCCCGCTTCTGTACGGGTTCAGTTTGTATCCAAGCTAGTATAGAAATATGGCCTCTGTAGATGTTGTCTCTCCATTTCTTGCTCATTAGGATAATTCGTGAGTTATTGCCAGAATTTTGAAAGCAGCCAGGTTAAAAGGGTTCTGAAGTGATTTTTCCTGGGTCCTTCAGATCTCTCTTTAGGGAGATGTGATGTAACATCAAAGGGAAGCTCCACCAGTTTTTGTTCCCACCACCAACCCCCCCACCCCCCGCAAAATAAAGGTGGGGTGGGGGGAAGGAAGGACTTAAAACATTGTATCAAACTTGGGGTTTTAAACATGCTTGAGAGTGACAGACTCCTTTGAGAAATTGACAAAAGACAAAGACAAATAAGAATAAACTCAAAATTTTGCACAGAATTTCAGGTTCCTCAGACTCCTTCTCTAAGCCCAGATGAAGAACTTCCATCCAAGACCAGTGCTTTCCAAAGGCTAGGGGCCCTGGGAGATCCCTCAGATCCCTGGGCAGAGAGGTTCAAATTCGACACCACACGTCCCTTTACTCACCTGGAGCCACCATTGAAGAAACCTTTGGAATAAGGGGAAATGGGTCCCACATGTGTCTTCAATCTTGAGCTACTCAAGAAAAATAATTCTTCCAGGTGAGTCACCTCTTTGATGTGAAATATTTTTTCTGCAAGGGAGTGTCATTATGGAAGAGGGAAATTTTCCTGAAATAAATACCTATCAGGATTGATCTGGTCCATGATCCAGACTTCTGAACTCAATCTTCCTGGTCATTTTGTGTCTTTAGTTTTTTTCCATGCCAATTACTATTTAAAAATTAAGATTTTTTCTTATTTTACTTTGGAATTTTTTTTTCTTTGGCCTCCATGGAGAAAAGCAATGAAGAATATGAGGAAGTGACTCGCTTTTCCCTACCCCTTGCCTGAAAGGGATTAAAAATGCCTGGGTTGCCCATAGGGTATAGATATATGTTAATTCAGTTGATTAGCCCAGAAGAGAACCAATAAAGACCCATAAGGATCCACTATCACAGCAAAGCCTACTTTCTTAATCCCAGCTGGTCATCATCTCAAACATAAGCCTACAGCAACAATGTAACTGAGCAGGACCCTATGGGGCCTTCCCAGGACAGACCCCCTCCCCCATATCCTCTGTTTTAGCTCATCTCTGAAGTACCTAGGTAACAGTATCTGACGCACATTTCCTGAGTTGTTTTACAGAGGCCAAATCCACCACCAGATGGAAGAAATTAACTACTCAATGATCATAAGCACGTAGGCGCCAGACGTACTGGCACCTAAGGATTGATGATGTTAACCCCTTTGACTCTGCCCTGTTACCTCACCATCAACCAATCAGAGAACTACGCATGAGCTGATCACATGTCCGTGACGCCCCTCCCTCAATTTGCCTTTAAAAATGCCTTACTGAAAGCCATCTGGGAGTTTGGGCTTTTTGAGCACTAGCTGTCCTGAATTCCTTGCGTGGAACCCTGCAATCAACACTGCATTTTCCTTCACCGCAACCTGTGGTCTGGAGATGGGCTTTACTGTGGCAGGCAAGCGGACCCAAGTTTGGTTTGGTAACAACAGAGGAGAGACGGTATTTGGAGGTCCCACACCTACTAATTAATCTCCATGAGCAGAAAAGCTCATAATGATGGTACAGTAAAGGCATCTTCATATCATGAAAGAAAGCCAAGAGTACAGGTAAGAATCTGATGATCTTTGCCCTGGGAGAGAAATTGAAATCCATCTGATTAGTGACCAGCTGTGGTTATGAAGCTCGTTGCACTTTATGCCTCTAGGCTTTTTAGGGCTTTTTGTGGATGAAATGCCCACCTGACGGCCAGTCTTAATTCCTACCCTTCCCCAACAGTGTCTACCACCACTGCTTCCATTGCCTGGTAAACTCCTACTCATTCTTGCAGACACAGCTCAAAAGGCAAAGAAATTTCTCTCTGAAATCTGCTCTGCCCAGGCAGTGGTATACCCTCGGTGTTCCTACAGCTTTTCATCATGCCACTACTAGAGCACTTAAACATGATATTATATTAATGGCTGTTTGTTTGCATTTCTCTGTCTATCCCTGCTCACTAGACTATGAGGTTCCTAAGATTAGGGGCTGTGTTAAAACAGCCCTGCCTGGGCTTCCCTGGTGGCACAGTGGTTGAGAGTCCGCCTGCCTATGCAGGGGACGCAGGTTTGTGCCCCGGTCCGGGAATATCCCACATTCCGCGGAGCGGCTGGGCCTGTGAGCCATGGCCGCTGAGCCTGCGCGTCCGGAGCCTGTGCTCCGCAACGGGAGAGCCCACAACAGTGAGAGGCCCGCGTACAGCAAAAAAAAAAAAAAAAGTAAAAAAAAAAAACAGCCCTGCCTGGGCTTCCCTGGTGGCGCAGTGGTTGAGAGTCCACCTGCCGATGCAGGGGACGCGGGTTTGTGCCCGGTCCGGGAATATCCCACATACCGCGGAACGGCTGGGTCCGTGAGCCATGGCTGCTGAGCCTGCGCGTCCGGAGCCTGTGCTCCACAGCCGTGAGAGGCCCGCGCACCGCAAAAAAAAAAAAAAAACAGCCCTGCCGGAAGCCTTTGCATTTGTTCTTGGGGGAGCTTCAGAATTGCAAAGTAACCCAAATGAAGATGTTTCAGACAGAGATCTTAATTAGGAAAACATTAGTTAAGATTTGTAACTGAACTAGGCATATCCTTTGGCATTACTCTAAGACTTCAATCGCAGAAACCTCACAGTTCTAGTGAGGAAGAGGAGACACAGATTTCTAAGTAAATTGTTGTCATTATGCTACTATGGTCAAATGTTAGAATAGAGGAATAAGTGGAGGGATGAAGGTTGTTAGAACTTTTTCTAAATGTATACTTAACCTTCATCTGAAAGTTATGAGCTGGAAGGTACATGTACGTGCACAAGCAAGTGTGTGGATGCCCACGTGGACTTGTCCAAGCTGTGCCCATGCGAGACTGGAGCAGGCCCAGACTAAGGTAGGAGGTCAGGTAGACCTGACCTTTTCTTCTCAGGCCACACCATGAAAGAAAATGAAACAAGACTTGACACAGCCCAGCGGCACCTGGATAGGGTCTGCTTGGCCCTTCCAAAGGGTTTCTTATGTTAGGAGAGTGTATTCTTGGATTATGAAAATTTTAAAGAACTGGATGCTGTGCTACTCAGGAAAAGTTTTGAAATGGGTCAGGCAATAAAGGACCCTCTAATGGGTCCTTTTTGAGCTAAGGGTAATAAATCAGTTAAGTTATTCGATTCCACAGAAAGAGCCCTAGACCTATAAAACTTGTGATGAAAGTCAGTAGATTACAGGTGTGGGGGGAATTAGTCCATCTAATTATCAGTGGAAGTTTGTGCATCTGTAATTCCTCTTGTAGGAAGTATGAAATATATTAGCAATTAATGTTCCTCAGTAGAAGTCTTGAGGGCAAATCATTTCCTTAAATTTCATTTAATTGTCTTTTAGTTATGACTCCTCTTTCATGAATATCGCAGAATGGAAATACCCACAGCCACTTTTCAAAGACAGATGAATTGATCATTTCCTTACTGTAAATAATAGTCTCAGAATTACTTTACAGAGTCACCCTAGAATTGACTAAAACTGAGCTCGTTAGTACCAGGTTCAGACTCTCATTCCTGATAACATACAAAGAAGCTTACCTATTTTTACAATCAAATAGCTGTTACAGATAGCTCTAAACTGATCTATACTATAGGAAAAAAAAAAAGAGTAAACACTAAAATGCCCAGGTTTATCTATTTGCTATAACTATAATTAGGCAAACAATGGCCAGGTCTAGCCTGGGATAGGCAATATGGCCCTGTGGTAAATATTTAAGGTATTTCTGAGTGACTTGATAAACTTGGTCAATCTGGGATTCACAGAAACATGCAGATCAGAGCTAGCAAAACCCTAGTGGGGCTCATGCAATACATGTGAAGGGTGCTATGGGGCTGTAGGGGGAGATCAGAGACTCTTGGGGGAGAAAAGAAGAGCCACAATTTCCGTTCTCTGCTGTGCTACTAGTTGTTATTTTTAAGCAGAGTCTCTTTGATGTGATACACATTAGCATTTCATGCCCCCTCAAATCAATATTCTTTTTCATGTGGGGATTTTGAGTCATTTTTGTACTTGTTCTTTTAAAGTTCCATAAACCCCAATAAATAAGAATTCTGATTGCCTGCTCCTGGGGAGAGCAGACTTTTCTTCACCAGTGATAAAAATACTGTTCATTTCTCCTAAATGCTGCATTGTTCTTAGAATTAGACTGTGTAAACTTCCTTATGCCTTAAAGTTAAGGGTTGTGGCAGTCCATCCCTAATACATGATGATCAAAAAATACTTATTTTACCTCGTTGAATAAAATACCTCTTTGAAAGGACTCATATATCCTTTTTTTTATTCTTTTATTGAAGTATAGTTGATTTACAGTGTTATGTTAGTTTCAGGTGTATAGACCAGTGATTCAGTTATACATATATTCTTTTTCAGACTCTTTTCCATTATAGGTTATTACAAGATATTGAATATAGTTCCCTGTGTTATAAGTAGGTCCTTGTTGATCTATTTTATGTATAGTAGTGTGTATCCCTTAATCCCAGATTCACAGTTTATCCCTCTCTCTACGTCTGTTGAGTCTACTTATGTTTTCTATAGGTTTATTTGTATCATTTTTTACATTTCACATTTAAGTGATATCATATGACATTCGCCTTTCTCTATTTGACTTCCTTCACTTAATATGATAATCTCTAGGTCCATCCTTGTTGCTGCAAATGGCATTATTTCATTCTCTTTTATGACTGAGTAATATTTCATTATATATATTATATATATATAATATATATATATTTACAGTCCCACCAACAGTGTAGGAGGTTTCCTATTTCTCCATACCCACTCCAGCATTGATTATTTATAGACTGTTTAATGGTGGCCGTTCTGATCAGTGTGAGGTGATACCTCATTGTGGTTTTCATTTACATTTCTCTGAATAATTAGCAATATTGAGGATCTTTTCAGTTGCCTATTGGCCATCTGGGAGTCTTCTTTGGAAAATGTCTATTTAGGTCTTGTGCCCATTCTTTGACTAGGTCGTTTTGTTCTTTGATATTGAGCTGTATGAGCTCTTTTGTATATTTTGGAAATTAATCCCGTGTTGGTGGCATCATTTGCAAATATTTTCTCCCATTCCTTACGTTGTCTTTTAACTTTTTTTATGGTTTCCTTTGCTATGCAAAAGTTCTTAAGTGTAATTAGGTCCCATTAGTTTTTTGCATTTGTTTCCATTACCCTAGGAGACGGATTCAAAATATATTGCTGTGATTTATGTCAGAGTGTTCTGCCTATGTTTTCATCTAGAAGTTTTATAGTATCTGCTCTTACATTTAGGTCTATAATCCATTTTGAGTTTAGTTTTGTGTAAGGTGTTAGACAACATTCTAAATTCATTCTTTTTTTTATCATATGGTAGTTTTATTTTCAATTTGTTTTTACATCTTTATTGGAGAATAATTGCTTTACAATGGTGTGTTAGTTTCTGCTTTATAACAAAGTGAATCACTTATACATATGTTCCCATTTCTCTTACCTCTTGCGTCTCCCTCCCTCCCACCCTCCCTATCCCACCCCTCCAGGTGGTCAAAAAGACCGAGCTGATCTCCCTGTGCCATGCGGCTACTTCCCACTAGCTATCTACCTTATGTTTGGTAGTGTATATATATATGTCCATGCCTCTCTCTCGCTTTGTCTCAGCTTACCTTTACGACTCCCCATATCCTCAAGTCCATTCTCTAGTAGGTCTGTGTCTATATTCCTGTCTTACCCCTAGCTTCTTCATGACATTTTTTTTAATTAAATTCCATATATATGTGTTAGCATATGGTATTTGTCTTTCTCTATCTGACTTACTTCACTCTGTATGACAGACTCTAGGTCTATCCACCTCATACAAATAGCTCAATTTCGTTTCTTTTTATGGCTGAGTAATATTCCATTGTATATATGTGCCACATCTTCTTTATCCATTCATCCGATAATGGGCACTTAGGTTGTTGCAATGTCCTGGCTATTGTAAATAGAGCTGCAATAAACATTTTGGTACATGACTCTTATTGAATTATGGTTTTCTCAGGGTATATGCCGAGTAGTGGGATTGCTGGGTCATATGGTAGTTCTATTTGTAGTTTTTTAAGGAACCTCCATACTGTTCTCCATAGTGGCTGTACCAATTCACATTCCCACCAGCAGTGCAAGAGTGTGCCCTTTTCTCCACACTGTCTCCAGCATTTATTGTTTCTAGATATTTTGATGGTGCCCATTCTGACTGGTGTGACATGATATCTCATTGTAGTTTTGATTTGCATTTCTCTAATGATTAATGATTTTGAGCATTCATGTGTTTGTTGGCACTCTGTATATCTTCTTTGGAGAAATGTCTATTTAGGTCTTTTGCCCACTTTGGGGTTGGATTCTTTGTTTTTTCATTATTGAGCTGCATGAGCTGCTTGTAAATTTTGGAGATTAATCCTCTGTCAGTTGCTTCATTTGCACATACTTTCTCCCATTCTGAGGGTCGTCTCTTGGTCTTGCTTATGGTTTCCTTTGCTGTGCAAAACCTTTGAAGTTTCATTAGGTCCCATTTATTGATTTTTCTTTTTATTTCCATTTCTCTAGGAGGTGGGGCAAAAAGGATCTCGCTGTGATTTATTTCATAGAGTGTTCTGCCTATGTTTTAATCTAAGAGTTTGATAGTTTCTGGCATTACATTTAGGTGTTTAATACATTTTGAGCTTATTTTTGTGTATGGTGTTAGAGAGTGATTTAATCTAATACTTTTACATGTACCTGTCCAGTTTTCCGAGCACCCCCATTGAAGAGGCTGTCCTTTCTCCACCGTATATTCCTGCCTCCTTTATCAAAGACAAGGTGACCATATGTGCGTGGGTTTATCTCTGGGCTTTCTATCCTGTTCCATTGATCTATCTTTCTGTTTTTGTGCCAGTACCATACAGTCTTGATTACTGTAGATTTGTGGTACAGTCTGAAGTCAGGGAGCCTGATTCCTCCAGCTCCATATTCGTTCTCAAGGTTGCTTTGGCTATTCGGAGTCTTTTGTGTTTCCATACAAATTGTGACATATTTTGTTCTAGGTCTGTGAAAAATGCCAGTGGTAGTTTGATAGGGATTGCATTGAACCTGTAAATCGCTTTGGGTAGTAGAGTCATTTTCACAATGTTGATTCTTCCATACCAGAAACATGGTATATCTCTCCACGTATTTGTATCATCTTCAATTTCTTTCACAAGTGTCTTATAATTTCTGCATACAGGTCTTTTGTCTCCCTAGGTAGGTTTATTCCTAGATATTATATTGTTGAAGTTGCAGTTGTAAATGGGAGTGTTTTCTTGATTTCACTTTCAGATTTTTCATCACTAGCGTATAGGAATGCAAGAGATTTCTGTGCATTAATTTTGTGTCCTGCTTCTTTACCAAATTCATTGACTAGTGTTAGGCGTTTTCTGGTAGCATCTTTAGGATTCTCTGTGTATAGTATCATGTCATCTGCAAACAGTGACAGCTTTACTTCTTCTTTTCCGATTTGGATTCCTTTTATTTCCTTTTCTTCTCTGATTGCTGTGGCTAAAACTTCCAAAACTATGTTGACTAAGAGTGGTGAGAGTGGGCAAACTTGTCTCGTTCCTGATCTTACTGGAAACGCTTTCAGTTTTTCACCATTGAGGACGATGTTGGCTGTGGGTTTGTCATATATGGCCTTTATTATGTTGAGGAAAGTTCCCTCTATGCCTACTTTCTGCAGGGTTTTTATCAGAAGTGGGTGTCGAATTTTGTCGAAAGCTTTCTCTGCATCTATTGAGATGATCATGTGGTTTTTCTCCTTCCATTTGTTAATATGGTGTATCACGTTGATTGATTTGCGTATACTGAAGAATCCTTGCACTCCTGGCATAAACCCCACTTGATCATGGTGTATGACCCTTTTAATGTGCTCTTGGATTCTGTTTGCTAGTATTTTGTTGAGGATTTTTGCATCTATGTTCGTCAGTGATATTGGCCTGTAGTTTTCTTTCTTTGTGACATCCTTGTCTGGTTTTGGTATCAAGGTGATGGTGGCCTCATAGAATGAGTTTGGGAGTGTTCCTCCCTCTGCTATATTTTGGAAGAGTTTGAGAAGGATAGGTGTTAGCTCTTCTCGAAATGTTTGATAGAATTTGCCTGTGAAGCCATCTGGTCCTGGGCTTTTGTTTGTTGGAAGATTTTTAATCAGAGTTTCAATTTCAGTGCTTGTGATTGGTCTGTTCATATTTTCTATTTCTTCCTGATTCAGTCTTGGCAGGTTGTGCATTCTAAGAATTTGTCCATTTCTTCCAGATTGTCCATTTTATTGGCATAGAGTTGCTTGTAGTAATCTCTCATGATCTTTTGTATTTCTGCAGTGTCAGTTGTTAGTTCTCCTTTTTCATTTCCAATTCTATTGATTTGAGTCTTCTCCCTTTTTTTCTTGATGAGTCTGGCTCATGGTTTATCACTTTTGTTTATCTTCTCAAAGAACCAGCTTATAGTTTTATTGATCTTTGCTATCGTTTCCTTCATTTCTTTTTCATTTATTTCTTTTTTTTAAAGCTTTGATGTAATAAGTTTTATTATATACATATTACATGAAAAATGTGACACTTGTACTCCCACAGTAAGACACATAAAGAATCTTATGAATTATTTTAGACGAAATTATCTTGAAAAGGACATTCTCAGTGGATCTTGAAATAAATTCAGTTCTTTTGAGTGGGATATTCTATTTCTGCTGTGACAAATTATCACAAACTTAGTGACTTAAAACAATGATTTACTTCAGG
This sequence comes from Leucopleurus acutus, assembly GCF_964270905.1. NCBI lineage: Eukaryota > Metazoa > Chordata > Mammalia > Artiodactyla > Delphinidae > Leucopleurus > Leucopleurus acutus. The sequence continues at coordinate 64,678,552 of NC_139143.1, forward strand.
TGTTCAGCAAAGTGAATCAGTTATACATGTACGTATTACCACTTTTTTTTTTCTTTTTTTGAGCTCTTTTCCCATATAGGGCATTACAGAGTACTGAGTAGAGTCTCCTATGCTATACAGCGGGTTCTTTTTTTAAAAAAAAACCTCTTTATTGGGATATAATTGCTTTACAATGGTGTGTTCGTTTCTGCTTTATAACAAAGTGAATCACTTATACGTATACATATGTTCCCCTGTCTCTTCCCTCTTGTGTCTCCCTCCCTCACACCCTCCCTATCCCACCCCATCCCACCCCTGCAGGTGGTCACAAAGCACCGAGCTGATCTCCCTGTGCTATGCGGCTACTTCCCACTAGCTATCTACCTTACGTTTGGTAGTGTATATATGTCCATGCCTCTCTCTTGCCTTGGCACAGCTCACCCTTCCCCATCCCCGTCTCCTCAAGTCCGTTCTGTAGTAGGTCTGTGTCTTTATTCCTGTCTTACCCCTAGCTTCTTCATGACATTTTTTTTCTTTAATTCCATATATATATGTTAGCATACGGTATTTGTCTTTCTCTTTCTGACTTACTTCACTCTGTATGACAGACCCGAGGTCTACCCACCTCATTACAAATAGCTCAATTTCGTTTCTTTTTACGGCTGAGTAATATTCCATTGTATATATGTGCCACATCTTCTTTATCCATTCATCCGATGATGGACACTTAGGTTGTTTCCATATCCGGGCTATTGTAAATAGAGCTGCAATGCACATTTTGGTACATGACTCTTTTTGAATTATGGTTTTCTCAGGGTATATGCCCAGTAGTGGGAATGCTGGGTCATATGGTAGTTCTATTTGCAGTTTTTTAAGGAACCTCCATACTGTTCTCCATAGTGGCTGTACCAATTCACATTCCCACCAGCAGTGCAAGAGTGTGCCCTTTTCTCCACACCGTCTCCAGCATTTATTGTGTCTAGATTTTTTGATGATGGCCATTCTGACTGGTGTGACATGATATCTCATTGTAGTTTTGATTTTCATTTCTCTAATGATTAACGATGTTGAGCATTGTTTCATTTGTTTGTTGGCACTCTGTATATCTTCTTTGGAGAAATGTCTATTTAGGTCTTTTGCCCACTTTTGGGTTGGGTTGTTTGTCTTTTGTTATTGAGCTGCATGAGCTGCTTGTAAATTTTGGAGATTAATCCCCTATCAGTTGATTCATTTGCAAACATTTTCTCCCATTCTGAGGGTTGTCTCTTGGTCTTGTTGATGGTTTTCTTTGCTGTGCAAAAGCTTTGAAGTTTCATTAGGTCCCATTTGTTGATTTTTGTTTTTACTTCCATTTCTCTAGGAGGTGGGTCTAAAAGGATCTTGCTGTGATTTATTTCCGTGTTCTGCCTATGTTTTCCTCTAAGAGTTTGATAGTTTCTGGCCGTACGTTTAGGTCTTTAATCGCATTTTGAGCTTATTTTTGTGTATGTTGTTAGGGAGTAATCTAATCTCATACTTTTACGTGTACCTGTCCAGTGTTCCCAGCACCACTTATTGAAGAGGCTGTCCTTTCTCCACTGTACTTTCCTGCCTCCTTTATCAAAGACAAGGTGACCATATGTGCGTGGGTTTATCTCTGGGCTTTCTATCCTGTTCCATTGATCTATCTTTCTGTTTTTGTGCCAGTGCCATACTGTCTTGATTACTGTAGCTTTGCAGTATAGTCTGAAGTCAGGGAGCCTGATTCCTCCAGCTCCGTATTTCGTTCTCAAGATTGCTTTGGCTATTCGGGGTCTTTTGTGTTTCCATACAAATTGTGACACATTTAGTTCTAGGTCTGTGAAAAATGCCAGTGGTAGTTTGATAGGGATTGCATTGAACCTGTAAATCGCTTTGCGTAGTAGAGTCATTTTCACAATGTTGATTCTTCCGTACCAGGAACATGGTATATCTCTCCACGTATTTGTATCATCTTCAATTTCTTTCACAAGTGTCTTATAATTTCTGCATACAGGTCTTTTGTCTCCCTAGGTAGGTTTATTCCTAGATATTATATTGTTGAAGTTGCAGTTGTAAAAGGGAGTGTTTTCTTGATTTCACTTTCAGATTTTTCATCATTAGCGTATAGGAATGCAAGAGATTTCTGTGCATTAATTTTGTGTCCTGCTTCTTTACCAAATTCATTGACTAGTTCTAGGCGTTTTCTGGTAGCATCTTTAGGATTCTCTATGTATAGTATCATGTCATCTGCAAACAGTGACAGCTTTACTTCTTCTTTTCCGATTTGGATTCCTTTTATTTCCTTTTCTTCTCTGATTGCTGTGGCTAAAACTTCCAAAACTATGTTGACTAAGAGTGGTGAGAGTGGGCAACCTTGTCTCGTTCCTGATCTTACTGGAAACGCTTTCAGTTTTTCACCATTGAGGACGATGTTGGCTGTGGGTTTGTCATATATGGCCTTTATTATGTTGAGGAAAGTTCCCTCTATGCCTACTTTCTGCAGGGTTTTTATCAGAAGTGGGTGTCGAATTTTGTCGAAAGCTTTCTCTGCATCTATTGAGATGATCATGTGGTTTTTCTCCTTCCATTTGTTAATATGGTGTATCACGTTGATTGATTTGCGTATATTGAAGAATCCTTGCACTCCTGGCATAAACCCCACTTGATCATGGTGTATGATCCTTTTAATGTGCTCTTGGATTCTGTTTGCTAGTATTTTGTTGAGGATTTTTGCATCTATGTTCATCAGTGATATTGGCCTGTAGTTTTCTTTCTTTGTGACATCCTTGTCTGGTTTTGGTATCAAGGTGATGGTGGCCTCATAGAATGAGTTTGGGAGTGTTCCTCCCTCTGCTATATTTTGGAAGAGTTTGAGAAGGATAGGTGTTAGCTCTTCTCGAAATGTTTGATAGAATTTGCCTGTGAAGCCATCTGGTCCTGGGCTTTTGTTTGTTGGAAGATTTTTAATCAGAGTTTCAATTTCAGTGCTTGTGATTGGTCTGTTCATATTTTCTATTTCTTCCTGATTCAGTCTTGGCAGGTTGTGCATTCTAAGAATTTGTCCATTTCTTCCAGGTTGTCCATTTTATTGGCATAGAGTTGCTTGTAGTAATCTCTCATGATCTTTTGTATTTCTGCAGTGTCAGTTGTTAGTTCTCCTTTTTCATTTCCAATTCTATTGATTTGAGTCTTCTCCCTTTTTTTCTTGATGAGTCTGGCTCATGGTTTATCACTTTTGTTTATCTTCTCAAAGAACCAGCTTATAGTTTTATTGATCTTTGCTATCGTTTCCTTCATTTCTTTTTCATTTATTTCTTTTTTTTAAAGCTTTGATGTAATAAATTTTATTATATACATATTACATGAAAAATGTGACACTTGTACTCCCACAGTAAGACACATAAAGAATCTTATGAATTATTTTAGACGAAATTATCTTGAAAAGGACATTCTCAGTGGATCTTGAAATAAATTCAGTTCTTTTGAGTGGGATATTCTATTTCTGCTGTGAGAAATTATCACAAACTTAGTGACTTAAAACAATGATTTACTTCAGGTGTTCAGCAAAGTGAATCAGTTATACATGTACGTATATCCACTTTTTTTTTTTCTTTTTTTGAGCTCTTTTCCCATATAGGGCATTACAGAGTACTGAGTAGAGTCTCCTATGCTATACAGCGGGTTCTTTTTTTAAAAAAAAACCTCTTTATTGGGATATAATTGCTTTACAATGGTGTGTTCGTTTCTGCTTTATAACAAAGTGAATCACTTATACGTATACATATGTTCCCCTGTCTCTTCCCTCTTGCGTCTCCCTCCCTCACACCCTCCCTATCCCACCCCATCCCACCCCTGCAGGTGGTCACAAAGCACCGAGCTGATCTCCCTGTGCTATGCGGCTACTTCCCACTAGCTATCTACCTTACGTTTGGTAGTGTATATATGTCCATGCCTCTCTCTTGCCTTGGCACAGCTCACCCTTCCCCATCCCTGTCTCCTCAAGTCCGTTCTATAGTAGGTCTGTGTCTTTATTCCTGTCTTACCCCTAGCTTCTTCATGACATTTTTTTTCTTTAATTCCATATATATATGTTAGCATACGGTATTTGTCTTTCTCTTTCTGACTTACTTCACTCTGTATGACAGAGTCGAGGTCTACCCACCTCATTACAAATAGCTCAATTTCGTTTCTTTTTACGGCTGAGTAATATTCCATTGTATATATGTGCCACATCTTCTTTATCCATTCATCCGATGATGGACACTTAGGTTGTTTCCATATCCGGGCTATTGTAAATAGAGCTGCAATGCACATTTTGGTACATGACTCTTTTTGAATTATGGTTTTCTCAGGGTATATGCCCAGTAGTGGGAATGCTGGGTCATATGGTAGTTCTATTTGCAGTTTTTTAAGGAACCTCCATACTGTTCTCCATAGTGGCTGTACCAATTCACATTCCCACCAGCAGTGCAAGAGTGTGCCCTTTTCTCCACACCGTCTCCAGCATTTATTGTGTCTAGATTTTTTGATGATGGCCATTCTGACTGGTGTGACATGATATCTCATTGTAGTTTTGATTTTCATTTCTCTAATGATTAACGATGTTGAGCATTGTTTCATTTGTTTGTTGGCACTCTGTATATCTTCTTTGGAGAAATGTCTATTTAGGTCTTTTGCCCACTTTTGGGTTGGGTTGTTTGTCTTTTGTTATTGAGCTGCATGAGCTGCTTGTAAATTTTGGAGATTAATCCCCTATCAGTTGATTCATTTGCAAACATTTTCTCCCATTCTGAGGGTTGTCTCTTGGTCTTGTTGATGGTTTTCTTTGCTGTGCAAAAGCTTTGAAGTTTCATTAGGTCCCATTTGTTGATTTTTGTTTTTACTTCCATTTCTCTAGGAGGTGGGTCTAAAAGGATCTTGCTGTGATTTATTTCCGTGTTCTGCCTATGTTTTCCTCTAAGAGTTTGATAGTTTCTGGCCGTACGTTTAGGTCTTTAATCGCATTTTGAGCTTATTTTTGTGTATGTTGTTAGGGAGTAATCTAATCTCATACTTTTACGTGTACCTGTCCAGTGTTCCCAGCACCACTTATTGAAGAGGCTGTCCTTTCTCCACTGTACTTTCCTGCCTCCTTTATCAAAGACAAGGTGACCATATGTGCGTGGGTTTATCTCTGGGCTTTCTATCCTGTTCCATTGATCTATCTTTCTGTTTTTGTGCCAGTGCCATACTGTCTTGATTACTGTAGCTTTGCAGTATAGTCTGAAGTCAGGGAGCCTGATTCCTCCAGCTCCGTATTTCGTTCTCAAGATTGCTTTGGCTATTCGGGGTCTTTTGTGTTTCCATACAAATTGTGACACATTTAGTTCTAGGTCTGTGAAAAATGCCAGTGGTAGTTTGATAGGGATTGCATTGAACCTGTAAATCGCTTTGGGTAGTAGAGTCATTTTCACAATGTTGATTCTTCCGTACCAGGAACATGGTATATCTCTCCACGTATTTGTATCATCTTCAATTTCTTTCACAAGTGTCTTATAATTTCTGCATACAGGTCTTTTGTCTCCCTAGGTAGGTTTATTCCTAGATATTATATTGTTGAAGTTGCAGTTGTAAAAGGGAGTGTTTTCTTGATTTCACTTTCAGATTTTTCATCATTAGCGTATAGGAATGCAAGAGATTTCTGTGCATTAATTTTGTGTCCTGCTTCTTTACCAAATTCATTGACTAGTTCTAGGCGTTTTCTGGTAGCATCTTTAGGATTCTCTATGTATAGTATCATGTCATCTGCAAACAGTGACAGCTTTACTTCTTCTTTTCCGATTTGGATTCCTTTTATTTCCTTTTCTTCTCTGATTGCTGTGGCTAAAACTTCCAAAACTATGTTGACTAAGAGTGGTGAGAGTGGGCAAACTTGTCTCGTTCCTGATCTTACTGGAAACGCTTTCAGTTTTTCACCATTGAGGACGATGTTGGCTGTGGGTTTGTCATATATGGCCTTTATTATGTTGAGGAAAGTTCCCTCTATGCCTACTTTCTGCAGGGTTTTTATCAGAAGTGGGTGTCGAATTTTGTCGAAAGCTTTCTCTGCATCTATTGAGATGATCATGTGGTTTTTCTCCTTCCATTTGTTAATATGGTGTATCACGTTGATTGATTTGCGTATATTGAAGAATCCTTGCACTCCTGGCATAAACCCCACTTGATCATGGTGTATGATCCTTTTAATGTGCTCTTGGATTCTGTTTGCTAGTATTTTGTTGAGGATTTTTGCATCTATGTTCATCAGTGATATTGGCCTGTAGTTTTCTTTCTTTGTGACATCCTTGTCTGGTTTTGGTATCAAGGTGATGGTGGCCTCATAGAATGAGTTTGGGAGTGTTCCTCCCTCTGCTATATTTTGGAAGAGTTTGAGAAGGATAGGTGTTAGCTCTTCTCGAAATGTTTGATAGAATTTGCCTGTGAAGCCATCTGGTCCTGGGCTTTTGTTTGTTGGAAGATTTTTAATCAGAGTTTCAATTTCAGTGCTTGTGATTGGTCTGTTCATATTTTCTATTTCTTCCTGATTCAGTCTTGGCAGGTTGTGCATTCTAAGAATTTGTCCATTTCTTCCAGATTGTCCATTTTATTGGCATAGAGTTGCTTGTAGTAATCTCTCATGATCTTTTGTATTTCTGCAGTGTCAGTTGTTAGTTCTCCTTTTTCATTTCCAATTCTATTGATTTGAGTCTTCTCCCTTTTTTTCTTGATGAGTCTGGCTCATGGTTTATCACTTTTGTTTATCTTCTCAAAGAACCAGCTTATAGTTTTATTGATCTTTGCTATCGTTTCCTTCATTTCTTTTTCATTTATTTCTTTTTTTTAAAGCTTTGATGTAATAAGTTTTATTATATACATATTACATGAAAAATGTGACACTTGTACTCCCACAGTAAGACACATAAAGAATCTTATGAATTATTTTAGACGAAATTATCTTGAAAAGGACATTCTCAGTGGATCTTGAAATAAATTCAGTTCTTTTGAGTGGGATATTCTATTTCTGCTGTGACAAATTATCACAAACTTAGTGACTTAAAACAATGATTTACTTCAGGTGTTCAGCAAAGTGAATCAGTTATACATGTACGTATATCCACCTTTTTTTTTCTTTTTTTGAGCTCTTTTCCCATATAGGGCATTACAGAGTACTGAGTAGAGTCTCCTATGCTATACAGCGGGTTCTTTTTTTTAAAAAAAACCTCTTTATTGGGATATAATTGCTTTACAATGGTGTGTTCATTTCTGCTTTATAACAAAGTGAATCACTTATACGTATACATATGTTCCCCTGTCTCTTCCCTCTTGCGTCTCCCTCCCTCACACCCTCCCTATCCCACCCCATCCCACCCCTGCAGGTGGTCACAAAGCACAGAGCTGATCTCCCTGTGCTATGCGGCTACTTCCCACTAGCTATCTACCTTACGTTTCGTAGTGTATATATGTCCATGCCTCTCTCTTGCCTTGGCACAGCTCACCCTTCCCCATCCCCGTCTCCTCAAGTCCGTTCTGTAGTAGGTCTGTGTCTTTATTCCTGTCTTACCCCTAGCTTCTTCATGACATTTTTTTTCTTTAATTCCATATATATATGTTAGCATACGGTATTTGTCTTTCTCTTTCTGACTTACTTCACTCTGTATGACAGACCCGAGGTCTACCCACCTCATTACAAATAGCTCAATTTCGTTTCTTTTTACGGCTGAGTAATATTCCATTGTATATATGTGCCACATCTTCTTTATCCATTCATCCGATGATGGACACTTAGGTTGTGTCCATATCCGGGCTATTGTAAATAGAGCTGCAATGCACATTTTGGTACATGACTCTTTTTGAATTATGGTTTTCTCAGGGTATATGCCCAGTAGTGGGAATGCTGGGTCATATGGTAGTTCTATTTGCAGTTTTTTAAGGAACCTCCATACTGTTCTCCATAGTGGCTGTACCAATTCACATTCCCACCAGCAGTGCAAGAGTGTGCCCTTTTCTCCACACCGTCTCCAGCATTTATTGTGTCTAGATTTTTTGATGATGGCCATTCTGACTGGTGTGACATGATATCTCATTGTAGTTTTGATTTTCATTTCTCTAATGATTAACGATGTTGAGCATTGTTTCATTTGTTTGTTGGCACTCTGTATATCTTCTTTGGAGAAATGTCTATTTAGGTCTTTTGCCCACTTTTGGGTTGGGTTGTTTGTCTTTTGTTATTGAGCTGCATGAGCTGCTTGTAAATTTTGGAGATTAATCCCCTATCAGTTGATTCATTTGCAAACATTTTCTCCCATTCTGAGGGTTGTCTCTTGGTCTTGTTGATGGTTTTCTTTGCTGTGCAAAAGCTTTGAAGTTTCATTAGGTCCCATTTGTTGATTTTTGTTTTTACTTCCATTTCTCTAGGAGGTGGGTCTAAAAGGATCTTGCTGTGATTTATTTCCGTGTTCTGCCTATGTTTTCCTCTAAGAGTTTGATAGTTTCTGGCCGTACGTTTAGGTCTTTAATCGCATTTTGAGCTTATTTTTGTGTATGTTGTTAGGGAGTAATCTAATCTCATACTTTTACGTGTACCTGTCCAGTGTTCCCAGCACCACTTATTGAAGAGGCTGTCCTTTCTCCACTGTACTTTCCTGCCTCCTTTATCAAAGACAAGGTGACCATATGTGCGTGGGTTTATCTCTGGGCTTTCTATCCTGTTCCATTGATCTATCTTTCTGTTTTTGTGCCAGTGCCATACTGTCTTGATTACTGTAGCTTTGCAGTATAGTCTGAAGTCAGGGAGCCTGATTCCTCCAGCTCCGTATTTCGTTCTCAAGATTGCTTTGGCTATTCGGGGTCTTTTGTGTTTCCATACAAATTGTGACACATTTTGTTCTAGGTCTGTGAAAAATGCCAGTGGTAGTTTGATAGGGATTGCATTGAACCTGTAAATCGCTTTGCGTAGTAGAGTCATTTTCACAATGTTGATTCTTCCGTACCAGGAACATGGTATATCTCTCCACGTATTTGTATCATCTTCAATTTCTTTCACAAGTGTCTTATAATTTCTGCATACAGGTCTTTTGTCTCCCTAGGTAGGTTTATTCCTAGATATTATATTGTTGAAGTTGCAGTTGTAAAAGGGAGTGTTTTCTTGATTTCACTTTCAGATTTTTCATCATTAGCGTATAGGAATGCAAGAGATTTCTGTGCATTAATTTTGTGTCCTGCTTCTTTACCAAATTCATTGACTAGTTCTAGGCGTTTTCTGGTAGCATCTTTAGGATTCTCTATGTATAGTATCATGTCATCTGCAAACAGTGACAGCTTTACTTCTTCTTTTCCGATTTGGATTCCTTTTATTTCCTTTTCTTCTCTGATTGCTGTGGCTAAAACTTCCAAAACTATGTTGACTAAGAGTGGTGAGAGTGGGCAACCTTGTCTCGTTCCTGATCTTAATGGAAACGCTTTCAGTTTTTCACCATTGAGGACGATGTTGGCTGTGGGTTTGTCATATATGGCCTTTATTATGTTGAGGAAAGTTCCCTCTATGCCTACTTTCTGCAGGGTTTTTATCAGAAGTGGGTGTCGAATTTTGTCGAAAGCTTTCTCTGCATCTATTGAGATGATCATGTGGTTTTTCTCCTTCCATTTGTTAATATGGTGTATCACGTTGATTGATTTGCGTATACTGAAGAATCCTTGCACTCCTGGCATAAACCCCACTTGATCATGGTGTATGACCCTTTTAATGTGCTCTTGGATTCTGTTTGCTAGTATTTTGTTGAGGATTTTTGCATCTATGTTCATCAGTGATATTGGCCTGTAGTTTTCTTTCTTTGTGTCATCCTTGTCTGGTTTTGGTATCAAGGTGATGGTGGCCTCATAGAATGAGTTTGGGAGTGTTCCTCCCTCTGCTATATTTTGGAAGAGTTTGAGAAGGATAGGTGTTAGCTCTTCTCGAAATGTTTGATAGAATTTGCCTGTGAAGCCATCTGGTCCTGGGCTTTTGTTTGTTGGAAGATTTTTAATCAGAGTTTCAATTTCAGTGCTTGTGATTGGTCTGTTCATATTTTCTATTTCTTCCTGATTCAGTCTTAGCAGGTTGTGCATTCTAAGAATTTGTCCATTTCTTCCAGGTTGTCCATTTTATTGGCATAGAGTTGCTTGTAGTAATCTCTCATGATCTTTTGTATTTCTGCAGTGTCAGTTGTTAGTTCTCCTTTTTCATTTCCAATTCTATTGATTTGAGTCTTCTCCCTTTTTTTCTTGATGAGTCTGGCTCATGGTTTATCACTTTTGTTTATCTTTTCAAAGAACCAGCTTATAGTTTTATTGATCTTTGCTATCGTTTCCTTCATTTCTTTTTCATTTATTTCTTTTTTTTAAAGCTTTGATGTAATAAGTTTTATTATATACATATTACATGAAAAATGTGACACTTGTACTCCCACAGTAAGACACATAAAGAATCTTATGAATTATTTTAGACGAAATTATCTTGAAAAGGACATTCTCAGTGGATCTTGAAATAAATTCAGTTCTTTTGAGTGGGATATTCTATTTCTGCTGTGACAAATTATCACAAACTTAGTGACTTAAAACAATGATTTACTTCAGGTGTTCAGCAAAGTGAATCAGTTATACATGTACGTATATCCACTTTTTTTTTTTCTTTTTTTGAGCTCTTTTCCCATATAGGGCATTACAGAGTACTGAGTAGAGTCTCCTATGCTATACAGCGGGTTCTTTTTTTTAAAAAAACCTCTTTATTGGGATATAATTGCTTTACAATGGTGTGTTCGTTTCTGCTTTATAACAAAGTGAATCACTTATACGTATACATATGTTCCCCTGTCTCTTCCCTCTTGCGTCTCCCTCTCTCACACCCTCCCTATCCCACCCCATCCCACCCCTGCACGTGGTCACAAAGCACCGAGCTGATCTCCCTGTGCTATGCGGCTACTTCCCACTAGCTATCTACCTTACGTTTGGTAGTGTATATATGTCCATGCCTCTCTCTTGCCTTGGCACAGCTCACCCTTCCCCATCCCCGTCTCCTCAAGTCCGTTCTATAGTAGGTCTGTGTCTTTATTCCTGTCTTACCCCTAGCTTCTTCATGACATATTTTTTCTTTAATTCCATATATATATGTTAGCATACGGTATTTGTCTTTCTCTTTCTGACTTACTTCACTCTGTATGACAGACCCGAGGTCTACCCACCTCATTACAAATAGCTCAATTTCGTTTCTTTTTACGGCTGAGTAATATTCCATTGTATATATGTGCCACATCTTCTTTATCCATTCATCCGATGATGGACACTTAGGTTGTTTCCATATCCGGGCTATTGTAAATAGAGCTGCAATGCACATTTTGGTACATGACTCTTTTTGAATTATGGTTTTCTCAGGGTATATGCCCAGTAGTGGGAATGCTGGGTCATATGGTAGTTCTATTTGCAGTTTTTTAAGGAACCTCCATACTGTTCTCCATAGTGGCTGTACCAATTCACATTCCCACCAGCAGTGCAAGAGTGTGCCCTTTTCTCCACACCGTCTCCAGCATTTATTGTGTCTAGATTTTTTGATGATGGCCATTCTGACTGGTGTGACATGATATCTCATTGTAGTTTTGATTTTCATTTCTCTAATGATTAACGATGTTGAGCATTGTTTCATTTGTTTGTTGGCACTCTGTATATCTTCTTTGGAGAAATGTCTATTTAGGTCTTTTGCCCACTTTTGGGTTGGGTTGTTTGTCTTTTGTTATTGAGCTGCATGAGCTGCTTGTAAATTTTGGAGATTAATCCCCTATCAGTTGATTCATTTGCAAACATTTTCTCCCATTCTGAGGGTTGTCTCTTGGTCTTGTTGATGGTTTTCTTTGCTGTGCAAAAGCTTTGAAGTTTCATTAGGTCCCATTTGTTGATTTTTGTTTTTACTTCCATTTCTCTAGGAGGTGGGTCTAAAAGGATCTTGCTGTGATTTATTTCCGTGTTCTGCCTATGTTTTCCTCTAAGAGTTTGATAGTTTCTGGCCGTACGTTTAGGTCTTTAATCGCATTTTGAGCTTATTTTTGTGTATGTTGTTAGGGAGTAATCTAATCTCATACTTTTACGTGTACCTGTCCAGTGTTCCCAGCACCACTTATTGAAGAGGCTGTCCTTTCTCCACTGTACTTTCCTGCCTCCTTTATCAAAGACAAGGTGACCATATGTGCGTGGGTTTATCTCTGGGCTTTCTATCCTGTTCCATTGATCTATCTTTCTGTTTTTGTGCCAGTGCCATACTGTCTTGATTACTGTAGCTTTGCAGTATAGTCTGAAGTCAGGGAGCCTGATTCCTCCAGCTCCGTATTTCGTTCTCAAGATTGCTTTGGCTATTCGGGGTCTTTTGTGTTTCCATACAAATTGTGACACATTTAGTTCTAGGTCTGTGAAAAATGCCAGTGGTAGTTTGATAGGGATTGCATTGAACCTGTAAATCGCTTTGGGTAGTAGAGTCATTTTCACAATGTTGATTCTTCCGTACCAGGAACATGGTATATCTCTCCACGTATTTGTATCATCTTCAATTTCTTTCACAAGTGTCTTATAATTTCTGCATACAGGTCTTTTGTCTCCCTAGGTAGGTTTATTCCTAGATATTATATTGTTGAAGTTGCAGTTGTAAAAGGGAGTGTTTTCTTGATTTCACTTTCAGATTTTTCATCATTAGCGTATAGGAATGCAAGAGATTTCTGTGCATTAATTTTGTGTCCTGCTTCTTTACCAAATTCATTGACTAGTTCTAGGCGTTTTCTGGTAGCATCTTTAGGATTCTCTATGTATAGTATCATGTCATCTGCAAACAGTGACAGCTTTACTTCTTCTTTTCCGATTTGGATTCCTTTTATTTCCTTTTCTTCTCTGATTGCTGTGGCTAAAACTTCCAAAACTATGTTGACTAAGAGTGGTGAGAGTGGGCAAACTTGTCTCGTTCCTGATCTTACTGGAAACGCTTTCAGTTTTTCACCATTGAGGACGATGTTGGCTGTGGGTTTGTCATATATGGCCTTTATTATGTTGAGGAAAGTTCCCTCTATGCCTACTTTCTGCAGGGTTTTTATCAGAAGTGGGTGTCGAATTTTGTCGAAAGCTTTCTCTGCATCTATTGAGATGATCATGTGGTTTTTCTCCTTCCATTTGTTAATATGGTGTATCACGTTGATTGATTTGCGTATATTGAAGAATCCTTGCACTCCTGGCATAAACCCCACTTGATCATGGTGTATGATCCTTTTAATGTGCTCTTGGATTCTGTTTGCTAGTATTTTGTTGAGGATTTTTGCATCTATGTTCATCAGTGATATTGGCCTGTAGTTTTCTTTCTTTGTGACATCCTTGTCTGGTTTTGGTATCAAGGTGATGGTGGCCTCATAGAATGAGTTTGGGAGTGTTCCTCCCTCTGCTATATTTTGGAAGAGTTTGAGAAGGATAGGTGTTAGCTCTTCTCGAAATGTTTGATAGAATTTGCCTGTGAAGCCATCTGGTCCTGGGCTTTTGTTTGTTGGAAGATTTTTAATCAGAGTTTCAATTTCAGTGCTTGTGATTGGTCTGTTCATATTTTCTATTTCTTCCTGATTCAGTCTTGGCAGGTTGTGCATTCTAAGAATTTGTCCATTTCTTCCAGGTTGTCCATTTTATTGGCATAGAGTTGCTTGTAGTAATCTCTCATGATCTTTTGTATTTCTGCAGTGTCAGTTGTTAGTTCTCCTTTTTCATTTCCAATTCTATTGATTTGAGTCTTCTCCCTTTTTTTCTTGATGAGTCTGGCTCATGGTTTATCACTTTTGTTTATCTTCTCAAAGAACCAGCTTATAGTTTTATTGATCTTTGCTATCGTTTCCTTCATTTCTTTTTCATTTATTTCTTTTTTTTAAAGCTTTGATGTAATAAGTTTTATTATATACATATTACATGAAAAATGTGACACTTGTACTCCCACAGTAAGACACATAAAGAATCTTATGAATTATTTTAGACGAAATTATCTTGAAAAGGACATTCTCAGTGGATCTTGAAATAAATTCAGTTCTTTTGAGTGGGATATTCTATTTCTGCTGTGACAAATTATCACAAACTTAGTGACTTAAAACAATGATTTACTTCAGGTGTTCAGCAAAGTGAATCAGTTATACATGTACGTATATCCACTTTTTTTTTTTCTTTTTTTGAGCTCTTTTCCCATATAGGGCATTACAGAGTACTGAGTAGAGTCTCCTATGCTATACAGCGGGTTCTTTTTTTAAAAAAAACCTCTTTATTGGGATATAATTGCTTTACAATGGTGTGTTCGTTTCTGCTTTATAACAAAGTGAATCACTTATACGTATACATATGTTCCCCTGTCTCTTCCCTCTTGCGTCTCCCTCCCTCACACCCTCCCTATCCCACCCCATCCCACCCCTGCAGGTGGTCACAAAGCACCGAGCTGATCTCCCTGTGCTATGCGGCTACTTCCCACTAGCTATCTACCTTACGTTTGGTAGTGTATATATGTCCATGCCTCTCTCTTGCCTTGGCACAGCTCACCCTTCCCCATCCCCGTCTCCTCAAGTCCGTTCTATAGTAGGTCTGTGTCTTTATTCCTGTCTTACCCCTAGCTTCTTCATGACATTTTTTTTCTTTAATTCCATATATATATGTTAGCATACGGTATTTGTCTTTCTCTTTCTGACTTACTTCACTCTGTATGACAGAGTCGAGGTCTACCCACCTCATTACAAATAGCTCAATTTCGTTTCTTTTTACGGCTGAGTAATATTCCATTGTATATATGTGCCACATCTTCTTTATCCATTCATCCGATGATGGACACTTAGGTTGTTTCCATATCCGGGCTATTGTAAATAGAGCTGCAATGCACATTTTGGTACATGACTCTTTTTGAATTATGGTTTTCTCAGGGTATATGCCCAGTAGTGGGAATGCTGGGTCATATGGTAGTTCTATTTGCAGTTTTTTAAGGAACCTCCATACTGTTCTCCATAGTGGCTGTACCAATTCACATTCCCACCAGCAGTGCAAGAGTGTGCCCTTTTCTCCACACCGTCTCCAGCATTTATTGTGTCTAGATTTTTTGATGATGGCCATTCTGACTGGTGTGACATGATATCTCATTGTAGTTTTGATTTTCATTTCTCTAATGATTAACGATGTTGAGCATTGTTTCATTTGTTTGTTGGCACTCTGTATATCTTCTTTGGAGAAATGTCTATTTAGGTCTTTTGCCCACTTTTGGGTTGGGTTGTTTGTCTTTTGTTATTGAGCTGCATGAGCTGCTTGTAAATTTTGGAGATTAATCCCCTATCAGTTGATTCATTTGCAAACATTTTCTCCCATTCTGAGGGTTGTCTCTTGGTCTTGTTGATGGTTTTCTTTGCTGTGCAAAAGCTTTGAAGTTTCATTAGGTCCCATTTGTTGATTTTTGTTTTTACTTCCATTTCTCTAGGAGGTGGGTCTAAAAGGATCTTGCTGTGATTTATTTCCGTGTTCTGCCTATGTTTTCCTCTAAGAGTTTGATAGTTTCTGGCCGTACGTTTAGGTCTTTAATCGCATTTTGAGCTTATTTTTGTGTATGTTGTTAGGGAGTAATCTAATCTCATACTTTTACGTGTACCTGTCCAGTGTTCCCAGCACCACTTATTGAAGAGGCTGTCCTTTCTCCACTGTACTTTCCTGCCTCCTTTATCAAAGACAAGGTGACCATATGTGCGTGGGTTTATCTCTGGGCTTTCTATCCTGTTCCATTGATCTATCTTTCTGTTTTTGTGCCAGTGCCATACTGTCTTGATTACTGTAGCTTTGCAGTATAGTCTGAAGTCAGGGAGCCTGATTCCTCCAGCTCCGTATTTCGTTCTCAAGATTGCTTTGGCTATTCGGGGTCTTTTGTGTTTCCATACAAATTGTGACACATTTAGTTCTAGGTCTGTGAAAAATGCCAGTGGTAGTTTGATAGGGATTGCATTGAACCTGTAAATCGCTTTGGGTAGTAGAGTCATTTTCACAATGTTGATTCTTCCGTACCAGGAACATGGTATATCTCTCCACGTATTTGTATCATCTTCAATTTCTTTCACAAGTGTCTTATAATTTCTGCATACAGGTCTTTTGTCTCCCTAGGTAGGTTTATTCCTAGATATTATATTGTTGAAGTTGCAGTTGTAAAAGGGAGTGTTTTCTTGATTTCACTTTCAGATTTTTCATCATTAGCGTATAGGAATGCAAGAGATTTCTGTGCATTAATTTTGTGTCCTGCTTCTTTACCAAATTCATTGACTAGTTCTAGGCGTTTTCTGGTAGCATCTTTAGGATTCTCTATGTATAGTATCATGTCATCTGCAAACAGTGACAGCTTTACTTCTTCTTTTCCGATTTGGATTCCTTTTATTTCCTTTTCTTCTCTGATTGCTGTGGCTAAAACTTCCAAAACTATGTTGACTAAGAGTGGTGAGAGTGGGCAACCTTGTCTCGTTCCTGATCTTAATGGAAACGCTTTCAGTTTTTCACCATTGAGGACGATGTTGGCTGTGGGTTTGTCATATATGGCCTTTATTATGTTGAGGAAAGTTCCCTCTATGCCTACTTTCTGCAGGGTTTTTATCAGAAGTGGGTGTCGAATTTTGTCGAAAGCTTTCTCTGCATCTATTGAGATGATCATGTGGTTTTTCTCCTTCCATTTGTTAATATGGTGTATCACGTTGATTGATTTGCGTATATTGAAGAATCCTTGCACTCCTGGCATAAACCCCACTTGATCATGGTGTATGATCCTTTTAATGTGCTCTTGGATTCTGTTTGCTAGTATTTTGCTGAGGATTTTTGCATCTATGTTCATCAGTGATATTGGCCTGTAGTTTTCTTTCTTTGTGACATCCTTGTCTGGTTTTGGTATCAAGGTGATGGTGGCCTCATAGAATGAGTTTGGGAGTGTTCCTCCCTCTGCTATATTTTGGAAGAGTTTGAGAAGGATAGGTGTTAGCTCTTCTCGAAATGTTTGATAGAATTTGCCTGTGAAGCCATCTGGTCCTGGGCTTTTGTTTGTTGGAAGATTTTTAATCAGAGTTTCAATTTCAGTGCTTGTGATTGGTCTGTTCATATTTTCTATTTCTTCCTGATTCAGTCTTGGCAGGTTGTGCATTCTAAGAATTTGTCCATTTCTTCCAGGTTGTCCATTTTATTGGCATAGAGTTGCTTGTAGTAATCTCTCATGATCTTTTGTATTTCTGCAGTGTCAGTTGTTAGTTCTCCTTTTTCATTTCCAATTCTATTGATTTGAGTCTTCTCCCTTTTTTTCTTGATGAGTCTGGCTCATGGTTTATCACTTTTGTTTATCTTCTCAAAGAACCAGCTTATAGTTTTATTGATCTTTGCTATCGTTTCCTTCATTTCTTTTTCATTTATTTCTTTTTTTAAAGCTTTGATGTAATAAGTTTTATTATATACATATTACATGAAAAATGTGACACTTGTACTCCCACAGTAAGACACATAAAGAATCTTATGAATTATTTTAGACGAAATTATCTTGAAAAGGACATTCTCAGTGGATCTTGAAATAAATTCAGTTCTTTTGAGTGGGATATTCTATTTCTGCTGTGAGAAATTATCACAAACTTAGTGACTTAAAACAATGATTTACTTCAGGTGTTCAGCAAAGTGAATCAGTTATACATGTACGTATATCCACTTTTTTTTTTTCTTTTTTTGAGCTCTTTTCCCATATAGGGCATTACAGAGTACTGAGTAGAGTCTCCTATGCTATACAGCGGGTTCTTTTTTTAAAAAAAACCTCTTTATTGGGATATAATTGCTTTACAATGGTGTGTTCGTTTCTGCTTTATAACAAAGTGAATCACTTATACGTATACATATGTTCCCCTGTCTCTTCCCTCTTGCGTCTCCCTCCCTCACACCCTCCCTATCCCACCCCATCCCACCCCTGCACGTGGTCACAAAGCACCGAGCTGATCTCCCTGTGCTATGCGGCTACTTCCCACTAGCTATCTACCTTACGTTTGGTAGTGTATATATGTCCATGCCTCTCTCTTGCCTTGGCACAGCTCACCCTTCCCCATCCCCGTCTCCTCAAGTCCGTTCTATAGTAGGTCTGTGTCTTTATTCCTGTCTTACCCCTAGCTTCTTCATGACATTTTTTTTCTTTAATTCCATATATATATGTTAGCATACGGTATTTGTCTTTCTCTTTCTGACTTACTTCACTCTGTATGACAGACCCGAGGTCTACCCACCTCATTACAAATAGCTCAATTTCGTTTCTTTTTACGGCTGAGTAATATTCCATTGTATATATGTGCCACATCTTCTTTATCCATTCATCCGATGATGGACACTTAGGTTGTTTCCATATCCGGGCTATTGTAAATAGAGCTGCAATGCACATTTTGGTACATGACTCTTTTTGAATTATGGTTTTCTCAGGGTATATGCCCAGTAGTGGGAATGCTGGGTCATATGGTAGTTCTATTTGCAGTTTTTTAAGGAACCTCCATACTGTTCTCCATAGTGGCTGTACCAATTCACATTCCCACCAGCAGTGCAAGAGTGTGCCCTTTTCTCCACACCGTCTCCAGCATTTATTGTGTCTAGATTTTTTGATGATGGCCATTCTGACTGGTGTGACATGATATCTCATTGTAGTTTTGATTTTCATTTCTCTAATGATTAACGATGTTGAGCATTGTTTCATTTGTTTGTTGGCACTCTGTATATCTTCTTTGGAGAAATGTCTATTTAGGTCTTTTGCCCACTTTTGGGTTGGGTTGTTTGTCTTTTGTTATTGAGCTGCATGAGCTGCTTGTAAATTTTGGAGATTAATCCCCTATCAGTTGATTCATTTGCAAACATTTTCTCCCATTCTGAGGGTTGTCTCTTGGTCTTGTTGATGGTTTTCTTTGCTGTGCAAAAGCTTTGAAGTTTCATTAGGTCCCATTTGTTGATTTTTGTTTTTACTTCCATTTCTCTAGGAGGTGGGTCTAAAAGGATCTTGCTGTGATTTATTTCCGTGTTCTGCCTATGTTTTCCTCTAAGAGTTTGATAGTTTCTGGCCGTACGTTTAGGTCTTTAATCGCATTTTGAGCTTATTTTTGTGTATGTTGTTAGGGAGTAATCTAATCTCATACTTTTACGTGTACCTGTCCAGTGTTCCCAGCACCACTTATTGAAGAGGCTGTCCTTTCTCCACTGTACTTTCCTGCCTCCTTTATCAAAGACAAGGTGACCATATGTGCGTGGGTTTATCTCTGGGCTTTCTATCCTGTTCCATTGATCTATCTTTCTGTTTTTGTGCCAGTGCCATACTGTCTTGATTACTGTAGCTTTGCAGTATAGTCTGAAGTCAGGGAGCCTGATTCCTCCAGCTCCGTATTTCGTTCTCAAGATTGCTTTGGCTATTCGGGGTCTTTTGTGTTTCCATACAAATTGTGACACATTTAGTTCTAGGTCTGTGAAAAATGCCAGTGGTAGTTTGATAGGGATTGCATTGAACCTGTAAATCGCTTTGGGTAGTAGAGTCATTTTCACAATGTTGATTCTTCCGTACCAGGAACATGGTATATCTCTCCACGTATTTGTATCATCTTCAATTTCTTTCACAAGTGTCTTATAATTTCTGCATACAGGTCTTTTGTCTCCCTAGGTAGGTTTATTCCTAGATATTATATTGTTGAAGTTGCAGTTGTAAAAGGGAGTGTTTTCTTGATTTCACTTTCAGATTTTTCATCATTAGCGTATAGGAATGCAAGAGATTTCTGTGCATTAATTTTGTGTCCTGCTTCTTTACCAAATTCATTGACTAGTTCTAGGCGTTTTCTGGTAGCATCTTTAGGATTCTCTATGTATAGTATCATGTCATCTGCAAACAGTGACAGCTTTACTTCTTCTTTTCCGATTTGGATTCCTTTTATTTCCTTTTCTTCTCTGATTGCTGTGGCTAAAACTTCCAAAACTATGTTGACTAAGAGTGGTGAGAGTGGGCAACCTTGTCTCGTTCCTGATCTTAATGGAAACGCTTTCAGTTTTTCACCATTGAGGACGATGTTGGCTGTGGGTTTGTCATATATGGCCTTTATTATGTTGAGGAAAGTTCCCTCTATGCCTACTTTCTGCAGGGTTTTTATCAGAAGTGGGTGTCGAATTTTGTCGAAAGCTTTCTCTGCATCTATTGAGATGATCATGTGGTTTTTCTCCTTCCATTTGTTAATATGGTGTATCACGTTGATTGATTTGCGTATATTGAAGAATCCTTGCACTCCTGGCATAAACCCCACTTGATCATGGTGTATGATCCTTTTAATGTGCTCTTGGATTCTGTTTGCTAGTATTTTGTTGAGGATTTTTGCATCTATGTTCATCAGTGATATTGGCCTGTAGTTTTCTTTCTTTGTGACATCCTTGTCTGGTTTTGGTATCAAGGTGATGGTGGCCTCATAGAATGAGTTTGGGAGTGTTCCTCCCTCTGCTATATTTTGGAAGAGTTTGAGAAGGATAGGTGTTAGCTCTTCTCGAAATGTTTGATAGAATTTGCCTGTGAAGCCATCTGGTCCTGGGCTTTTGTTTGTTGGAAGATTTTTAATCAGAGTTTCAATTTCAGTGCTTGTGATTGGTCTGTTCATATTTTCTATTTCTTCCTGATTCAGTCTTGGCAGGTTGTGCATTCTAAGAATTTGTCCATTTCTTCCAGGTTGTCCATTTTATTGGCATAGAGTTGCTTGTAGTAATCTCTCATGATCTTTTGTATTTCTGCAGTGTCAGTTGTTAGTTCTCCTTTTTCATTTCCAATTCTATTGATTTGAGTCTTCTCCCTTTTTTTCTTGATGAGTCTGGCTCATGGTTTATCACTTTTGTTTATCTTCTCAAAGAACCAGCTTATAGTTTTATTGATCTTTGCTATCGTTTCCTTCATTTCTTTTTCATTTATTTCTTTTTTTAAAGCTTTGATGTAATAAGTTTTATTATATACATATTACATGAAAAATGTGACACTTGTACTCCCACAGTAAGACACATAAAGAATCTTATGAATTATTTTAGACGAAATTATCTTGAAAAGGACATTCTCAGTGGATCTTGAAATAAATTCAGTTCTTTTGAGTGGGATATTCTATTTCTGCTGTGAGAAATTATCACAAACTTAGTGACTTAAAACAATGATTTACTTCAGGTGTTCAGCAAAGTGAATCAGTTATACATGTACGTATATCCACTTTTTTTTTTTCTTTTTTTGAGCTCTTTTCCCATATAGGGCATTACAGAGTACTGAGTAGAGTCTCCTATGCTATACAGCGGGTTCTTTTTTTTAAAAAAACCTCTTTATTGGGATATAATTGCTTTACAATGGTGTGTTCGTTTCTGCTTTATAACAAAGTGAATCACTTATACGTATACATATGTTCCCCTGTCTCTTCCCTCTTGCGTCTCCCTCCCTCACACCCTCCCTATCCCACCCCATCCCACCCCTGCACGTGGTCACAAAGCACCGAGCTGATCTCCCTGTGCTATGCGGCTACTTCCCACTAGCTATCTACCTTACGTTTGGTAGTGTATATATGTCCATGCCTCTCTCTTGCCTTGGCACAGCTCACCCTTCCCCATCCCTGTCTCCTCAAGTCCGTTCTATAGTAGGTCTGTGTCTTTATTCCTGTCTTACCCCTAGCTTCTTCATGACATTTTTTTTCTTTAATTCCATATATATATGTTAGCATACGGTATTTGTCTTTCTCTTTCTGACTTACTTCACTCTGTATGACAGACCCGAGGTCTACCCACCTCATTACAAATAGCTCAATTTCGTTTCTTTTTACGGCTGAGTAATATTCCATTGTATATATGTGCCACATCTTCTTTATCCATTCATCCGATGATGGACACTTAGGTTGTTTCCATATCCGGGCTATTGTAAATAGAGCTGCAATGCACATTTTGGTACATGACTCTTTTTGAATTATGGTTTTCTCAGGGTATATGCCCAGTAGTGGGAATGCTGGGTCATATGGTAGTTCTATTTGCAGTTTTTTAAGGAACCTCCATACTGTTCTCCATAGTGGCTGTACCAATTCACATTCCCACCAGCAGTGCAAGAGTGTGCCCTTTTCTCCACACCGTCTCCAGCATTTATTGTGTCTAGATTTTTTGATGATGGCCATTCTGACTGGTGTGACATGATATCTCATTGTAGTTTTGATTTTCATTTCTCTAATGATTAACGATGTTGAGCATTGTTTCATTTGTTTGTTGGCACTCTGTATATCTTCTTTGGAGAAATGTCTATTTAGGTCTTTTGCCCACTTTTGGGTTGGGTTGTTTGTCTTTTGTTATTGAGCTGCATGAGCTGCTTGTAAATTTTGGAGATTAATCCCCTATCAGTTGATTCATTTGCAAACATTTTCTCCCATTCTGAGGGTTGTCTCTTGGTCTTGTTGATGGTTTTCTTTGCTGTGCAAAAGCTTTGAAGTTTCATTAGGTCCCATTTGTTGATTTTTGTTTTTACTTCCATTTCTCTAGGAGGTGGGTCTAAAAGGATCTTGCTGTGATTTATTTCCGTGTTCTGCCTATGTTTTCCTCTAAGAGTTTGATAGTTTCTGGCCGTACGTTTAGGTCTTTAATCGCATTTTGAGCTTATTTTTGTGTATGTTGTTAGGGAGTAATCTAATCTCATACTTTTACGTGTACCTGTCCAGTGTTCCCAGCACCACTTATTGAAGAGGCTGTCCTTTCTCCACTGTACTTTCCTGCCTCCTTTATCAAAGACAAGGTGACCATATGTGCGTGGGTTTATCTCTGGGCTTTCTATCCTGTTCCATTGATCTATCTTTCTGTTTTTGTGCCAGTGCCATACTGTCTTGATTACTGTAGCTTTGCAGTATAGTCTGAAGTCAGGGAGCCTGATTCCTCCAGCTCCGTATTTCGTTCTCAAGATTGCTTTGGCTATTCGGGGTCTTTTGTGTTTCCATACAAATTGTGACACATTTAGTTCTAGGTCTGTGAAAAATGCCAGTGGTAGTTTGATAGGGATTGCATTGAACCTGTAAATCGCTTTGGGTAGTAGAGTCATTTTCACAATGTTGATTCTTCCGTACCAGGAACATGGTATATCTCTCCACGTATTTGTATCATCTTCAATTTCTTTCACAAGTGTCTTATAATTTCTGCATACAGGTCTTTTGTCTCCCTAGGTAGGTTTATTCCTAGATATTATATTGTTGAAGTTGCAGTTGTAAAAGGGAGTGTTTTCTTGATTTCACTTTCAGATTTTTCATCATTAGCGTATAGGAATGCAAGAGATTTCTGTGCATTAATTTTGTGTCCTGCTTCTTTACCAAATTCATTGACTAGTTCTAGGCGTTTTCTGGTAGCATCTTTAGGATTCTCTATGTATAGTATCATGTCATCTGCAAACAGTGACAGCTTTACTTCTTCTTTTCCGATTTGGATTCCTTTTATTTCCTTTTCTTCTCTGATTGCTGTGGCTAAAACTTCCAAAACTATGTTGACTAAGAGTGGTGAGAGTGGGCAACCTTGTCTCGTTCCTGATCTTAATGGAAACGCTTTCAGTTTTTCACCATTGAGGACGATGTTGGCTGTGGGTTTGTCATATATGGCCTTTATTATGTTGAGGAAAGTTCCCTCTATGCCTACTTTCTGCAGGGTTTTTATCAGAAGTGGGTGTCGAATTTTGTCGAAAGCTTTCTCTGCATCTATTGAGATGATCATGTGGTTTTTCTCCTTCCATTTGTTAATATGGTGTATCACGTTGATTGATTTGCGTATATTGAAGAATCCTTGCACTCCTGGCATAAACCCCACTTGATCATGGTGTATGATCCTTTTAATGTGCTCTTGGATTCTGTTTGCTAGTATTTTGTTGAGGATTTTTGCATCTATGTTCATCAGTGATATTGGCCTGTAGTTTTCTTTCTTTGTGACATCCTTGTCTGGTTTTGGTATCAAGGTGATGGTGGCCTCATAGAATGAGTTTGGGAGTGTTCCTCCCTCTGCTATATTTTGGAAGAGTTTGAGAAGGATAGGTGTTAGCTCTTCTCGAAATGTTTGATAGAATTTGCCTGTGAAGCCATCTGGTCCTGGGCTTTTGTTTGTTGGAAGATTTTTAATCAGAGTTTCAATTTCAGTGCTTGTGATTGGTCTGTTCATATTTTCTATTTCTTCCTGATTCAGTCTTGGCAGGTTGTGCATTCTAAGAATTTGTCCATTTCTTCCAGGTTGTCCATTTTATTGGCATAGAGTTGCTTGTAGTAATCTCTCATGATCTTTTGTATTTCTGCAGTGTCAGTTGTTAGTTCTCCTTTTTCATTTCCAATTCTATTGATTTGAGTCTTCTCCCTTTTTTTCTTGATGAGTCTGGCTCATGGTTTATCACTTTTGTTTATCTTCTCAAAGAACCAGCTTATAGTTTTATTGATCTTTGCTATCGTTTCCTTCATTTCTTTTTCATTTATTTCTTTTTTTAAAGCTTTGATGTAATAAGTTTTATTATATACATATTACATGAAAAATGTGACACTTGTACTCCCACAGTAAGACACATAAAGAATCTTATGAATTATTTTAGACGAAATTATCTTGAAAAGGACATTCTCAGTGGATCTTGAAATAAATTCAGTTCTTTTGAGTGGGATATTCTATTTCTGCTGTGAGAAATTATCACAAACTTAGTGACTTAAAACAATGATTTACTTCAGGTGTTCAGCAAAGTGAATCAGTTATACATGTACGTATATCCACTTTTTTTTTTCTTTTTTTGAGCTCTTTTCCCATATAGGGCATTACAGAGTACTGAGTAGAGTCTCCTATGCTATACAGCGGGTTCTTTTTTTTAAAAAAACCTCTTTATTGGGATATAATTGCTTTACAATGGTGTGTTCGTTTCTGCTTTATAACAAAGTGAATCACTTATACGTATACATATGTTCCCCTGTCTCTTCCCTCTTGCGTCTCCCTCCCTCACACCCTCCCTATCCCACCCCATCCCACCCCTGCAGGTGGTCACAAAGCACCGAGCTGATCTCCCTGTGCTATGCGGCTACTTCCCACTAGCTATCTACCTTACGTTTGGTAGTGTATATATGTCCATGCCTCTCTCTTGCCTTGGCACAGCTCACCCTTCCCCATCCCCGTCTCCTCAAGTCCATTCTATAGTAGGTCTGTGTCTTTATTCCTGTCTTACCCCTAGCTTCTTCATGACATTTTTTTTCTTTAATTCCATATATATATGTTAGCATACGGTATTTGTCTTTCTCTTTCTGACTTACTTCACTCTGTATGACAGACCCGAGGTCTACCCACCTCATTACAAATAGCTCAATTTCGTTTCTTTTTACGGCTGAGTAATATTCCATTGTATATATGTGCCACATCTTCTTTATCCATTCATCCGATGATGGACACTTAGGTTGTTTCCATATCCGGGCTATTGTAAATAGAGCTGCAATGCACATTTTGGTACATGACTCTTTTTGAATTATGGTTTTCTCAGGGTATATGCCCAGTAGTGGGAATGCTGGGTCATATGGTAGTTCTATTTGCAGTTTTTTAAGGAACCTCCATACTGTTCTCCATAGTGGCTGTACCAATTCACATTCCCACCAGCAGTGCAAGAGTGTGCCCTTTTCTCCACACCGTCTCCAGCATTTATTGTGTCTAGATTTTTTGATGATGGCCATTCTGACTGGTGTGACATGATATCTCATTGTAGTTTTGATTTTCATTTCTCTAATGATTAACGATGTTGAGCATTGTTTCATTTGTTTGTTGGCACTCTGTATATCTTCTTTGGAGAAATGTCTATTTAGGTCTTTTGCCCACTTTTGGGTTGGGTTGTTTGTCTTTTGTTATTGAGCTGCATGAGCTGCTTGTAAATTTTGGAGATTAATCCCCTATCAGTTGATTCATTTGCAAACATTTTCTCCCATTCTGAGGGTTGTCTCTTGGTCTTGTTGATGGTTTTCTTTGCTGTGCAAAAGCTTTGAAGTTTCATTAGGTCCCATTTGTTGATTTTTGTTTTTACTTCCATTTCTCTAGGAGGTGGGTCTAAAAGGATCTTGCTGTGATTTATTTCCGTGTTCTGCCTATGTTTTCCTCTAAGAGTTTGATAGTTTCTGGCCGTACGTTTAGGTCTTTAATCGCATTTTGAGCTTATTTTTGTGTATGTTGTTAGGGAGTAATCTAATCTCATACTTTTACGTGTACCTGTCCAGTGTTCCCAGCACCACTTATTGAAGAGGCTGTCCTTTCTCCACTGTACTTTCCTGCCTCCTTTATCAAAGACAAGGTGACCATATGTGCGTGGGTTTATCTCTGGGCTTTCTATCCTGTTCCATTGATCTATCTTTCTGTTTTTGTGCCAGTGCCATACTGTCTTGATTACTGTAGCTTTGCAGTATAGTCTGAAGTCAGGGAGCCTGATTCCTCCAGCTCCGTATTTCGTTCTCAAGATTGCTTTGGCTATTCGGGGTCTTTTGTGTTTCCATACAAATTGTGACATTTTTTGTTCTAGTTCTGTGAAAATTGCCAGTGGTAGTTTGTCAGGGATTGCACTGAACCTGTAGGTCGCTTTGGGTAGTAGAGTCATTTTCACTATGTTGAATCTTCCAATCCAAGAACATGGTATATCTCTCCATGTATTTGTATCATCTTTAATTTCTTTCATAAGTGTCTTATAATTTCTGCATACAGGTCTTTTGTCTCCTTAGGTAGGTTTATTCCTAGATATTTTATTCTTTTAGTTGCAATGGTAAATGGGAGTGTTTTCTTGATTTCACTTTCAGATTTTTCATCATTAGTGTATAGGAATGCCAGAGATTTCTGTGCATTAATTTTGTATCCTGCTACTTTCCCAAATTCATTGATTAGCTCCCAGATTTTTCTGGTAGCATCTTTAGGATTCTGTCTGTATATGTCATGTCATCTGCAAACAGTGACAGTTTTACTTCTTCTTTTCCGATTTGGATTCCTTTTATTTCCTTTTCTTCTCTGATTGCTGTGGCTAAAACTTTCAAATCTATGTTGAATAAGAGTGGTGAGAGTGGGCAACCTTGTCTTGTTCCTTATCTTAGTGGAAACGCATTCAGTTTTTCACCATTGAGGACGATGTTGGCTGTGGGTTTGTCATATATGGCCTTTATAATGTTGAGGAAAGTTCCCTCTATGCCTACTTCCTGCAGGCTTTTTATCATAAGTGGGTGTTGAATTTTGTCGAAAGCTTTCTCTGCATCTATTGAGATGATCATGTGGTTTTTCCCCTTCCATTTGTTAATATGGTGTATCACGTTGATTGATTTGCGTATATTGAAGAATCCTTGCATTCCTTGCATTTGCTAGTATTTTGTTGAGGATTTTTGCATCTATGTTCATCAGTGATATTGGCCTGTAGTTTTCTTTCTTTGTGACATCCTTGTCTGGTTTTGGTATCAATGTGATAGTAGCCTCATAGAATGGGTTTGGGAGTGTTCCTCCCTCTGCTATATTTTGGAAGAGTTTGAGAAGGATAGGTGTTAGCTCTTCTCGAAATGTTTGATAGAATTTGCCTGTGAAGCCATCTGGTCCTGGGCTTTTGTTTGTTGGAAGATTTTTAATCAGAGTTTCAATTTCAGTGCTTGTGATTGTTCTGTTCATATTTTCTATTTCTTCCTGATTCAGTCTTGGCAGGTTGTGCATTCTAAGAATTTGTCCATTTCTTCCAGGTTGTCCATTTTATTGGCATAGAGTTGCTTGTAGTAATCTCTCATGATCTTTTGTATTTCTGCAGTGTCAGTTGTTACTTCTCCTTTTTCATTTCCAATTCTATTGATTTGAGTCTTCTCCCTTTTTTTCTTGATGAGTCTGGCTCATGGTTTATCACTTTTGTTTATCTTCTCAAAGAAGCAGCTTTTAGTTTTATTGATTTTTGCTATCGTTTCCTTCATTTCTTTTTCAGTTGTTTCTAATCTTTTTTTTATGATTTTTTTCCTTCTGCTAAGCTTGGGGGGGTTTTTGTTCTTCTTTCTCTAATTGATTTTGGTGCAAGGTTAGGTTCTTTATTCACGATGTTTCCTGTTTCTTAAAGTGGGCTTGTATTGCAATGAACTTCCCACTTAGAACTGCTTTTCCTGCATCCCATAGGTTTTGGTTCGTCCTGTCTCCATTGTCATTTGTTTCTAGGTATTTTTTATTTATTCTTTGATTTCTTCAGTGATCACTTCGTTATTAAGTAATGTATTGTTTTGCCTCTGTGTGTTTGTATTTTTTACAGATCTTTTCCTGTAATTGGTATCTAGTCTCATAGTGTTGTGGTCGGAAAAGATTCTTGATACAATTTCAATTTTCTTTAATTTTCCAATGCTTGATTTGTGTCCAAGATATGATCTATTCTGGACAATGTTCCATGACCCCTTGAGAAAAATGTGTATTCTGTTGTGTTTTTATGGAATGTCCTATAAATATCAATTAAATCCATCTTAATTGTGTTTCCTTATTTATATAATATATATATATTATATATATTAATAAGGAATAAATATTCCTTATTTATTTTCATTTTGGATGATCTGTCCATTGTTGAAAGTAGGGTGTTAAAGTCCCCTACTATGAATTTGTTACTGTTGATTTCCCCTTTTATGGCTGTTAGTACTTCCCTTATGTATTGAGGTGCTCCTATGTTGGGTGCATAAATATTTACAATTGTTGTATCTTCTTCTTGGGTTGATCCCTTGATCATTATGTAGTGTCTTTCTTTGTCTCTTATAATAGTCTTTATTTTCAAGTCTATTTTGTGTGGTAATGAGAATTGCTACTCCAGCTTTCTTTTGCTTTCCACTTGCATGGAATATCTTTTTCCATTCCCTTACTTTCAGTCTGTATGTGTCTCTAGGTCTGAGGTGGGTCTCTTGTAGACAGCATATATATGGGTCTTGTTTTTGTATGCATTCCGCCAATCTGTGTCTTTTGGTGGGAGCATTTAGTCCATTTATATTTAAGGTAATTATCGATATGTATGTTCCTCTTCCCATTTTCTTAATTGTTTTGGGTTCGTTATTGTAGGTCTTTTCCTTCTCTTGTTTTTCTTGCCTAGAGAAGATCCTTTAGCGTTTGTTGTAAAGCTGGTTTGGTGGTGCTGAACTCTCAGCTTTTTCTTGTCTGTAAAGGTTTTAATTTCTCCAACAAATCTATATGAGATCCTTGCTGGGTAATCTTGGTTGCAGGCTTTTCTCCTTCATCACTTTAAATATGTCCTGCCAGTCCCTTCTGGCTTGCAGAATTTCTGCTGAAAGATGAGCGGTTAACCTTATGGGGATTCCCTTGTGTGTTATTTGTTGTTTTTCCCTTGCTGCTTTTAATATGTTTTCTTTGTATTTAATTTTTGACAGTTTGATTAATATGTGTCTTGGCATGTTTCTCCTTGGATTTATGCTGTATGGGACCCTCTGTGCTTCCTGGACTTGATTAACTATTTCCTTTCCCATATTAGGGAAGTTTTCAACTATAATCTCTTCAAATATTTTTTCAGTCCCTTTCTTTTTCTCTTCTTCTTCTGGAACCCCTATAATTCGAATGTTGGTGCATTTAATATTGTCCCAGAAGTCTGTGAGACTGTCCTCAGTTCTTTTGATTCTTTTTTCTTTATTCTGCTCTGCAGTAGTTATTTCCACTATTTTATCTTTCAGGTCACTTATCTGTTCTTCTCCCTCAGTTATTCTGCTATTGATCCTATCTAGAGTATTTTTAATTTCATTTATTGTGTTGTTCATCGTTGCTTGTTTCAACTTTAGTTCTTCTAGGTCCTTGTTAAATGTTTCTTGCATTTTGTCTATTCTATTTCCAAGATTTTGGATCATCTTTACTATCATTATTCTGAATTCTTTTTCAGGTAGACTGCCTATTTCCTCTTCATTTGTTAGGTCTGGTGGGTTTTTATCTTGCTCCTTCAATTGCTGTGTGTTTTTCTGCCTTCTCATTTTACTTATCTTACTGTGTTTGGGGTCTCCTTTTTGCAGGCTGCAGGTTCGTAGTTCCCGTTGTTTTTGGTGTCTGTCCCAGTGGCTAAGGTTGGTTCAGTGGGTTGTGTAGGCTTCCTGGTGGAGGGGACTAGTGCCTGTGTTCTGGTGGATGAGGCTGGATCTTGTCTTTCTCGTGGGCAAGTCCACATCTCTTGGTGTGTTTTGGGGTGTCTGTGGACTTATTATGATTTTAGGCAGCCTCTCTGCTAATGGGTGGGGTTGTGTTCCTGTCTTGCTAGTTATTTGGCATAGGGTGTCCAGCACTGTAGCTTGCTGGTCACTGAGTGAAGCTGGGTGCTGGTGTTGAGATGGAGATCTCTGGGAGATTTTCGCCATTTGATATTATGTAGAGCTGGGAGGTCTCTTGTGGACCAGTGTCCTGAAGTTGGCTCTCCCACCTCAGAGGCACAGCACCGACTCCTGGCTGCAGCACCAAGAGCCTTTCACCCATACGGCTCAGAATAAAAGGGAGAAAAATTAGAAAGCAAGAATTAGTAGAAGTAGAAAGAAAGAAGGAAGGAAAGAAAGAAAGAAAGGAGGGAGGGAGGAAGGAAGGAGGGAAGGAAGGAAAAAAGAAAAAAAGAAAGAAGATAAAGTAAAATAAAATAAAGTAAGATAAAATTAAATAAAGTTATTAAAATAAAAAATAATTAAGAAAAAAATTTTTTTTAAAAATGGTCATATAGAACCCTAGGACAAATGGTGAAAGCAAAGCTATACAGACAAAATCTCACACAGAGGCATGCACATACACACGCACATACAGACTCACAAAAAGAGGAAAAGGGGAAAAAATCATAAATGTTGCTCTCAAAGTCCACCTCCTCAATTTGGGATGATTCGTTGTCTATTCAGGTATTCCACAGATACAGGGTACATCACGTTGATTGTGGAGCTTTAATCCGATGCTTCTGAGGCTGCTGGGCGAGGTTTCCTTTTCTCTTCTTTGTTCTCACAGCTCCCGGGGCTCAGCTTTGGATTTGGCCCTGCCTCTGTGTGTAGGTCTCCAGAAGGCGTCTGTTCTTCGCTCAGACAGTATGGGGTTAAAGGAGCAGCTGCTTCGGGGACTCTGGCTCGCTCAGGCCGGAGTCAGGGAGGCGTACGGAGTGCGGGGCGAGCCTGTGGCGGCACAGGCCGGCGTGACGTTGCAGCAGCCTGAGGCATACCGTGCGTTCTCCCGGGGAAGTTGTCCCTGGTTCCCGGGACCCTGGCAGTGGCGGGCTGCACAGGCTCCCCTGAAGCAGGGTGTGGATAGTGACCTGTGCTCGCACACAGGCTTCTTGGTGGCGGCAGCAACAGCCTTAGCGTCTTATGCCCGTCTCTGGGGTCCGCGCTTCTAGCTGCGGCTCGCAGCCGTCTCTGGAGCTCCTTTAAGCAGCGCTCTTAATTCCCTCTCCTAGCGCACCAGGAAACAAATAGGGAAGAAAAAGTTTCTTGCCTCTTTGGCAGGTCCAGACTTTTCCCCAGACTCCCTCCCAGCTAGCCGTGGTGCACTAACCCCCTGCAGTCTGTGTTCACGCCGCCAACCCCAGTCCTCTCCCAGCGCTCCGACCGAAGCCTGAGCCTCAGCTCCCAGCCCCGCCCACCCCTGCAGGTGAGCAGACAAGCCTCTCGAGCTGGTGAATGCCAGTCGGCACCGATCCTCTGTGTGGGAATCTCTCCGCTTCGCCCTCCACACCCCTGTTGCTGTGCTCTCCTCTGCGGCTCCGAAGCTTCCCCCTCTGCCTCCCACAGTCTCCGCCCATGGAGGAGCTTCCTAGTGTGTGGAAACCTTTCCTCCTTCACAGTTCCCTCCCACTGGTGCAGGTCCCATCCCTATCCTTTTGTCTCTGTTTATTCTTTTTTCTTTTATCCTGTACGTGGGGAGTTTCTTGCCTTTTGGGAGGTCTTCTGCCAGCGTTCAGTAGGTGTTCTGTAGTTGTTCCACGTGTAGATGTATTTCTGGTGTATCTGTGGGGAGGAAGGTGATCTCTGCATCTTATTCTTCCACTATCTTCCTGGAAGCCTCCTAAATTCATTCTTTTATATGTAGCTGTCCAGTTTTCCCAGCACCACTTATTGAAGGGATTGTCTTTGAAAAACCACTGTATATTCTTTCTTCCTTTGTAATAGATTGATTGACCATAAGTGCAGGGCGTTATTTCTGGGCTTTCTATCCTATTCCATTAATCTATGTGTCTGTTTTTGTGCCAGTACCATACTGTTCTTATGACTGTAGCTTTGTAGTATAGCCTGAAGTCAGTGATTCCTACAACTCTGTTCTGCTTAAGATTGTTTTGGCTATTTGGGGTCTTTTGTGTTCCCAGACAAATTTTAAAATTTTGTTCTAGTTCTGTGAAAAATGCTATTGGTAATTTGATAGGGATAGCATTGTATCTATGGATTGCCTTATGGATTGGGTAGTATAGTCATTTTGACAATATTGATTCTTCCAATCCAAGAATATGGTATATCTTTCCATCTGTTTCTGTCATCTTCAGTTCCTTTCATCAACGTCTTATAGTTTCAGGAGTACAGGTTTTTTGCCTCCTTAGGTAGGCTTATTCCTAGGTATTTTATTCTTTTTTATGTGATGGTAAGTAGGATTGTTTCCTTAATTTTTCTTTCTGATCTTTTCTTGTTAACGTATAGGGATGCAAGAGATTTCTGTGTATTAATTTTGTATCCTGCATCTTTACCAAATTCACTGAGCTCTATAGTTTTTTGGTAGTGTCTTTAGGATTTTCTCTGTATAGTATCATGTCATTTTCAAACAATGAAAGTGTTACTTCTTCTTTCCCAATTTGGTTTCCTTTTATTTCTTGTCAATTTCCATGGCTAGGACTTCCAAAACTATGAATAAAAGTGGTGAGAGTGGACATCCTTGTCTCATTCCTGATCTTAGAGAAAATGCTTTCAGCTTTTCACCATTGAGAATGATGTTAACTGTGGGTTTGTCATATATGGCGTTTTATTATGTAGAGTTAGATTCCCTCTATGCCCGCTTTCCGGAGACTTTTTATTATAACTGGATGCTGAATTTTGTCAAAAGCTTTTTCTGCCTCAATTGACATGATCGTACAGTTTTTATTCTTCAATTTGTTAATGTGGTATATCACGCTGATTGATTTTCAAATACTGAAGAATCCTTACATCAGTGGGAAAAATCCCAGTTGAGTGTGGTGTATGATCCTTTCACCAAATTGTTGGAGTCGTTTGCTGGCATTTAGTTGAAGATGTTTGCCTCTATTTTCGTTAGTGATATTGGCCTGTAATTCTCTTTTTTTGTGGTATATTTGTTTTGTTTTGATATCAGCATATTGGTGGCCTCATAGAATGGGAGTGTTCCTTCCTGTGCGAGGAGTTCCAAATGGATAGGTGTTAACTCTTCTCTAAATGTTTGATAGAATTTGCCTGTGAAGCCATCTGGTCCTGGACTTGGGTTTGTTGGAAATTTTTTAATCACAGTTTTAATTTCAGTGTTTGTGATTGGTCTGTTCATGTTTTCTATTTCTTCCTGGTTCAGTCTTGGAAAGGTGTACCTTTCTAAGAATTTGTCCATTTCTTCTACGTTGTCCATTTTATTGGCATATAGTTGCTTATAAAAGTCTCTTATGATCCTTTGTATTTCTATGGTGTAAGTTGTAACTTCTCCTTTTTCATTTCTAATTTTATTGATTTGAGCTCTCTCCCGTTTTTTCTTGATGAGTCTGGCTAAAGGTTTATCAATTTTGTTTATCTTTTCAAAGAACCAGCTTTTAGTTTCATTGATCTTTGCTATGTCTCTATTTCATTTATTTCTGCTCTGGTCTTTATGATTTCTTTCCTTAACTAACTTTGGGTTTTGTTTGTTCTTATTTCTCTAGTTGGTTTAGGTGTAAGGTTAGGTTGTTTATTTGAAATTTTTCTTGTTTCCTGAGGTAAGATTGTACTGCTATAAACTTTCCTCTTAGAACTGCTTTTGCTGCATCCCATGATTAGGTTTTGGTTTGTTGTGTTTTCATTACCATTTGTCTCTAGGTATTTTGTGATTTCCTCTTTGATTTCTTCAGTGACCCATTGCTTGTTCAGTAACATATTGTTTAGCCTCCATGTGTCTGTGGTTTTTATATTTTTCTTCCTTCTGATTGATTTCTAATCTCAGTGTTGTTGTCGGAAAAGATAGTTGATATGATTTCAATTTTCTTACATTTACTGAGGCTTGACTTGTAGCACAGATGTGACCTATTCTGGAGAATGTTCCATGTGCACTTGAGACGAATTATATTCTGCTGCTTTCAGATGGAATGTTCTGTAAATATCAGTTAAGCCCATCTGGTCTTATGTGTCATTTAAGGCCTGTGTTTCCTTATTGATTTTTCTGTCTGGATGACCTGTCTGTTGATGAAAGTGGGGTGTTAAATCTCCCACTATTATTGTGTTACTATCGATTTTCTCCTTTTATGGCTGTTAGCATTTGCCTTATGTTGAAGTGCTCCTATGTTGGGTGCATATATATTTACATTTGTTATATCTTCTTCTTGGATTGATCCCTTAATCATTATTCTTTTTCTCTTGTAAGTCTTTATTTAAAAAAATATTGTTTACTTTATGAGTAAACATATGAGTATTGTTACTCCAACTTTGTTTTGATTTCCATTTGCATGGAACACATTTTTTCCATCCCCTTACTTTCAGTCTGTATGTGTCCCTAAGATCTGAAGTGGGTCTCTTGTAGACAGTAAATATACGGGTCTTGTTTTTGTATCCATTCAGCCATTCTATATCTCTTGGTTGGAGCACTTAATCCGTTTACATTTAAGGTAATTATTGATATGTGTGTTCTTATTGCCATTTTGTTAATTGTTTTGGATGTGCTTTTGTAGGTCTTTTCTCTTCCCTTCCTCTCTTGATTTGATGACTATCTCTAGTGTTGTGTTTGGATGGGTTTTTCTTTTGTGTGTGTGTATCTATTGTAGATTGTAGGTTTGCAGTTCCCATGAAGTTTTGATATAGCAGTCTGTATAGATATAGTTGGTTATCTCTTAATTTCAAATGTATTTCCAATATCCTGCATTTGTACTCTCCTCTTCTCATGATCGCTGGTTTTGATATCATATTTGTGTGCAGATGATTTCATACCTTTACTTTGTTTGCCTTTACTGGTGAGCTTTTTCATTTGTAATTTTCTTGTTTTTAGTTGTAGCCTTTTCTTTTCCTCCTAGAGAAATTGCTTTAGCATTTGTTGTAAAGCTGGTTTGGTGGTGCTGAATTCTCTTAGCTTTTGCTTTTCTGTAAAGCTTTTCATTTCTCCATCAAATCTGAATGAGAGCCTTGCTGGGTAGAGTATTCTTGGTTGTAGGTTTTTCCCTTTCATCACTTTAAATATATTGTGCCACTCCCTTCTGGCCTGCAGGGTTTCTGCTGAAAATTCAGCTGATAAACTTATGGAGATTCCCTTGTAAATTGTTGCTTTTCCCTTGTTACTCTCAATATTTTTTTGTCTTTAGTTTTTGTCAGTTTGATTAATACGTGTCTTGACGTGTTCCTCCTTGGGTTTATCCTGCATGGGACTCTCTCTCCTTCCTAGACTCGAGTGTTTCCTTTCTCATGTTAGGTAAGTTTCCGGTTATAATCTCTTCAAATATTCTCGGGCCCTTTCTCTCTCTCTCTTCCTTCTGGGACCCCTATAATGTGAATGTTTGTGTGTTTAATGTTGTCCCAGTAGTCTCTAAGACTGTCCTTATTTCTTTTCATTCTATTTTCTTTTTTCTGTTCTGCAGCGGTGGTTTCC
Source organism: Leucopleurus acutus (assembly GCF_964270905.1). Taxonomy (NCBI): domain Eukaryota; kingdom Metazoa; phylum Chordata; class Mammalia; order Artiodactyla; family Delphinidae; genus Leucopleurus; species Leucopleurus acutus. Next base: position 64,714,345 of record NC_139143.1, read on the forward strand.
ACCACTATGTTTTTCAGCTCACTTATTCCTTCTTCTGCCCCATTTATTCTGGCATTGGTTCCTTCCAGTGTGTTTTTCATTTCAATTATCGTATTATTCATCTGTTTGTTTATTGTTTAAACCTTCTAGATCTTTGTTATACATTTCTTGCATCTTCTCAGTCTGTGCCTCCATTCTTTTTCTGAGATATTGGATCATCTTTACTATCATTACTCTGAATTCTTTTTCAGGTAGATTGCCTATCTCCACTTCACTTAGTTGTTCTTCTGGGGTTTTATCCTGTTTCTTTGTCTGGAACATATTTCTCTGCCGTCTCACTTTGTCTAATTTTCTGTGTTTGTGGTCTCCTTTCTGCAGGCTGCAGGATTGTATTTCCTCTTGCTTCTGGTGTCTGTCCCCTGGTGGGTGACGTTGGTCCAGAGGCTTGTGCAGGGTTCCTGGTGGGAAGGACTGGTGCCTGCCCACTGGTGGGTGGTGCTGGGTTTTGTCCCTCTGGTGGGCAGGACCATGTCAAGGGGTGTATTTAGAGGTGGCTGTGAGCTCAGTACAACTTTAGGTGCCTGTCAGCAGATGGGTGGGGCTGTGTTCCCCCCTGCTGTTTGTTTGGCCTGTAGTTATCCCAGCACTTGAGCCTGCAGGCTGTTGGGTGGGGTTGGGTCTCGGTGCCAAAATGGAGACCTCCAGGAAATCTCATGCCGATTAATATTCCTTGGGACTTCCGCCACCAGTGTCCTTGCCCTCAGTGAGCCACAGCTGACCCATGCCTCACCAGGAGACCCTCCAAGGCCCACAGGTAGGTCTAGCCCAAGCTCCTATGGAGTCACTGCTTTGTGCTGGGTCCCAGTGCACGTAAAATCTTGTGTGCACCCTCCAAAAGTGGAACCTCCGTTTCCCCCAGTCCTGTGGAGCTCCTGCACTCAAGCCCCACTGGCCTTCAAAGCCAAATGCTCTGGGGGCTCCTCCTACTGTGGCCAGACCCTCAGGCTGGGGAGCCTGATATGAGGCTCAGAACTCACTCCTGTGGGAGAACCTCTGCAATATAATTATTTTCCAGTTTTTGGGTTGCCCAGCTGGCGGGTATGGAATCTGTCTTATATCGTGGAAGTGCCCCTCCTACCATCTTGTTGTGGCTTCTTCTTTGTCTTTGGATGTGAAGTACCTTTTCTGGTGGGTTCCAGTCTTTTTTGTCAATGGTAATTAAGTTGTTAGTTGTAATTTTGGTGTTTTACTGAGAGGAGGTGAGTTCACGTCCTTCTACCCCTGCCATCTTGTCTGGAATCAAGGGGCTGCTTTTAGTTTGGATGATTGTTGCCTCTTTCCACAGTGTGTGTACTGGCTCTTATCCTCTTGATATGACGTGTGCAGGCACGGTGGCCTGTGCACACTCCTGGTATGGCGGGGGCATTGATCAGCACCCGCTCCCGGGTCTCCCAGTGGCAGCAGTGGCCCATGCAGCCCCAGGACAGTAGGGGCAGCAGATGGCACCTGCTCTTGTGTCTCTTAGCAGCAGCAATAACCTACCTACTTGCAGGACAGTAGGAACAGCAACTGGTGCCTGCTCATGGCCTGTGCGCGCTCCCCATATGGTGGTGGCAGCAATCGGCGCCCACCCACGGGTCTCACAGTGGTAGTGGCGGGCTGTGCAACTCCCCCTGCCAGGACAGCAAGTGGCACCTGCTTGCCGGTCCCTTAGCTGTGGCAGTGGCCCATGTCTGTCTCTGGAGCCCAAGATGGTGGCAGCAGCTTGCACCTGCCCCCAGAACTTGTGTAAGTGGTGCCTTGTTGCCTGAGAGCCCACAGGTAGGAAAAGAAACTCCTATGGCAGTCCTGCCCATCTTCTCAAGTGGTGTTTTGCCTCTCTGGTGGGCCCAGGTCTCTTCTGAGTGCACACTCAGTTGTCACTCTCCAACCTTTTCAGGCTGTCTGCATGCAGCTAACCCTGGTCCTATCCCTGGGTCTGACATCTGAAGCTCGAGCTTCAGCACCCAGCCCCGCCCACACCAGCATACAAGCGTCCCAGGCTGGGGAGCACAGGGCAGGGGTACTGACCATCTGTGCAGGTCCTTCCACAAACTGGTTGCTGCACTCTCCTCCGAGGCTCTATGGCTCCCCCTCCATCCAGGCTGGTCTCCCCACCATTGAGGGGATTTCCCATGGTGGGGGAACCTTTCCTCCTTCACATCTCCCTCCCTGGGGTGCAGGTCCTGTCCCAATTCCTTCTCTTTTTCTTTTTTCTTTTGTCCTACCCGGTTACATGGAGTTTTCTTGCCCTTTTGGAAGTCTGAGGTCTTCTGCCAGCATTCAGTAGATATTCTGTGTGAATAGTTCCACTTGTAGATGTGTTTTTGCTGTATCTGTGGGAAGAGGTAAGCTCCACATCCTACTGCCCCACCATCTTGATTCCTCTTCCATTGCTGTTGACTTTTAAGGGTGTTGAGTTGAAATGGTAAAAGGGAAGTCCATCATTCAGCCATTCTTGGAAGTCAAGGACAAAGATAGGAAGCATTGCCTTTGCCCTAATGAAGAATAAGTTTCATTTGAAAATATTTTGAAAGTGTCATTTTTTTCCCTCCCCTATAGGAAAGAGAATTTTCTTTTGAGTGTAAGAAAAGTGATTTGGGAGTGGGACAAGAAAGACCAGGGTGTAAAGGGAACTTAAGAAAGCCATCATCGTTTTATTGTTGTAGGGCCTGTCTCATGACTATTGCATGGTTTTGTTTTTAAGGAAGCCTGCTTGGTTTTGTGGTTAGGCAAACCTGCTTTCTTGAGTGATCATTAACTTACAGGGGTCTCCCATACATTTTTCTTATGCTCCCTTAGTGGGATTATCTATTTAATCACCTACTTTGTCCCTTTACTCTGTTCTTATCAGTATGACCAATGGACTGTAGGATTCAGTGAAATCGAAGAATTGTTAGAGTTAGGGTGTGAGGGGGCATGAGCTAGAAAAATAGGAGGTGTTCAGAGTTGGGTGCTTGAAATTGGTATTAAGGATTATGGATATTGACAGTGATAAACACTAGGATTTAATCATGGGAGTTAAGTGGCTAATACAGGCTGGAGAACAAGATCTTAGGGGAAAGAAGGCAAAGAAGTGAGAAACTAGAAAAAATAATGTGTAGACATTGAAATCAAGGATTATGACAGAAACAGTATTAGAATGACAGTGACCCCATGAATGAAGATGAGAGAGGGTGAGAGAAAACAGGGGTTCACTTGCAACAAGGAGAAAGAGTAGATGCTAGAGTTTGTCAATATAAGATACAAAGTGAGGCGTTTTAGGCACTGAAGATTAAGGAGACCATCTATTCTACCTCTAGGTCGAGTGGTATGAGGCAGTCAGGAAGAAAAAAAGTGACCTCCTGGAAAGGATTCAAGGAAAGTAGTTTCAGTTAGAATAAGGAGGTGAAGAGAAGGTTGAAAGAAGTTAAAGATTTAGGAAATTTTACTGATGACTGACTTTTGAGTTCCAGAGGGCACAGGGGAAGTGTTTTTAGGCGTTGGTGAAGGAACATGGGTCCAGAAAGAAGGATGTGAAGAGCCATATGGGGTTTCTTGTGGTGATAAAATTAATAGGAATCAAAGGCATATGAAATTTGCCTTAATGGTTTTGAGGCATAAAATTGTGGCAAGGCCTTATAACAAGGGGTAGCAAGGTCTTTCCAGGGGCCCTGCAGAGCTCTGGAGTGACTTATTGACGCCTGCAATGGAAGCACTGAGGGTGGAATCTTACTCAGCACATCTGGCTCAAAGCTCCCTGCTGACCCTGCTAATGGATGGTGGTTGTAGACTGAGGCTGGAGAGGACAGTCTTACACCTGCTGGTTGATGCTCAGAGACAAAGGGATGAGATCTCACTCTGAGCATCAAAACATTAATAGCTAACATTGTGTGTACTACATGCTAGGCACATGATAGTTTTACATGTATAAGCATGACTGATCTTCAGAACAATTATCTGAAATAGGTGCTGTTACACATATTTACAGGTGAGAAGTCTGATGCTTAATGAGATTATGACTGATTGTGATTTTGTCTAATGCCAAACTCAAGAGATAGAGAACAAATATGAAACTAGGCAGTATGATTTAAACACCTGCTCTTAAGTGGGATAGTACACCACCTACATGGGGAACTATTCTGGGTGTAAAACTTGGTTTTTATCTCTTATAAACTTAAAAATCACAAATGCTTCTGTTTGCTCAAAAAGACTTATTTTACAAGTTTTATAACAGAAGGTATTTGTTTGGGTTTTCAGTATCTTGATTTGTCAAAAAAATGGAATGCCAAGTTGGTAGTCTAGGGTGTATGACCTTATAAATGCAAGTGATGAACTCTGTTGTAAACAAATATTCTAAAGATTAATTTTGAAAGTAATAGACTAAGTGGAGTATAGTGCAGTGGAGTATAATACATGTTCCAATAGGATTATTTTTAATGTCTTAATGTCATATAAATGAATACTTGTGGGTTGGGATAAAATTTATAGTGACAGTGTTGATACATCACTAGAAAAGCTCTTAATAGCCACTTTGGTAGTTCAGACACTGAAACTGGAATGATTCAGAGAAAATAAGTATGGCCCTTACACAAGGAAGACATGCAAAGTCATAAAGCAATCTGTACATTTTAAAAGAAACTAGACAATGAAACCAAATGAAACTTGACTGGCCCTTGGTAAAGGAAGAAGGAAAGGAAAAGGAAGGAAAGAGTATGCATGTGGACCTGTGGAGAAATCTGATCATGGAGTGTGTATTAGATATTAGGGAATTACTGACTCTCAGGTGTGATACTAGTATTATGGTCATGTAGGTGAATGTTCTTATTCTTAGAAAACACATGCGTAAGTATTCAGGGGTTAAGAGCATGATATCTTTTAACTTTCAAAGGGCTCACCCAAAAAATGTGTTTAATACATGTGTATGTATGTATAAAAAGAAAACTACAAATGCTAATTGTTGAACCTGGGTAACAGTGCATGGGAATTCACGTTTTCTATGGATTTGAAATTTCTCAAGTTAAAAAGTTGGGGAAAAGCATGAGGCTTTTAAGTAACTTTGTTCTATGAAATAGAGAGTTAAAACATATTTCTAAATAGACATGTTGCTTATTATACTGTGATCTTAAATTTGTTCAACCAGGTTAACAAATATAAGTTTATATCTACTTCATATTCGTGCCGACAAGTTTATATATTCACACTGGGGACACATCAAAAACTGGCAAATCAGTAAGTGGCAAAATAAGCACAGTAACTGGAGATACAGAGTTGAAAATGGTTGCTGCTGGGGAGCAAGGAACCCTTGATGGGGGAAAGGCTGGGGTGTGGGGGACGTGTAGTGGCAGAGAATAGAGAACAGCTGTCTTTCTGTGCAAACCTTACCTTATAAAACTATTTCATTCCTCAAATTATATAACTCTATTTTTAAAAATCCAATTAAAAGAACTTTACTTTGTGTTCTTGCTCTTACAGATCCCTTCGTTTCTTCTTATTTCTTACTGTTTTAATGCTTTACTTAATATTAGAAGAAATAAAATAAAGTTGACTACCAAGGAACACTGAAAGCCTATTACATATATATATATACATATATATATATACACACACACACACACACACACACACACACATACACACACATACACACACACACGTATAGCTTTGCTTCTCGCCAGTCACAAATCTATTATTGGCAAGAATTTTCATGTTTTCCCCTCATGTAAGTATAATCTCAGAGAGGAAAAATAAACCCCAAATTATAAAATGTTATGCCATGTTTATATATGGAAAAAATTAACAATTAGTAGTCTTAAAGATGGCACCTAATAAGAGAAAAGCACATAAACGTAGTCTACTAAATATTCAAAACTCTCATTTCAGTGTTTGAAATGGTGAAATTCTGACTGTATAGGGAACAAAATGTTTCTGTCAAAGTTCAATCAGTTTGTAGTTGGCTGAAATGTGACTAATTATTTAACAGGATGCTGCTGTATTTAACTTTAAAAGTGGCAAAAACAAATCTGTTCAGAGTAACAAGTTTGTAAAAGTTCTCCTTTCAAAGAACAGAAGAGCCGGTAATTAATAAAGACAAGTGTTCAGATTTATTTGGAAATTCACAGTTTCTAATGGCACTACAGCTCCGTAGTTACATATTGAAAGTCTTCTTTCCACAACCCTGGATGCTGCACACAGATGGTGTAACTTCCCGCTCTACCTCTGCTCTCATCTGGACCTCTTTTCAATGGGTTTCTATACAATCAGGCCCTCTTGCTCTGAATGGCTAATTGTACAGATTGGAAAAAATTTTAAATCATCTAAAACATACTGTTAACCTAAAGCAGCAACTTAAACAAAAGAGGCTTTAAATAAGTCACATTACAACCAATACCCCCAGAAAGGTATTAGACAAGTTTAAAAACAGTTATTACTAAAAGTGCTCAATAACTTAAATCTTGCAACACAAAACGGTCAATTCTCTCCCTTTCAAAAAGAAACTTTCCACTTTCACTCATTACTGTACAAACACATACTTAAGAAATGATTTGATTCAAATACAGTCACTGCCAATTATTTTTAAAGAAAAAAGACGAAGACAAACCCATTGACATCACACATGTATATCTCTGCACATTTGTAGCCAGTACAAAGCAAACATCAAGGAATAATAATCCCTTTAGACTTGACCAATTAGACAAGGCTTGACAAACTCACTAGCTGGTTCTGTGCATATATACATAGGCAGTGATTATGAGACCTGGACTCATTTGACAAACCTTTGAATTTTCCATTTGTAAGAGAAAACAGTGATCTGAAAGTTGGGAGGATTAGTGCTTATTGTGAATGTTGAAAATGTAATGTAGCTAAAGAAAACCCTTAAAAGTGGCTAAATGTGTTTAAAAGGTGAGTTTATAAAACAATTATTTGCAAGTACTAGTTATTTTCAAGAAAAGATCCTGTCGTTTTTTTCTTCCCCTTCTCATTGAATTAGTAACCAAAGAAAACTAGTGTGAATAAGTTAAATGAAAATAACATCAAAAGCATCACCACTTACCTAAAAGAACAGATGTAAAAATTCCATCAAGTGTCTGTTTCAAGTGAGTTTGCTAAACAGAGGTCTAGTTGGCCAAGTCTTTAGGATCTTTACACTGTCTTTACTGATCTTTACTGAACTCCAGGCGCAGATCACATTAAAGCCTTGTAGTGTTTGCAGCTTCAAAAAACTAACAAAGTTATAAAAGAAATCAAATGACAGGAAAAGTTCTCCCTCCTCTTCCAGTGGCATTATAAATAGACAAAAGGCACATAAATATGGGAAGGTGCAAGAAGTAGGAACAAAGCTAAAGGAAGAGGTTTAGGCTTTCATTCCTATCCCACCCAAGGAACTGGGCTTCCAAATTACTTTTGTCCCAGTAATTAATCTGTGAAAAAAATCTTTATAAAATGTCTACCATTGTCCTTGTAGGAAGTGATCAGCCTTGTAAAACTGCAGCTCACTAACCAAGATTGACACAATCCCACCTACTTTTTAAAAAGGCAGGAATCATAATTTCTGAATACTTTTCCCAGTAATATTTTCTCCCTCCCCCAAACCCTTCAAATACCACAGACTGTTCTTCAAAGAACAACAAAAGTCTCCAGTATGAAAAGTTCGATTAATTTTAAATATGTCCCGAGACTGCTGTAACACCAAGTGTTCCCACGGTGATCTCTTTGTTTCCTTTGATTATGTCATGCAGGCTTGGCAATGATCCTGACTTAGTCTGTATTAGAGTTTTTATCAATTTTCCTTGGTCTTGGACTTTAGACCGCCTTCGTTTCAAAGCCCTCTTCTCAGTTTTTGTCTTTTGGGACTGTCCATTGCACAGACTTGTGCAAGCTGAAATGCCACAAAAATAAGACTCTTCTGACTGTGATGAAGTTTCTGAGCTTCCTTCAGACGGAGGACCCTTATAAGAAGAGTGATAAACTTCTCCCATATTAGAAAAATCTCTCTGGTTCGTAAAAGGCTTTCTTCCTTTTATGTCGCCATTGGCTATAGGGTGCAATGGATGTGCTGGCTTTATGGTCTCAATTTTTTCAGTTTTGTACTTGCAGCGTTTCTTCTATAACACAAGGAAAAGAAAGGGTAGGAATTAGACCTCCAATAGTTACCTAACCAAATTCAGAGAGCTGAGCTACTGGAGTAAAGTGCCCTCTCCTGGTGGAAAGTAAAAGAGTATTATAAATAGCAAGACATACTGTTATGTTCTTTACAGATACCATAATTACCTTTTCATTTTGTAAATACTACTCAGTCAAACTCTTATCTGCCACCTCTGAATATAGATTAGGGGGCGATAACTAAAATCTGAATGCCTATTATGTGCCAGACATCATTCTAGTTGCTTTCATGTGTATCTTACTTGCTAACTCTGAAAGGTGAGTATCAATATTTTGTCCCTGGTTACCAAATGAAAACACCAAGGTTCACAGGTTTAATTCCCTCCCCAAGTTACAAGGTAGTATGTGGTGAAGTTAGGATTGAATCCTAGGCTATTTCAATCCTAACTTCGCCACATACTACCTTGTAACTTGGGCCAAGTTACAAGATAGTTAAGTTCTAATGGCTAAGTCCTTTCACCTGGAGACAATTACCTCTAATCAAAATGAGGACAACTTACTTTAAGAGGCAAAATGGAAAAAGCACACACTTTGTAACCAAAAAAGCCTAAGTACAGTCTGATTTTTGCCACCTATTTAATGAGTCATTTAAAGAAGATACAAACTCTGAGTTTCAGTGTTCTCACTTAAAAAATGGGAGAGTATCGTCTTCAGGTTGATGTGAGGATTACAGGAATAGCACACACACTGAGTCATTCTTTATTATCAGTGCATGTCAGACAATCAGCCAGGGGTCAGCAAGTTTTTTCTGTAAAAGCCAGATAGTAAATATTTTAGGCTTTTCAGGTCACATACTCTCTCTCTGCATATTCTTTTTTATTTTACAACTCTTTAAAAATGGCTTCAGGCCCCTATAAAACAGGCCACAGGCCATATATAGCCTATGGGTCATAGTTTGCTGACCCCTGTAAACATTTACATCATTATCATGATTGAAAATAAACAGTAAGTTTAAGGACCACTTAAAGGTTATATTAAAACTTTCAACCTATTTCTTCATCTACACCCACATAACACACCAATATACTTAAAAGGAAACAAAACATTACCTTTTTTTCTGGAGAGAACTTGAGGGGTTCTACAATGTACAGATCATTTGTGTCTACTATAAGTAAGAAAAAAAGCAGACATAAAATGTAGATTATACTATGATTAAATACTATAAATATTATCCCTTTATGATTATTTTCTTAACAGAACCAATGAATTTTTATATATATATATCATATATTTATACACTTGAAATTAGTAAGCCAAAAGCAATAAGTTAGGAGAGGGCACCATTCTTATTTTGGGCTTCACTGATCATCATCAAATAACTTAAGTTTTTAACTTACTGTGTTGGCTATCAGCTATCAGCCAACACAGTAAGGATCCTTGTTTGGGCCAGCTCTACCCTCTTATATGTAATGAGAAAAATCACATTCCAGGTAAGCTAATACCAAACCTATAGATCATCTGAATATTTTTCCAGAAGACTATACTGTGTTGCAAATATGGGTTAACTGTGCAACAAGCAGTTGTGACTGTATGAAAGCCAGTTAAAGGAACATACAAAAGGAGATCTAAGAAGTTTTTTCTAATTGTTTATTACTATGATTTACTGCGATCAAAACTATGATTTATTGTGATCAAAACTATGAACTCCAAAATCTTAAAATAGCTTGAATATGCAGTATCAGCAATCAAGCAATAGTGAATGAACACTCTGGCATGGTGAGTAAATTAGAAATACTGGCCTTAGGTTGCTGAAATTTCATTACTTTAAGCACATTCACGACAGCTCTATGCCACCCCCATCCTGACAAGATAAATACGCATATAAAAGAGGCACTCTGAGACTTCAGTCCTATTCAACCCACTAAAAGTAGATGATTTATAGTCTGATGTAGGCAGAAGTTTATAAGTAGCAAACTCATTATAAAAGTTCATGTACCAGAAATCTAATAACATGATTCAACGAATTATAATTTTTTACATTGTCTTAGAAATTTGTTGAGAAAGTCATCAAATATATAAAAGTATCCAAAGATTCCTTTAAATAGTCATTTCTATCAGATTACTAATCTCATTCAAATTGCTTTTTTAAAAAACATGACGTGTACTTCTAGGAATGGTTGTTAATGGTTTTCAGATCAACCTCAAGCAATTAAATGAATTTAAAAAAAAATCACTAACAGCACTGAAGGGCTGTCAAGACTAAGTGAGTAATTCCAGGCCACAATTGAAGGAAAAAGTAGGAACCCAGACAGTCAAGTGGAACACAGAAGTCATTTCTGTCCTGAGAGCTTGCTGCCACTGCCCAGCATCACATATTACTAGCCTGGGAAAGGTCAAAATTCAAAGCACTATTTTAACTGAATGCATATTGCTTTCACACGTCGTGAAGTTGAAAAATTAAGTCAAACCATCATAAGTTGGGGACCACCTGTACATTATACTCCCCTTTCAACAAAAAATTATAAGGCATTTAAAACGGGGCAAACACAGTTTGAAAAGACTAAACGTGCATTAGAACCAGAGTTAGATATGGAAGGAATGCTTAAATTATTAGACCAGGAATTTTTAAAAACCATGATTAATATACTAAGGACTTAAGTGGAAAAAAGTAGACAACATCCAAGAACAGATAGATAATGTAAGCAGAAACATTCTAAAAAGGAATTAAAAAGAAATGCTAGAGATCAAACACAGTAACAGAAATGAAGAATGCCTCTGATGGGTTCATTAGTAGACTGAACACAGCTGAGCAAAGAATAACTGAGGCTGAGGATATGATAATAGAAATTTCCAAAACTAAAAAGTAAAGAGAAAAACGAATTTTAAAAAATGAACAGAATACCCAAAAACCGCGGGACAACTACAAAAGGTGTAACATATGAGTAATGAGAATACAGAAAGACAAGAGTAGGAGAATGGAACAGAAGGAATATTGTAAGTAATAATGACAGAATTTCCCCAAATTAATGTCTGACAGTAACCACAGATCCAGGAAACTCAGAATACCAAGAAAGACAAATGCCAAAATTACTACACCCAGGCATTTCATATACAAATTTCAAAAAAATCAAAGATGCAAGCTAAAATTGATGAATTGTTGCCAATAGACCTGCTTTTGCAAGAAATGTTAAAAGTAGTTCTTCAGAAAGGAAAATAATACAGGTCAGAAACTCCGATCTGCATAAAAAAAGGAAGAGTATCAGAGAACGAGTAAGTGAAGGTAAGATAAAAAACTTTTCTTAATCCATAACATAACAACTTGTTCAAAACAATAATAGCAACAATGTATTTGGGTATGCTTATGTAACTATACATGCTTATATAGAAATAAAAAGAATGACAAATTATATAAGGGATTGAAGGGAGGAATTAGGAATATTTTGTTATTATAAAATATTCATACTACCTGCAAAGTAGTATAGTGTGATTTGAAAGGGGACTTGTGGGACTTTCCTGGTGGCGCAGTGGTTAAGAATCCACCTGCCAACGCAGGGGACATGGGTTCGAACCCTGGTCTGGGAAGATCCCACCTGCCATGGAGCAACTGAGCCCATGCGCCACATCTACTGAGCCCGCGTGCTGCAACTACTGAAGCCCGCATGCCTAGAGCCGGTGCTCTGCAACAAGAGAAGCCACCGCAATGAGAAGCCCGCGCACTGCAATGAAGAGCAGCCCCCGCTTGCTGCAACTAGACAAAGCCTGTGCACAGCCACAAAAGATTCCACGTGCCACAACTAAGACCCAATGCAGCCATAAATAAATAAATATTTTTTTAAAAAAGACTCCATGTAAAATAGGTTGTCAAGAGTGAAATAGATATCTACATGAAATAAGATATCTGCAACATTTAACCAACTAACAATTAGAATCCAAATCTTAAAAATAACTATAAACCAGTATGAAAGAGAGAAACAACCCAGTAAAAGAACAGGCAAAAACCTTTAATGCCCAGGAAAGTCAAATGAATAAACGGCATAAGTAAAAATGCTCAGCCCCACTAGTAATCAGGTAATGCAAATTACAATTGCAATGAGGTTAAACACTTTAAAATTTGACAATTCTAAGTGCGTGCTGGTAAAAACATAGAATAATGGGAATTCTCATGGTACTGGTGGAAGGATAAACTGATATGACCACTTTGGAAAAGTTTGCCATTATCTTATAACTTGTAGATAAGCATACCCTACAATCCAGCAATTTTACATCTAGGTAATATTCTTAGAGAAACTCATGCAACTATGTGCCGGTATACAAACAAAGGGAATGTTTACAGCAGCATTATCTGTAATAGCCCCAAACTGTAAACAACACAGTACAATGGATAACTACATTGTGATTTAGTCAGTTACTGAAATACTATACAATATTGAAAATGAAGTATAATCATGTATATGAACCTCACAAATAGAATGCTGAAAGAAAGGCAAAAAAGTATATATGGTATGATTCCATTTATGAAAAGCTCAAAACCAAGTAAAAATCAAATTATATTGTTGAGGAATCCAAACATTGATGGTAAAACTATTAAGAAAATGAAGAATATGACTATTTCAAAAGTCAAGGTAGCTATCTCTACAGGAACAATGCCAAAAGTGCTGGCCTTGTTCTATTTCTTGATCTGGGTGTTAGTTACACAGGTGTTCACTTTATAATTACTTTGCATGTTGTACATTTCAGTTTTGTGCACTTTTTTGTATTTCACTTATTTTATAATAAAAATGTCTTACAAAAATCAAAACAATTTTGGTCCACCTGGCTGGTCAACAAAAGTGAGAGACGTAAATCAAAGTATAAACTACAAAACACTGATGAAAGAAATTAAAGAAGGTACAAAAAAATGGAAAGACATCTCACATTCATGACTGGAGAACTTCATATTGTCAAGATGTCCATACTACCAAAATGATCTATAGATTAAGCATAATCCCTATCAAAATCCTAATAGCATTCTTTTGCTGAAATGCATCCTAAAATTCATATCAAATCCCAAGTGATCTTAAATAGGCAAAACAATTTTTAAAAAATAAAAGAGGACTCACACTGCCTGATTTCAAAACACATCACAAAGTTACAGTAATCAAAACAGTGTGGTACTGGTATAAAGAGACATACAGACCAATGGAATAAAAAAAAGAGCCTAGGAATAAATCCTCTCACAAATGGTAAAATAATCTTCAACAAGAGTGGCAAGACCACTCAATGGGGAATGAACGGTCTCTTCAACAAATAGTGCTGGGAAAACTGGATATCTATATGCAAAAGAATGAAGTTGAACCCTTATCTTACATCATATACAAAAATTAACTGAAAATGGATTAAGAACCTAAACATAAAACCTAAAACTATAAAATTCCTAGAAGAAAACACAGAAGGAAAACTTCATGACATTGGCCTTGGTAATGATTTCTTGGATGTGACATTTAAAGTATAAGCAACAAAAGCAAAAATAGACAAATGGGACTATATCAAACTTAAAAAAATTTTGTCCATCAAAGGACACAATCAACAGAGTGAAAACGCAACCTACAAAATGGGAGAATATAGCTGCAAATCATATATCTGATAAGGGATTGATATCCAGAATATATAGAACTCTTACAATTAAACAAAAAATAACCTGATTTAAAAATGAGCAAAGGACTTGAATAGACATTTCTTCATAGATGATTTATAAATGGCCAACAAGCACATGAAAAGATGCTCAACATCACTAATCATCAGAGAAACACAAATCAAAAGCAAAATGAGATATCACCTCACATACATTAGGATGGCTACTATCAAAATAGAAAACAAGTACTGGTGAGGATGTGGAGAAATCTGGAACCATTGTGCACTGTTGGTGGAACTGTAAAATGGTGCAACCACTATGACAAACACTGTAAAGTTTCTTCAAAAAATAGAACTACCATATGATCCAGCAATCCCATTTGAGTACATAGTTGACCCTTGAACAACGTGGATTTGAACTGCATGAGTCAACTTAAACGTGGATTTTTTTCAACAGTAAATACTACAGTGCTACACAATATGTGGTTGGCTGAATCTGCGGATCCAGAACCTCAGATACGGAGGAACCATGGATATGGAGGGTCAACTATAAATTATACATGGATTTTCAACTGCGCAGAGACTCAGTGCCCCTAACTCCAGCTCTGTTCAAGGGTCAACTATATATCCAGAAGAACTGAAAGCAAGGTCTTAAAGATTTATTTGCACACTCATGTTCACAGCAGTATTATTTCACAATAGCCAAGAGGTAGAAGCAACCCAAATGCCCATCAACAGATGAATAAACAAAACATGATTATATGTGTACAACAGAATATTATTCAGTCTTGAAAAAGAAGAAAATCCTGTCACATGCTACAACATGGATGAAACTTGAGGACACTATGCTAAATGAAATAAGCCAGTCAGAGAAAGACAACTCATCTAAGAGGAATCATATTATTTATCAAAATATTCAAATTCACAGAAACAGAAAAAACAACGAAGGTTACCAGGGGCTGGGAGGAGAGGAAAAAAGGGATTGGTTTAATGGATATAGAGTTTCAGATTTACAAAATGGAAAAGTTCTGGAGATCTGTTTCACATCATTGTGAATATACTTAACATTACTGAACTATACACTTAAAAAGTAAATTTTTAAGAGCAAATTAAATCTCAAGATGGTAAATTTTACATGTCTTTTACTACAGTAAGAAAACAAAATAAGACATGGACCCTTCTCACTGAGCTTAGAATTAAAAATAAGGCAAGTACAGGATGGCTAAAATCAAAGTAGACTATAATAAATGCCTTAAGAAGAGATTTAACTCAAACAGAAGAAATAAATGAATTAACAAACAGTGGAATCAGAATTAAAGCCAGCTTCCTGCCTACTGTACTCAACTTTTTTAACTGTAAAGATGAACCAAGATGACACAGTTGTTTAAAAGAGAAGTAATTCTATTCTCAGGTACAAAAGGCTATTCTATCTGGCTTTGAAGAGTGACATAGAGAAAAGAAATAGTAAAATAGGATTTCAACTAATTTGATATGAGACTAGAAATGCTGAGAAGGAAAAACATCTCAACATATTTCCTAATCACATGAACACAGCTCAAATAAGTAATGCACATACACCCACCACAACGGCTAAAAGACCAACAATACTAAATGTTAATAGGGATATGGAACAAATGGAACTCTCAAAAAGAGCTGATGGGAGGGCAAATTCATACAACACTCTGCAAAACTGTGTGGCAGTATTTACTAAGGTGGCATATACACAATCTTATGATCCAGCAATCCCATTTCTAGGTATATATCCAACAGATGTGTGTTCATGTGTTCGCCAAAAGATATGTAATAGCCTCAAACTGAAATAATCCAATGTAAATGAATAATGTATGTTTGTATAATGGGATACTATACAGGAATAAGAGTAAACAAACTACAACTATACTCAATGACATGGTGAATCTCACAATATCAAAATATGTAGTGGCTATACTGAGAGGGGATGGGCAGTGTAGAGCACAAGGAAGTTTCTGGGGTGCTAGATAATGTTCTGCTCCTTAATCGGGGTGTTGGTCACACAGGTATGTTCAGTTTGTGAAAATCCACCAAGCTTCACATATGATAAGTACACTTTCCTGTACAAGTTACACTTCATTTAAAAAACTCAGTTATAAAAAGACACATCAGCCAAAAGAAGAAAAAAAGAGAAAGAAAAAGGCAGGAACTAGGATGAAATTTACTAGTCGTAAGTAAACACACATGTAATGGATTAAGTCTGTAAAGTTTTGTGATAACAGTAAACCAGAGAATCTCAGGAATGATTGCTTAAATGATTGAATCAATTGAAACATGCTGCTCAGTTACTAAATCCTAAAGAAAGAGAATCCAATGATTAAGAAAGCACTAGTTGAAATATATCATTAATTTGGTTATTTTAATATTGCTATAAAGATAAGTCTCTCAATAAGCACTAATTACAGTACTAATTATAAAAAGTACTAATACAGGAAAACAACCACTCAGTACACACCCATTCATTTAAATTTAAGTATTCATTAAGTGTTAGACAATGGAATACTATTATAGACCCTGGGCTATGAAAAGAGAAAGACCCGATTTATTTTTCGGAAAGTGCCTCACAGACCTAAACTAGAGACAAAAGGGGTCCTACCTGTACAGGAAGAGAAGGCAGATAAGCACAGGATACTATGGGAGCACATTCAGATTTTCCATATCTGCTGAACTTTCTCAAACACCCCTTTCTAAAAAGAAATACTTCTAAACAGGAGCATGTGCAAATAAGGCTACCAATGGCTAATTTCACTAAGCCCCCCACCCCACCCTCTGGGCTTTTAGGAGCAAAGATTTAAAGTGTGGAAATGGTAAAGTAGCTTTGACACCGCACAAACAAAGGCTACTTATACCCACTGTTCTGTTGCAGATGGTCTCGAACACAACATTGACATTATGCTTCTGCTAGAAGGAAGCTAGATTCACATTTCTATACACATAGTACATATCCACAAAAATCTACCTTCTTTCCCAGTTAATTGTAGAGACTTGGATCTGATAAGTGGGAATGAAGTTCTCCTTTTCAAACTCATATCATCATAGGAAGAGAAACACCTAACATTAAGAAAAAAACAACATTGGGCACAATGAGTAAAATACATGTAATTTACTCTGTAGTTGGGGCTAGACAGATGCTAGAGAACTGTACATACCACATAGGACTAACCTCTAAAGTAACACTCCAGTTATTGATAACACATGTAAAAAAAATTTAAGGATCATTCTCTAAAAGGTGTTGTATTAGAATACCTATTCTCCTCCTCCCCCCTTTAAATTCCACATTGAAGCATCTTTCACAACCATTTCAAGGGTTTTTATACACTTACTATCAGTGTTTTCTCTATTAGAGTCTATAGAACCTTCCAGGCATGCATAGGACCATCTCACTAGTTCCAATGATGTTTTTAACATTTTAGTTTCAAGATAATCATACGGGGAAAGAAATTATCTCAGTATCCTTTATTTGCTCAAATTTCTCAAAGGTATAAGAGGAACTGGACTTCCCTGGCGGTCCTGTGGTTAAGACACCGTGCTTCCAATACAAGGGGCACGGGTTCGATCCCTGGTCGGGGAAGTAAGATCCCACATGCTGCGCAGAGTGGCCAAAAAATAAAAAATAAAAATAAGAGGAAAACTGAAATATAATGCTGCCTTACCTTTTAGGGCTTGGATACTGGTTACTTTTAGGAAGTTTTGAAATATAATCTCCATCAAATTGAGAAGTGTTTCGACAACGCTGCATACAAAGCATCAGTCCCAAGATAACACAGAGAACCAAAGATATGACAAGATAGCTTTGTCGATCTGAAACCTGAGATGAGAAGAGGGCTTAATAATAATAATAATTTGAAAACCATATTAGAAAAAAATACAATGGGATCTAAAGTTCAAAGGACAAATCATTTTAAACATTTTTTTTCAGAGTGCTTCAAAACTGTAAATGCAGGGCATGCTCTTTGAAAATGTACTACAAAGGCAATGTTTTACTTTTTCTTCTCCCCCCTCCATTCTTTAAAAATTTTCAAACCTATGGAAAAGTTTTTAAAATAGTATAATACAATTAATATAATATAATATGACTTTCACCAATCATTAACATGTTCTTCAATCATTATTTGCCACATATGTTCCATTTTTTCATTTGTACTATCTTCTCCTTGGTAAGAAAAAAAAAAAATCATGCTCTTACCTATCTTTCCCACCTTACAAAACTAAACCACTAATTGCCCAGTGATTTAAGCCTGGGGATCACCCTTAATTCCTCATGTCCCACATCCAATCTTTCAGCAAGGCATGTCTTTCTACCTCTAAAATGTATCCTGAATTCACCAACTTCACAATGTTCTCCACTTCTAAAATCCTAGTCCAAGCCAACATCACCTCACCCAGGCTATTGCAATTGCCTCTTTAATTGGTTTCCTCCCCACTTCCACTCTTGCTGGTCTCTAAGAGGCAGTTCTCTATAGAGCAACAAACAGGGAGTTTCTCAAAGTGTTTTCAATGAGATGATCCATGTTACTTCTTTACTGAATACTTTCAATGACTTGCAGTGATTAGAATAAAATTCAAACTCTATATTGCCTACAAAGGCCTACATGACCAGGTCTCTGCCAATTTCCTAAACTCATTTCTTACCCTTACTTCTCTCATTCACTCTGCTCCAGCCACACCAGCTTTCTTTCTGACCCCAAACACATTACACTGTTTCTAGTCACAGGCCTTTGCCCTACTTCTGCTACTAACAAGTTTGTTCTGACCCCAGGCTCTGTGTGGATGCTAACTCCTCTTGAGCACTCAGTTCTAATGCCACCTCCTCAGGCAAGCCTTCCAACATCACCGTAGCTAAAGCAGCAACACTTAAAGCACCACCAGTCCACACACACAAGTTTCACTCTCTACCCCACTGTCCGTCATATATATTTACTGTATGTATTCCCTCTCTCCCCCAGGTGAGAGGGCCCTGTGAGGCTAGTGACTCTTCACTGCTGTATGCCTCAACCTAGAACTGGACAGCTCATGCTTCACACACACCGGTAGCTCAATAAATACTGCTTAAATCAATGAAAAATTTGTTTCATTAAGCAATTAATAAGCCTATTTGAACTGAAAATGAAGTACATATTGCAACTACCAATGGTTTACAAAAGGCTTAACAGAATTGCTTTATAACTGTAATTTAGACCTAAACTATGAAAGCCGTGTTTTCCAAAAGTTTATGATAATTAATATATTTCCAAAACTTTAAAATGCCATATTCTGGTGTTCTGAAAAAGTTCTTTATAAATGACAATCTTCTTCGATTAAAGTTCTTAGATACGAAGCCTGCCTTTATGACACCATTTCCTACAATACCATCAATAACAATTACCTCATGTTTTAATTCTGCTACTGTTGTTGACAAATTTGAAACAAGCTGTGTCATGTTGGTCAGTTGTGCCTGTAGCAACTGGATGGCTTCAGTTTGCCGCTGATCCTATAATAAAGGAGGAAATAAATATTATTTTCCTTTGTGTTTCATGTGTACTTTAACTGCATTATAAATTCAAGTAAAAAATCTGGGAAAACTGTTAAATTCCTCAGGGCGGGGGGGGGGGACATATTAATAGGAAGCTCTTAATGAATGAATACTGTAAACTTGGACCAGAAATTTAAAAAAAAAACATAAAACACTTCAAGAATCTAAGACTATTCAACCTTCCTCCCCTGCCCTGAGCCAAAAAAAACAAAAGCCAAAAACCAAAAAACCTTTCACCATTCACTGCTACCATGTAGAATATTGTCTAACAGACGCTAATAAACTGCTTTTCAAGTTAATATGGGCTCCATATGTTTAAACCAGTATATAACGAGCTATACGCAGAATAGTCACTTTGTCAAGCATGCTTTTTTTTTTTTTTTAAACCAAAGCAGTCAATACAAAGACATGTTGAAAATTTTTGAAGAATGTTTCTGGATATCAAGCAGGCTCATACCAAAAAGGTTTTAAAAGTTCTATTTCACAGCATATTAGGATGGAACTTAGGATGTCACATAGTCAAAAAACTACAACAGATCCTCTAGTCAACCAGTGAAAAGAAATTCATCAAAAACACCCATCTTTACAGCTCTGAATTTTAGAAACTTTTATAATCAACTGACATGTCTTTATTTAAAATATCGCATGCATATTTTAGAGACTTATGCAACATACTCATGGTCATGAACCTACGTTAGGTAGACTGTACTGAAAATTTCAACTAACTAGTGAATTTAGGAAGAAGGAAAAGAGGGCAGAAAGAAGTCAAGGAAATCTAACTCTAATTTAGGACCCTCTATGAAATAGCTACATAACCATTTATTATTCTAAACCTAAGTTTTTCAAACTTAGATTTAAGTAATCTTTAAGTCTCCACTGTGTATATGGGGTTGAGTAGGCGGATGTATAAAACTGTAACAAGAAGTTTCACTTACTTCCCTCACTGTGATCCACTGTGGTACTTTCTATCCTACTTCATATTTTTAAAATGCTGAATGTGATTCATTAAACTGTTTCTTTTGACTCACTTTTGACAAACACTGAGAAATTCTAGACAGTTTTAAAAGATAAGTTATTACAGTTATTAAATTGGTTAACACTTCTAATCAAGATTTACTTCCAATAGTGTTAATGATATACAAGATTATTTAAAAGTACTTAAACAAGTCTTTAATAAAGCATAGATGTTAAATATAAAGAGAAAATACAGAGGGAAAATGTTAATGAAGAACTAAATAAATACTGTGTTCATGGGTCAGAGGGCTTAATACTATTAACATGTGAATTCTCCAAATTGATCTCTAAGTTCAACACAAACCCCATCAAGATCCAAACAGGTTTTTGTTTGTTTGTTTGTTTTTGGTAGCAACTGACAAGCTGATTCTAAAATCTGTATTAGTCAAATCCAGATTAGCCAAAACAATTTTGGACAAGTGCAAAGTTGAAGGATTCACTCTACCTGATTTCAAGAGTTCCTATAAAGCTACAGTAATCACAACAGTGCAGTATAAGCAAAAAGACAGATACAGATGAACAAAACAGAAGAGAATTCCAGAAACAAATCCACATGTATATGGTGAATTGATTTTCATCAAAAGCGCAAAGGAAATCCAGTGGAGAAAAGATAGTCCTTTCCACAAATGATGCTGGAAGAAAGGAATATTCATGTTTCTCAATCCCCTCCCTCACAAAAAAGGAACTTTGATCCATACTCTGTGACACGTAAAAATTAAAATGGATCATAAACCAAATGTAAAACTAAAACTATGCAAATTCTAAAAGAAAACAGAGGAAAACAATCTTTGTGACTTTGGGTTAGGCAAAGAGAAAACAGGTAAATTGGGCTTCAACAAATTAAATTCAGCTCTTCAAAAGATATGTTTAAGAGAATGACAAAACAAGTAATGGACTGGGAGAAAATACTTGCAAAGCCTGTCTCTGATAAAGGACTCATACTAAGAATATGTAAACAACTTTCAAACCTCAATTTCAGAAAGAAAAAAAAAGAGGGGTGGGGAAAAACTGTGTGTAGAACCACAATTATAACATGTCACAAACTGGGAGTAACATGCAACTAAACTCTGCAACCTGAGGCCTCCTCACCTCACCTCACCTTCCCTTAGTCCCAAATAACCTTTTAGAAAAGTTAAATATAAAATTTCTTCATGATGGTAACACACTATAAAAACTTATTAATCAACATCACATTTAATGCTGCAATACTGAACTCAATCCCTTAAAATCAACAAGACAGGGGAATGGCCACTATCAGTCCTATTGCATCACTGTACAGCTCTAGGCAAGAGATAAGAGGAAAAAGGAAGAAAAAAAAAAGGTATAAGGATTAAAAAGAAATAGAGCTGTTTATTTGCAACCAATAAAACTGTCTACACAGAAAACCACAAATGATTTTAGAGTTTAACAAAGTTGCCAAAAAGTCCACTGCACTTCTACACACATACACATACATACAAATCTTGAAATGTAATACAAATAATGCTCAAGAAAATTTTCTCTTGAGCAGATACTGATGCTAACAGCTAGAAAACATCACATTACAGCTTAATCATCAGCTATCAGGGAAAAAGTGAACCAACATTACTTATCCTTCTTACCAGAGAGATCCTACAAAATTCAATGGAAATTTATATAAAAATTAAATAAGATATGAAGATGACCAACCTGCTCCTCTGCTATTCTTGAAGTATTCTGAAGTTTTACTATTGTCATATTGAAAGCCTTTTGCATTTCTTCCATTTGTTTTCGGTACCTATGGAGTAAGAATTGATTTAAATTGGTTTTAATTTCTTATTTATTAATTTATTACTGGAAACACACTTCTGATTTCAATATATAAGATAAATCCGTATTTCTGAAAATGACTCTTACTGAACCCTGTGCGATACAGGAAAACTTACAAAGGTAAAATAAAGAGGTCCCTTGAGGTATTTGCTACCTCAACATCAATTCTATGTTCCTCACTGCTATAAAAGATTTACTAGTCGCATATATAGTCAATAATTTATGACAAAGGACCCATGAATATACAGTGGGGAAAGGACAGTCACTTCAATAAATGGTGCTGGGAAAACTGAATAGCCACATGCAACAAAATGAAACTGGACCCCTATCTTATACCATACACAAAAATTAACTCAAAATGTATTAAAGACTTGAACATAAAACCTGAAACAACAGAACTCCTAAAAGAAAACACAGGCGGTAAGCTCCTTGACATGAGTCTTGGAAATGTTTTTTGGATTTAACACCAAAAGCAAAGGCAATAAATGCAAAAAAAAACAAGTGGGACTACATCAAACTGAAAAACTTCTTACAAAGCAAAAGAAACCATCAACTTAATGAAAAGGCTACCTAGAGGCCTGCGCTCTAGAGCCCACGCACCACAACTACTGAAGCCCGCACGCTCTAGGGCCCGCGTGCTTGCAACTACTGAGCCCGCACACCTAGAGCCCGTGCTCCGCAACAAGAGAAGCCACTGCAACGAGAAGCCCCGCACCGCAACAAGAGTAGCCCTGCTCACCACAACTAGAGCAAGCCCGCGTGAAGCAACAAAGACCCAATGCAGCCAAAAATAAATAAAACATTAAAAAAAGAAAATTGGCAGAGAATCTCAACAGACATTTTTCCAAAGAAAACAGATAGATGGTTAACAGGTAATAGATGAAAAGATGCTCAACATCATTAATCATCAGGGACATGCAAATCAAAATCACAATGAGTTATCACCTCACATCTGTTAAAATTGCTATTATCAAAAAGAGAAAAAATAACATGTTGGTGAGGATACAGAGAAAAGGGAACCCTTGTACACTGTTGGTGGGAACGTAAATTGGTGCAGCCACTATGAAAAACAGTATGGAGGTTTCTCAAAAAATCAAAAATAGAACTGCCATATGATTTAGCAATTCCACTTTTGAGTATTTATCTGAAGGAAAAAAACACTAACTTGAAAAGATATCTGTACCCCCATGTTCAATGCAGCATTATATACAATAGTCATGACCTGGAAGCAGACTAAGTATCCATCAATAGAAGAATAGATAAAGAAAATGTGGTATGTGTATACCAAGGAATATTATTCAGCCATAAAAAAGAAGGAAGTCTTGCCATTTGCAACAACATGGTTGGACCTTGAGGGCATTATGCTAAGTGAAATAAGTTAGACAGAGAAGGACGAATATCATATGATCTCACTTACATGTGGAATCTAAATAAAAGGAAAAAAAATCTTGAACTCATAGATACAGAGAACAGATTGGTGATTGCCAAGGTGGGGGTGGGCAAAACTGATGAAGCGGGTCAAAAGGTAAAACTTTAAATGAATAAGTAACAGGACTATAATGTACAGCATGTTGACTATAGTTGATAATATTGGATCGTGTATTTGAAAGTTGCTAACAGAGTAGATCTTAAAATTTCTTACCACAAGGAAAAACGAAAAGTTGTATGTGGTGATAATATTAACCAGACTTATTGTGGTAATCATTTAGCAATATATACAAATATCAAATCATTATGTTATATGCCTGAAACTAATACAATATTATATGTCAATTACATCTCAATTAAAGAAAGATTTATTAGTGATTTCTGTGGTTCCTTTAGTGGGGCAAATAGGTTGGGGGTGGGGAGAGGCAAGAACAGGTATGATGTAGGCATGCACACACACCCACAGAAAATTTGCCAATAAATTATATGTATGAATTAAGAAGAAACCCCTTTTAGGATATAATGATGACCTTAGTGACATTTCATCAGCAGCATTTTAATTTAAGAAGATTATGAAAAGGTAGCATTTCAGAAATTCTGGGCATTGAGTGCCTAGGTGGTTACAAAATGTTGGAAAAGCCCTAAGGACGCTGGATACTTAAGGAATAAA